>NC_133363.1:51570710-51891304 GCF_049309525.1 Garra rufa
CAGCAGCTGTGTCGTATTCATGATACGGCACTGCTATGACCGCTTCACTCAACGGTTTTGTGTATCATTGAACCCCCTTAGCAACCACCCTTAGCAACGTAAACACAGCTGCAGCAGTTAGGGTCTACTTTTTACAGCGGAAGGCAGTTAATGATTTTACTTTATGAAAACATGCAACTTAATATATATACATTAATATATATTTTTGATTTTAATATTTTTATTGTGTGGTAACCGTTTTATAAAAGCAATAAGGTACTTGAGGCCGTGCTGTATTCGTGAATAAATCACGGCTGAAGGGGTTGCAGGCACTCCGCTTCGCCTCTCGTACCTTATTGCTTAATTAGAACACTCCTGGAAACGGAACTTCAA
Source organism: Garra rufa (assembly GCF_049309525.1). Classification (NCBI taxonomy): domain Eukaryota; kingdom Metazoa; phylum Chordata; class Actinopteri; order Cypriniformes; family Cyprinidae; genus Garra; species Garra rufa. Next base: position 51,571,083 of record NC_133363.1, read on the forward strand.
AGGCATAATATGGCGAATCATCTGATTCAAAACGGAAGGCGTCGAGTGGTCATGTGATCAATGTGTTTAAGTCATAATTTCGATTTCTTCCCCCGGTTTCACAGACAAGGCTTAAGCCTAATCCTAGACTAAAATGTAAATCTGAGCTGTTTCAACTGAAAGAAACTTGCACTGACTGATCTTAAAATATATCAGTGCCTTTGCTTTGTTTCAGGATGCACATCGGTAATGTTTTTTTCTAAGAAAGTTAAAAAAAAAAAAAAATACCTAAATGTCCTAATTGAACTATGGCCTAATCCTGGTTTATTCTAAGCCCTGTCTGCGAAACTTATCTTGTAATTATGACTTAAGTAAGTCATAATTTCGACTTTTTATCTCATAATTTCGATTTTTTAAGTCATAATTTCGACATAGTCATAATTTCGACTTTTTATCTATGCTAAAAATTAAGCTTTTTTTATAATATTTAATAATTCATGTAATATTTTTGATAAAATAAACGCCACCTTGGTGAGCATAAGAGATTTCTTTTAAAAACATTATTAAAAGTCTTGACAACTTTAAACAAATATAGATACATGAACCTACACTACCAGTCAAAAGTTTTTGAACAGTAAGATTTTTAATGTTTTTTTTAAGAATTCTCTTTTGCTCAGTACAGTAGAGCAAAACTGTAATATTGTGAAATATTTTTTACTATTTAACTTTCTATTTGAATATATTTTAATATGTAATTTATTCCTGTGATTTCAAAGCAGAATTTTCAACACCATTACTCCAGTCTTCAGTGTTACATGATCCTTCAGAAATCATTTGCTGTTCAAGAAACATTTACTATTATTATTATCAGTATTTAAAACAGTTGAGTACATTTTTTTCAGCATTCTTTGATGAATAGAAAGATCCAAAGACCAGCATTTGTCTGAAATACCATTCAAAAGCTTGGAGTCCGTATAATTTATTTTTTAATTTTTAAAATAAAGGTGCTTCAAATTGGTCAAAAGTGATGATAAAGACATTTATAAGGTTACAAAAGATTTCTATTTCAGATAAATGCTGTTCTTCTGAACTTTCTATCCATCAAAGAAACCTGAAAAAAATCTACTTCAACATCATAATAATATTAAATGTTTTTTTGAGCAGCAAAATGATTTATGAAGGATCTGGAGTAATGATGCTAAATATTCAACTTTGAAATCACAGGAATAAATTACATTTTAAAATATATTCAAACAGTTATTTTATACAGTAATATAAATATTAAAAATTGTACTGTTTTTGCTGTATTTTGGATCAAGCTTGGTGAGCAGAAGAGACTTCTTTAAAAAGCATTGACAATCTTACTATTCAAAAACTTTTGACTGGTAGTGTATATACATTAATGCTGTAAAGAAAAAATGTTTATTGTTTTAGTACACTGACTAAAACAGTGCTTTAAAATATTTTTCTTTCAAAAATGGATAAGAAATTATTGTAAAAAGTAAAGTAATGGCAAGAAACACACTGTTTTAAACTTGAAACGTTGCAGTGGAAAACCTAAAATGATGATATCAAGTTCATTAATTAATGCCAACAATCTAAACCTTATGGTAAAGGTCACTATATATTTTGTAATTTTTTATGCAATATTTCATTGGTCATCCTGCGACGTTACTGTCTGATAATCTCAAAATATCTCCCCTTTAATCAGCCTGGCTGATATATCATCTATGGATAATATGCTCTTTTTTTAATATACTATAAACACTCTAACATCCAGCTTGTGTGGATTTGTCTTCCCCGGGGTTTTTAAGTCTATGTGCTGCTAATTCCTGAGGACTTGATTTATTATTCTGTCTCTTCAGATTGAATATCCTCTAGTTCAACTGCAGTTGTCACTCACTGTCTCCCCTCAGTCACCTTGCCCATGGCTGAATGTGTGAGTGCTCTTTTCTCTCATACACACTTTCCCTCAGAGGCGGCCAATGGGCAAACACTTTGCCTGTCCATCGACCCCCTCAAACGTCTATCTCCACTTCTGCTTTCTCTCTCTCTTTCTCTCTCCCCGCTGGATACCGCATTTTCATTCCGCGCATATTACCGACTCATAATGCAATATGTTTGATCGTGACTCATTCAAATGAGACATTTTGATATGTCTCCCACCATTTGAAAGGATCGACATTCGTGTGGCATTTTTAAAACACCGCTCGCAAATGGCTGCGTCCCTTTGGTGTATTTCATAGCTCTTTGTTAGAATTGCTCATGCATTTTAATATTGTTTGCTGTCAGTCATTTGGCTTCGGTTCAAAGGATTCAGTGCGAGTTGCTAATGTAGTTCAAAAGGCTTTCGGCCTGACCTTACAAAAGGTGTGTGTGTGTGTGTTTACAGTGCAAATGGACTTTATTAACAGATAAGGAATTTAGCAAGGAATGTAACACCTGTGTTGCACACTTTGCTGAGAAATAAATTTGAGTCAGAAATGAAACAGGAATTCGATATCATCAACGCCATTAGTCAAAGTATGCAGGGTGTGTTAGTGTCCTATCTGCGCTGGATCTGTCCAATATTTGTGTTTTTAAAACTTCATTTCAATTACATCTGTTTACTTAGATCGCTCTATAGTCGCGAGCACCTTTTATTAATAAGGCTTTGTGTCACATTTCTTGTTTCCATAACAACAGTAGCCAGTGGTTATTGTGAACAGTTTGGTTGGTTGAGGGGTATTTCAGTGAAGTGGGGGAGAGAGGGAGTGATGGAAACAATGAAAGAGAGAGACGGGGTGCTATGAAGAGGAGTGGAGGGACCGATAATCAGCTTTCACACATTGAGGGGTGGAGGAGTCTCTGATTATGAAGAGCTCTGTTCCTGCTTTTTCATGCCGGCCTTGGCATACAGTCTCATAGGGCACATGTTTGGGGGAATATGTAATCAAAAAAAGTTAATTTAGAAAAACAAAAAAACAGACCCTTTAGTTCTGAAATGTATTGTGTTTATTATGTATCAGCCTATTATCTACTAACATTTTTTTTAAAGCATGCTGGTAGATACCCATTCTCTCCTGAAACAATGTATTCTAAATCAGAAGTTTGTTCAGGCTTCCTGACAAAAATTGTAATCTTAGATTTTGAGATTTTGAATGACTACAGTACAGCTCTTTTGTGGCATTAGTCATAATTGTCATGAAAAAGAAAATTAGAAAACGATGTGAGCACAATTCCTGTTAGAATTCTATTATTATTTAGAATCTCTCCTAAAGCATTCCAGTGGAAACAACAAAAGAATCCTCCAAGAACCTGGTTCCTACTGGATAAACAAATACTTTTTAGGAACTTTTTTAGCATCCTATGGAATTTACTTTAAAACACTTTAAAAAACATTCAGTAACATTTACGGTAAAAAAAACTGGCAGGTGTGGTTGCCAGAATTTTACAGTAAAAAATACAGTAGCAACCTGTTAGGATTTACTGATTTGCTGTAAGGTTACATTTAAAAAATGTATTTCGTTAACTGATATAATGTAATATACAAACCTATTAAAGTACTGAAATCTGTTTACTACCTTTGTAATACACTGATAACCACCAAAAGCAGTTGGTAATGATTCCACAAGCTGAAAAGGAAAATACTATATAGTCAAACCAAAAATTATTCAGACACCCATAATTTTCTTATGGGTGCAGGACACTATAGTTAAGTGGGGGTAGCAAAATTGTGACATATTACACCCATCAATTCTATACAGTGGACTAGCAGTAAAATTGATAAAAACTTGGAACCAAAATTTTGATTTGACACTTTGACCTGACCATGTTTTGTTACCTTTCTATCAAAGTTGTTATGACACAGTTTAACTCTTGTGTTCTTGTCATATTACCAGAGAATAAACTTTGATAATGTGAGAAATGTTAAAGGTGTCTGAAAAAAAATTGGTTTGACTGTATGTATATATATATATATAAAATGCAATAAACATTAATTTAACAACATTAGATGTAACATACAACCCTATTGAACAAAACTGATAAGAGAAATCTAAGAAGGAACAGTTTTTAACTAAAAATAATCACATGTAAAATGTAAAGCAGGGAATTCTGGGTAAGTCTGTTTTCGTTTTTTTACTGTAATTACTACATTATTTTTCACTTAAAAAAACGTATTTTACTGTAAAATTACATGAAATGTTCATTACAGTTTTACACTGTATATAGTAAGGGAACTTACCATTAACTAATTAATAGATTTTTACTGTAGCATTTTTACAGTCTTTTTTTAATTATTAAAATCAAGACCATTTTTTACAGTGTGCTAGTATTTTATTGTAAATGTCTTACTAAAGATTTAAATGAACTATAAGAGGTTTAAAAATGTTTAGTTTTTTTTATATTGTTACTATTTAAGAAGTGTTTCCTATTTTAATATATTTTCAAATGTAATTTCATCCTATAATTGAACAAGCTGATTTTTCAGCATCATTAATCTACATGTCACATTATCCTTCAGAAGTCATTCTCATATGCTGATTTGTAGCTATATACAAATCTTTACTTTCCTTTCAGAAATAAATATTGATTATTTTTAAGAAATAAAATAAAATATTACTGACCTCAAACATATGAGCACTATAGTGCAATACAGGGGCATTTTATCCTGTTGTGAACATTATAGTCATGTGGTGAGCTATATGTACCAGAAAATTTCTCTCTTTTCTTATTTTAGAATCATGTTCAATCATAATAACAATTCCAATTTGATTTATGACATTAAATCAACCAGGAAGCTTCTTAAAGGTATAGTTCACAAAAAAAAAAAAAAATAATAATAATAATAATACTGTCATTAATTCCTCAAATACATGTCGTTCCAAACTATTTATTATTTTTGATGAAATCCAAGAGCTCTCTGGCCCTCCATAGACAGCAAGGGTCCTACCTCAATCAAGGTCCAGAAAGGTACCAAGAGCATTAACAAAATAGTCCATGTGACATGGTTCAATTGTAATTTTATGAAGCTGCGAGAATACTTTTTGCACACAAAAACTAAAATGACTTTTTTCAACGATTCTTCTCCTTCGCATCACCCTAGCACAATTTTGGAGATTACCACATTGCATGCATGTGCTTTCCTCTGAACATTTTTTATGCACAAAAAGTATTTTCATAGCTTCATAAAATTACCGTTGAAGCACTGATGACATATTACAATAAAACTGATACAAATTTAGACCAAAAATTTAATTTGACACTTTGACCTGACCATGTTTTGTTACATACCTTTCTATCAAAGTTATCTGACATGATCAAGATACATTTGTTCTGACACAGTTTAACTCTTGAGTTCTTGTCATAAACATTAATTTAACAACATTAGATGTAATATACAACCCCACTGAACATAACTGATAAGAGAAATCTAAGAAGAAACAGTTTTTCAAAAAAAAAAATCAAATGTAAAATGTAACGCATGGAATTCTGGGAATGTCAATTCAATTTTTTCACTGTAAATTATACATTCTTTTTCACTTCAAAAAACTGTATTTTACTGTAAAATTACATGAAATGTCCATTACAGTTTTACACCGTATATAGTATATAGTGACGTCCTTACTACACTTCTGGTACCATAGGACCCTTGCTGTCTATCCAGGGTCAGAAAGCTCTTGGATTTCATCAAAAATATATTCATTTGTGTTCCAAAGATGAACTAAGGTCTTAGGGGTTTGGAACGACATGAGGATGAGTTATTAATGACAGAAGTTTCATTTTTGGGTGAACTATCCCTTTAAATTGCCTAAAAGAGATATATTACTAATCAATAATTAATTAAAAAATATTAATTTTACCACAAAAAGGTCACCATGGTAAATTTTCCATATTATGTACATCAGATTATTTTAGTAAATCAGGTCTTTTTTGATTGGTGGAGGCTCATAACCAAGTATTTGCCCCACGTGGAGAGCGTGTGAGTGAGTCAAAGAGAGAGAGGAACAGTAAAGTGTGTGTGTGCGCGCGCACTGGGGCAGCGGACATCCCTCCCTCACGCCTCGACGCCTACTGGCTGATCACCACGCGATAGGATGAGAGATGGACAGTGCGAGACAGGAGCGACAGCAATAACAGGAAACTCGGTGGCGCTTTTAACGCTGATGCTGCCGGTGACCAGCGGACACCTCGACAAGACTAAAATACAACACGACAGGAAAGTCACCGACCGGGGGATGCTTTCTGACTGAGTACTTTGTAAGTTTTAGATCTTTTTTTATTCCTTTCTTACCTTTTGGGACATCTGCGTATTTGTTTGTCCTTGTCAAATGCGCCTCATCTATTTATCTGTTAATGAATCTGCGACAGAGTTTACAAATGTCCGCTTGTGCGCTCTGCACCGGCATTCGACCAGGAGCGATATCTGCCTTCATAACCAGAAGAAAACTTTGATGTGAACTCTGCGATATTATTGACAGCGAGTTGGTTAGTGTGTCAGTAATTAACGCAAATCAATTTCTATAATTTATCCGTGAGGGTGTTGTCCTTCCATCTGTTACAGTTTTTTTTTCGTAGCAGTTAAACGGCTTTATATTCGAGCAGTAATCTGATGACATCTGTGGCGTTTGTGCCAATGAGGAAAAGGCAAAAACGTCAGATTAGGAGAGTAATTTCTATTAATCTGGTTTTAGGATAAATGAGTTTCCATTTTATCTGTCTATCTATCTACACATCTAGCAAAACTCTGTTTAGTACTACAAGGTATGAATTAAGAAAAAATGCAGATTTAGAGCTTTGGAACTATAGTAATCTCATTAAAATATTTACTGTCTCACCATCCATGTATTTGTGTTGTGCTGAGTGTGTGTGTGGGAGAGAGAGAGAAAGAGAGAAAGAAGGATGAGAGCAATAGAGTCAACAGTCTGAACAAACACAGGGTACAGCTGTCAGCGGATAGATAACGCACACATGCAGAGAGGAAAAAAAAAAGAGCCGATGATGATGCTGATAACAATGAGAGGATTATGAACAATTTTTAAACCCATCCAAATAGCTGCATATTTTTTTTTGCTCTACGATTATGCATTTATTATTCTCTTTAAAGATCCTGAAACCAGATCAGAACGGAAAAGGGGGCTATGGATTCCCCTACGGATCGATTTCATCAGCAGCCTTCCCAGATGTGTCCCTTCGAACTGTATTCCAACCCCTCAAGCCACCGATTTTCCCCCGGCGGCTTGTCTTCCCACCCGCTCTTCTCTCCTCTCATGCACCCCAGCAGCGCATCCCAAAGGTGGGGTAGTTTCCGACAGCGTCAGGGCTTGTTTCCTGGGCTTCTGGTGGAGGACGATGTTGGTGAGGAGGATGTTTTTGGGAGGAGAGAGTTTGCTGTTGGGGCTACGGCGTCGTCGCAGCGCTGTCCTGGAGGACGAGGACAAGGTTCGGATCCTGAGCCTGGAGACTGGGGGCAGGATTTTGCGAGAGTTAAGAGACTCAGGATGGACTCGGCAGCTAGAAGCGAAGACGAAACGAGGAGAGAAGGCAAGAGAGGGAGAAAGAGTACAGCTTCGGTTCGAATCGAAGAGCGGAAGGGAGGAGAACAAGGCAACAGGAGGGAAAGCAGAGAAGGTAGGAAGCGACAGAGGCAAGAACTAAAGCTTCAACTGGAGGAAACCAGAGGGAAACTTCTGGAACTGCAACGCAAGGTGTGGAAAGTGTACGGAGGGCGGACGGATGACGAGAAAGGAGCGGAGGACGAACAAGAGAATGGGGCGATTAATCTCGACGAGGTTGCAGAGATGTTTTCTGACAGCGATGATCCAATTATCGGCAGTGGATTTTCTCCTCCGCGCTGTTCGTCTAAGAAACCCAATGAAACCAATGGGAGTGCTTTTCCAGAGACCTCCGTAGATCTGGATTTGGAGTTGAATGGTGATCAAGTGTGGCTGGGATGCAGCCTGGTTAGAGGTGAGTGGGAGAGCGCTGAAGGAGGTCAGAAGTTTGCACAAGCTCTAAAACAGGAGCTGGCAAATGTTGTGGCTCAAGTTATCGACAGAGTCGTCCGCCTCTATGCCGAAACCGACCCCTCGGCAATCACATCCACCATCGTTCCTCGACAAACCAGCATGACTCTGGATCTAAACCCTGACCGGAGGCCTAGAGCACTGGCAGAGCAGAAGGAAGCGTTGCCGCTTGTCACAAAGAGTCCTCAAGAAAAGAGGGCCTCTATTCCTCAGAGTGTGCACAAAGACCTCCTCCTCCCTCAAGCCAATCCAAACCTCACTCCGCTACCCCAGCCTCCTCTCCCGGCACTTTTACCCCCTAGGAGCAAAGACCACTTCCTGCACTCCTATCCCCCAGACAACCCCGTTCCCCTGCCCCTTCTTCACTACACCATGCAGAATCTCTTCACCCGCTCCCTCTCCAGTTTGCCTCTTCATAAGGACTGCCTGTCTGAATCATTCATGGACTTCCGTTCACACAACTCAGCGTTCCCACCCCTCCCGTTGCTGGGCCAGCTAGACCCCTCTCAATCGGATAGAGCGAGGGAAGGAGGGATGAGAGGAGGTGGAGGAGGAATGGTGGATGGAGGAGATGCAGCACTCTATCTTGCTGCTGGGTCAATATCCTTTTATAAAAATTATGAAAATAGATATATGTATACACTACTGTGCAAAATTTCGGGGTCAGTAGGATTTTTTAGAGAAATTAATAGTTTTATTCAGCAAGGATGCATTTGACAGTGAAGACATTTATAGTGTCACAGAATATTTCAAATAAATGCAGTTCTTTTGAACTTTCTATACATCAAGGGATCCTATAGAAAAACAGCAAATCAGCATATTAGAATTTCTTGAGCAGCAAATTGGCATATTAGAATGATTTCTGATGGATCACGTGACACTGAAGACTGGAGTAATTTCTGTTGTACATTCATGTCATTACAGCAGTAAATAACATTTTAAAATATATTAAAATAGAAAACAGTTTGCAATAATATTCAAGCATGTAGCACTGAAACCCTATTGTAAAACAGATCAGGCAGACCAAACCGTAAGTCGTAGAGACTTGAAACTTGAAGGGATGGTAGTACACACATTGCCTATAATGCCACCCCAAAATGGCTGACTGGGGCGCTAATATACAGCGATCAAAAGTACAAAATCCCTCAGAACTCGTAAAACGCATGCCTCGAATTCATCCGTCACAGAAATTTTGGGATATTTTGCCCGATCGGAATGAAAACAGTGCAGGAAGATTCTCCGTAGAGTGAATATTTTAAAAAATGATCAAAAAAGGGATGCCAAAAAAGTTAGAAAAGGGGCCTATCCAAATATACCCAAAAGCCTATAAAGCCTAAAGGAAAACTCAAAACTTCACAAAACCTGGTGAGCACATGCGGCAGGTGATTCTAAACAAGCATGCACAGGATTAGGGCAATCAGACCACAGCTGGCATTATAACAGTCATAACATTAAAAAACATAATATTTCTAGGGTAAATTATCTGGATTTGCCAAATGCTTTTTTAACCATTAAATGTTTTAAAGCGCTTGAACCACGGTAATCGCTGCTTGCAGCTATATTTTTTATTTAATTTTAATTATATCAAAATTAATAAAAAAATTTTTTACAGAGTTCAAGCTTTTGAACTGTAGTATATATTTCATATACTTGTTTGTTTGTTTGTATCAAACAATCCTTAACCATCTACACTCTCAGGAAGGTCTCTCTCCGTGCCACCTGAAGAAAGCCAAACTCATGTTCTTCTACGCACGCTACCCCAGCTCCAGCACACTCAAGACATATTTCCCTGATGTCAAAGTGAGCATCGTTCATATCCAGAACACAAAGTAGTATAGCTGTGTGTGCATAACCTGCACAAATTATATGGGCTAATGACTTATTGAATGAATTTACGCTGACCTATATACAGCGCTGTGGCATGGTTTCCTTTTAAAACGGTTTGACACAATTAGAGCAGTCACAATATGTTCCTGCATTTATAGTAAATGAATATCTATGGCATTTTTATTGAAATTATATGTAATATAATACAACTATATTGGTTTACATTACATTAAACATCACACAATGTCTCCAAAACATTAAATGTTCAGACTTACAATCATTATATAGCATCTTTTGAAATGCTGCCGGAATTAACTTGGCATTTGTGTTGTTGTTCCTACACAGTTCAATCGCTGTGTCACTTCCCAGCTGATTAAGTGGTTCAGTAACTTCCGGGAGTTCTTCTATATCCAGATGGAGCGCTTTGCCCGTCAGGCAGCCAGAGAGGGGCTTGCATCTGCCAGGGAAAGAGCGCTTCACCTGGGCAGAGACACTGAGCTCTACCGCATTCTCAACATGCACTACAATAAGAGCAATGATTACCAGGTCAGTGTGCACATTTGCACATGTAAATGCTTAAGTGGTGCTTGTAACTGTTTAGTTACGTGTATAAACATCACATCCATTTTCCAGGTTCCAGAGAGGTTTGTGGAGGTATCTGAGGTGGCCCTGAGGGAGTTTTTCTCTGCCATACAAAGTGGTCGGGATGGTGATCCATGCTGGAAGAAGGCCATCTACAAGATCATCTGTAAATTAGACAGCCCGGTGCCTGACAGCTTCCGTCTGCCCGGCTGCCCGACGGATACTTACCGGATGGGTTAAATAGAGTTCAAAACACACACAGCCTCATAAAAACCATGTGCACGGATTGATATCACACGTGTGCATAGAATGGTTAACAATTAGTGACAAAGAACCAAGAAGAAAACATAAAATCGTGCTGTGAAGATTGAGAACACTGAATAAGTGGTTTAATATCATCTTGATGCTCAAAAGTATTACTTGTTTAAACATTATCTGAATAATAATTCTACTTTAGTCCAGCATTATTGCAGTTAGCACTGAAAAACGTTCTTATTATATGGAAAAATGTTCTCATTTTATTCGCTGTTACATTAATGCTCATTAATTTATCTGAAAATGCAGGCCTGGATGGCTTTTGAGTTTTTTTTATATTACTTGTTACTCGTTATATAATGTTGCTGAGTTTCTGTGAACCTGTGGTGTCATGTAATAAAATAAGTCAAACACTCCTTGCTGTCAGTCAACGCTATTCAATTCAATTCAAGTTTATTTGAATAACGCTTTTCACGATACAAAATAGTGCTACAGTATATAAATGCTTACTGTAAAATGTGTATGCAGCCTTACATTATATATTTTTGGCTAAGTAGCTGTGCGATAGTAAGAAGACTTTGGCTATCAAACTATGAAACTGTGACAGTTACTTACTCTGAAACTAAGCCTAAACACCTGACAGCTACCACGAGTCTACAGTGGAATGAGCATCTACTGCAGTCAATACAAATGTTCAATTCTAGATTTGTATTGTTTTACATTTCAAGATTGACAAATTATAGGAAATGTAAGGGCCTTTTTTGCTTTGGACTGATTTTAAAGCATTAGTTCACTTCCAGAATAAAAATTTCCTGATAATTTGCTCACTGGCATGTCATCCAAGATATTCATTTCTTTCTTTCCTCAGTCAAAAAGAAACTAAGTTTTTTGAGGAAAACATTACAGGATTTTTCTCCATATAGTGGACCTTAATGGGAACTGCAATTGGGTCCCATTGAAGTCCACTATATAGTGTGTTTTCACAACGCCTCATAAATCTATGTTGCAAGAGGTCAGACCAGAAGAGTGCAGAAAACTGGTGTTTGTGGTTGGCCAAACTGAACCAATCCTCATTACATTGTGTTTGTTCTTACCATTTTACGGTCAGGTATGTGAAATATTAGGCTAATATCTTAATTAATACTGCTCGTACGTATTTTTACCACCTATTAACATTAGTTTGTCAAACTATTGCACACTTTCTTGCCTATTAAAGTCATTCTCTATATGATTTAGCAGCTTCCACACGTTTTTTTCCGTGGTTTAGACCGCATAAATAAGCAGAACAACGTATTTAGTAGTACATTACCCGTGCAATCCATGCTGTCAACATCCGAGTATTGCCAATATGGCCGCACATCCGGGTAACTGAGCAAATGGTGACTTAAGTGCAAACCCTCTATAGAGAAAAATCCTAAAATGTTTACCTCAAAAACCTTAATTTCTTTTCGACTGATAACAGAATGACATAAACATCTTGGATGACATGGGGGTGAGTAAATTATCAGGAAATTATTATTCTGGAAGTGAACTAATGCTTTAACAGAAACTAAAATAGTTCAATTATACGTAATATTGCCTTGATATAATCATAGTTAATCTAGTTATACACTAAAATATAGGTAAACATGTAAAACAATAAAACATGTATGCATTTAGCCTACTAAAATAAGGTGGTATGGTCATTATCATAAATGTGACCTACTTTGCTATACTTAAGAAAAATGAAAAGGAATGTGACCCAAGTCATGATTTTGTGCGATCACATGATCGTCGTTAATATCATGATGCGTTTTGGACCATGAGTGTGTATGCGCGCCGCCGCGGCTGGTTAAAGCCAGTGTAGAGTTGTGGAACGCGCACACACGCTATGGCGCTGCCGAAGCCTCTGTTCCTGGAGCTGCTGCTGTATGGCAGCTGTTTCATCTGCGGGATTGTCACAGCCGCCTCCGTTACCATCTCACAGGTATCTGCTGTTTGCCATTTCACATAGAGACCTATAAAAGACTTTACTTCAGTGTTTACGCTCAAGGAAACAAGCCAAAATGCACGTTTCAAACTTTAAAAATGTTAGCTGAAAGCTTGTTTACATTTTACAGCTTTGTTTAGCAAAGTGCTTTGCAGGTATTGTGTTTTGGTGTTTTCTCTAGCAGTTAGAATGTAAAATCATAACTTTCCCTCTGGAGCACATTTTGTGCTACTCTCACGAGTAGCCCTCAAAATCGTCATAGTCATGTGATTTTAGAAAATAAGGCTAGGAATGTTTTGAAATGTTTTTAAAAGTGTCGAGTGTATTTATCCATGCTGTAGAAGAACTAAGATGTTTTAGAAGTGAAGACAAACCGAAAGTGTGACAGGAGAAGCAACTAAAAGCTTCCACTTCTGTCACTTTTGCTGCATACACCCTGATTTCGACATGACAACACGTGACGCTGTACTGTTCACACCCTTTTCACACCCTTGGGCTTGGACACGGAACTATCGCACTAAACAGAGCGCCTAATATGTCTGAGGTGGACAGGTGGTACAAGTCGTAGCTCTCAGACAACCCCCAGTTCACAATTTGCAATTACGAGGGCGAATACGTGAACGATTTTTACAAGTTGATATTTCAGTGTTGCCAGATCGGGTTGACGATTTCCAGCCCAAAAGCTCACCAAAACCCGCCCACTTCAGCAAAAACCAGCCCAAATTTTTAACTGCCAATATAATGTGATAGAATTTTATTGCAATGACAAATGCATTAAAGGGAGTCAAAAAAATACGCCTAAAATGTCTAGAAATCTTTTCAAAGTGGCAATCTAGAAATTAAACGACGACTTTAACCCTTGGAAAAACACATGCACCATTTTCAATGTCCACAGTAAAAATAAGTACATTTTTGTGCAAAAAGTGCACAAAAAGCTACATAATGCAGAACTTTGAACAGTCAAAACTGTTCAAGTCCAGCGCCTGTCAATGCCAGGTATACCAGAGTAGTATGGATGGTTTAAAAGATGTTCTGATGCAGGACAGCATCGTATAGTCCCATATTCAGTTTTTATATTTATAACCGTTCATTCAACTGTTCTCTTATATCAGTAACAATTATATTTAGAATTCTTCTAATTCATCTTTTACCACATGCAATCCAAGTTGTGAGATTCGAGTAACTCTTAGACTTTTTATTGTGTAACTAACATATTAAAATAGCATGACTAAAGATAAAAGCGAAGAAAAAAGCAGCTGATTGGGCGGCTTTAAATTTTTTTTAAAGCAGCCCAAATTTAGTCTACCTGCCCAATGCGTTATTCTCTGGTCCAAGACGATCAAAAGAAGCCCAATTGGACGGCAACCCGTCCAATCTGGCAACACTGACGCACCTTTACTGTTTTCTGTCATGTGACCAGATGAAAATCTGCCCAAAAGAGTAATTGGCTTATTAAAGTCAGATGAGCAGAAATATAGTGTGTAAAATTAAAGTGTTTGAAGGCGCCTCAGTCAGGTTTCATTCTGCTAGAATAAGGAGAATATTTCAGAAGATATTGTCCACCTTTATGTAGTACTGGCGCATTTCAACAATAGATGGCTTGCACTTACATCACGATTTGGTCAGTTATCCGGATGCATGGCCATATCGGCAATACTCGGATGTAAACAACAGCATGGATAATGTACAGCTGAATACCAGTGGCGAGCTGTGACTTTTTATTACAGGGTATGCTGAGTGCTAAGAAGCCCTGAAGCTTCTGTAACCAAAATAGATTTACAGAAAATTAACATTGTTTGGCAAATAAATAATTTGACTACTTATTCCCAACGCTTTAAGTTACATCTCAAATGACAAGGGATTAATTTATAATCATGTTTATATTAATTAACCCATGAACGCATTCTCTTAGACTCCCTGGGTATGCGGAGCATTAGCAGCTTATATGGACAGAACGCCACTACTGAATATGTTGTTCTGCTATTTATGCTGTCTAAACCACTGAAAAGACATGTGAAAGCTGCTAAATCTTATAGACAAGGACTTAGTAAGCAGAAAAGGGCACAATATTTCGACAAACTAAAGTTAATAGGTGCAAACAAGCAGTATTAATTAAGATATTAGCCTAATATTTCACCTACCTTACCGGAAATGATAAAAAACAAACACAAATGTTGTCAGTATTCTTGCCCTGGAAATACTGGTTCGGTCTGGCTAACCACAAACGCCTTTTGTTCCAGTTTTTTGCACTCTTTCCCTTGATTTGTTATAACTTTTGGCAGTCTATAGTACTCCAAATGTTTTTCCTGGTCTGACCGATTAGTGCAGCCCAAAACATGACAATAATTGACCATTTTCAGCAGCAATAATCAGCAAAATATGCAAGTTTTGTTCAGTTCAGTGGCATTGTTTACGTTCCGTGCTGCCAATATGGCCGATTGATGATGTGCCGTGAAAACTCTGTTATTGTAAAAACTACTTTTAAGTAACAGAATTTGACCTAGCTCTATGTTGTACCTTAGTAAACACTTCTCATGAATAAAATGCATTTTTGTACGTTTTCTTTCTTTTTTCACTTAAACAGGGCAGTTTTAATGGGAAGTGTATGCTGTACGGTTCAGTGCGTCTGAACTCCTCGTTCATCGATGTGCTTTCCTCCAGTTCTCCCTCTCTCTGCTACTTTGTGTCAGCCATCTCAGTGTGTGTGGCCGTCTTCTGCTTTTCACTCACTCTGTACTGGATCTACATGGCCTGTGTTGATGGAGAGGTGAAAAGGTATGTCCAGGAATACAGTAAATCATGTGCTAGTGAGTTTGGTTCAAGAATGAGACCAGAGGTTATCTGATGGTGCCTCAGTTTCTGTTTCCTGTTATGCCGTGCTCTAGTATGAATGGATTGCAGGAGAAGCTCTAAACGGATATGATGCAAACTCATAAAAACAAGTTATTAGTATTCAAATATGTGGCATTGGTGTAAGAAAGTTATACTTCCATTCAAGTAAGGATGCATTAAATTGATCAAAAGTGATGGAAACGACTTAAATAATGTTACAGAAGATTTCTATTTCAAATGCAACTGCAACAAAATTCTAAAATGTAATGCAAACATTGTGCTATGTTGTTTCTGTCTGATTTCAGAGAGAAATTATGGATGAATATTACTCTTGGCTTCTCTGGAGTCTTCCTCTTCTTCCTCTTGGTAACAGGATGCATCCTGAAAATCGGCCGAGACAGACTGTGTGACTCGGTTAATACAGTGACCAGTATAACCAAGTGAGTGTGAGACCTCTCTAATAGCTTTTGATTATTGCAGGTAGACAGAATTGATAACAAATGTAAATGACTTGTGAGACTTGTGAGTGTGTATACACTGTTTTGTGCATTTGCAGCTGTAAAGAAGCGCAAAATAAGCCTTGGATGAGCCCTATAAATGGGAGCCAGTTCTACTCCAGACTACACAGTGCAGAGGTACTGCAACGACAAACACTTTGAGATACTATAATAGCTTTAAACTAGTTTTTATTTTTGTATGTTCTGTAATTTTTTTTTTTTTTTTAGTTTTTGTATTTTGTAAAATATGTCTAAATGTTTATTATTTTCTTATTTTTTTTTTTTTTTTAGTTTTAGGTATTTTAGTACATCAAGTTAAACTAAATGAAAATGAGAAATGTTTTGGCAAGTAGCTAAAAATATGTTCTATGTAAATATTTTATGCACTACTGGACAAAAAGCTTAAAAACAGTAAAAAATCTTAATATTGTGACATTATTACAATTTTATTTTCTATTTTTATTTATTTTTAGCAGCCATTACTGTAGTCTTCAGTGTTGCATGACAGTGAAATTATTTTAATATAGGAAAAAAGAAAAAACCTAAAATGTGAAATTTGAGGCATTGAACAATTAAAAAAAGATCATACCATATCATGCAATTATTTTCATTACATTCATTATTTTATTATTGTTAGTTTATTTATTTGTTGGAAATAAGGTCTTACTATAATCATGGTTAATCTAGTTATACACTAAAATCTAGTTAGAAGTAGGTAAAACGTTTAAAACAATAAAATGTGTATTTACTAAAATAAGGTAGTGTGGTCATTTATAAATTTGACCTATTTTGATGGTAGACAAATTCTTAACATTATTATAAATGTGACTTATTTTGAAGCTATACTTACGAAAAATGTAAGGGAATGTGGTTCAATTCAGTTTTAGTTATTTTAGTACATTAGGAAGCTTTGGCAACTAGCTAAAAATATATATTTGTAAATATTTTATGTACTACTGGTCAAAAAGCTAAAAAAAACTGTACAAATCTTAATATTGTGACATTACAATTTAATTTTCTATTTTAATTATTTTTTAGCAGCCATTACTCTAGTCACATGATGCTTCAGAAATCATTATAATATAATTTAAAAGAGGTACAACAAACAACAACAACCTTAAACTAAAATGTGAAATGTGAGGCATGGAAATTAAAAAAAAAAAAAAAAAAAAAAAAAGTTCATACCATATCATGAAATTATTTAATTTTATAATTGTTTATTTATTTACTTTCTCTGACTGAGTAATCATATTTGATCTCGTTATACACTAAAATCTAGTTCGAAGTAGGTAAAACATTTAAAACAATAATTTACTAAAATAAGGTAGTGTAGTCATTATCATAAATGTGACTTACGAAAAATGGGAATGTGGTTCAATTCAGTTTTACTTATTTTAGTATGTCAAGCTAAACTAAATGAAAATGAGAAATGTTTTGGCTTTTAGCTAAAAATATTTTCAAATATTTATGTACTAGTTAAAAAAGGAAAACTAAAAATGTAATTTTCTATTTTAATTCATTTAATTCATAGGCAGCTAGTTAGGCAACTAGCTAAAAATATATATTTTAAATGTTGTATGCACTACTGGTCAAAAAGCTAAATAATGCAGTAAATATTGTGACATTATTACAATTTAGATTCCTATTTAATATTTTTTAGCAGCCATCTAGTCTTTCGTATCACATGATTCTTTATCATTCTAATAAAAAACAAAAAAGCTAAAATGCGAACTTTGAGGCAGGGCTATAATAATAAAAAAAAAGATCATACCATATAATGAAATGATTTTATTTTATTATTGCTAATTTATTTATTTGGGGGGAAAAAGCAAAACTAAAATGTAAAAATATGAGGCATGGCTATTAAATAAGATCATACCATATCATGCAATCTTTTTATTGTTATCATTATTTATTTACTTTTTCATTTGAAGTAAAGAAATAAGGTCATGATATAATCATAGGTACACTTAAATCGAGGTAAAACATTAAAACAATAAAACATTTATTTGATGCTATACTTACGGAAAATGCAAGGGAATGTGGTTCAATTCCATTTTAGTTATTTTAATACATCAAGTTAAACCACATGAACATGAAAAATGTTGTTTTGGCACCTAGCTAAAAATATATCTTTTAAAGAAAGTTATGCACTACTAGTCAAAAAGCAAAAAAAACAGTAAAAATCTTAATACTGTGGCATTATTACAATTTAATTTTGATTCATCTTTAGCAGCGATTTTTCTAGTCTTCAGTGTCACATGATGCTTCAGAAATCATTCTAATATAATTTAAAACGGGTACAGAAAAAAAAACCCTAAACTAAAATGTGAAATTTGAGGCATGTCAAAAAAAAAAATTAAGCATGTAATGAAATTATTTCATTTTATAATTGTTATAAATGTTGTATAAAAAAAACTAAAATAAAATGTGAAATTTGAGGCATGATATTCAATTTAATTTAAACATTTATAAATGAATAAAAAAAAATCATATCATGAAATGATTTTTTTTAATCATTATTTATTTAAAGTAAATAAATAAGGTCTTGATATAATCATAATTAATCTAGTTATACACTAAAATCTAATTAGAAGTAGGCAAAACATTTAAAAACAATAAAACATACATTTATTTGATGCTATACTTACGAAAGATGCAAGGGTATGTGGTTCATGTTGTTTTGGCAACTAGCTAAAAATATGTTTTTGAAATATTTTATGCACTACTGGTCAAAAAAAAACAGTAAAATAAAATTTAAATGTGACATTGCGATTACATTTTCTATTTTCATGAATGTTTAGCAGCCTATCCTCTAGATCTCAGTGTCACATGATCCATCAGAAATCATTTTCAATATAATTTAAAAGAGGTAATTTGAACAACTAGCTAAAAATAAAAAATATATTTTTTTAATTATTTCATGCACTACTGGTCAAAAAGCTAAAAAAAAAAAAAAAAAAAACTACAGTAAAAACTTTAATATCGTGACATAGAATTAAATTGTAATATTTCAATTATTTTTTAGCAGCCATTACTTTACTGTCACAAGGTCCTTCAGAAATGATTCTAATAATTTAAAATAAAATATCAAATTTGAGGTATGACAATTAAAAAAAAAAATCACACCATATCATAAAATTATTTTTTTTAATCATTATTTATTTGAAGTAAATAAATAAGGTCTTGATATAATCCTAAAAGAAAAAAATAAGATCACACTATATCATGAAATAATTTCATTTTATTATTGTTTATTTATTTTATTTTATTATTTTATTCATTTATTTAAAAAAAAGGTTGCCATGTCTTTAACTACAATGCCCTGTGAATTTTATGCTTTCTTTATTTTTTTCCTCCTCAACATCATTAAGAATCTTTTGTTTTTCTCTCTCTCAGATAGCAATATGGGTGAATTTCTTCTTTTGGTTGATCATAGCAGTTCTGGTCGTGGTCCAGCGTAACAAAGGCTCAGAAATCCGCTCCGGCGCAGAGGACACATCAGCGACCCCTTCTGAAACGGAGCCCTTCTTCAACCGCCCAGGACGTTCTTAGTGAACAGAGAGACGCAGCTAATCTATGTCGCTCCACACTAAAGCAGTCTATGTGCCGCTTAAACACACTCACTCACACATACATATGCTCGCGTTGACAATCGCACTATTGGCTAGCAGTTGGCTAGCTGAGCCGAGAGGATTTTGGCAGCGCCAGTATACGGTCTTGATTTTGTTCACTAGCTTTGCCAAGGGTTAGTTGCCATGGTTACTGATCTGTGGCTGGCAGCACAGACCTGGCAGGTGATAGTGTGCGGTTGCCAGATTGGTGGTGTGACCTGAACTGATTGAGACACAGCTTTATGTAAAGAGATCAAACCTGACAACATCGGCAGAGTTTTCAAAAGCGGCAATCGATATTGAAAAATAAACTTGAGGAGTCCATAGATAAATCTTTATATTTCTACACTATGGCTAAAACATCTCATGACTACATATAAATTCAAAGGCTTTTGTAGAATATCAACCATTACATTAATCCTAATTAACCTGGAGTCAAAACAAGTTAACCACTGTACTGTAACTTTTAACTTCTCTCAAGCAAAGCTTGCTCTTTGTACAACAATGTACAACATTTTCGCCCTCTGCTGTCTGTTTTTATGAATTACTCCCATAAATCCCATCAGACGGTGCTCCTGTGCCTATTTTGTAGGACAGGAATCTCCCATAAGTGGTTTTTTCCCCCTAATTTCACATTTCTCCTACTCATAGTCCTTGGCGTCCTTAACATAGGCAAAACTGCTTGAGAGTGTCTTTCCGAGAGTGTTTGGCTATTAATCTTGTGCCCAGTAGAGATGTCATTTTTTTTAATGGCCTTTTCCTGCACACAGCCACGGGAGGTATGAGTGTGTGTGTTTAGGATGACAGGGACATAAATCCATAATTTGGCCTGTGATGGTATCCGCTTTCCACAGGCGAAGTGCCAAATCCGAGGTGCTGTCCACAGCACTAAAGTCCTCAGAAACGCAGTGTCCTTCCGCCCATCCTGGCAACACAGTGTCCATGTCCAGTGTCCCAGTGTCCACTAAATGCTTCTAAATCATATTGTCGTCAAATAATTTCTCTTTTTGTACAGTTCAACTTACTAATACTGTTTTAGAACTGCTGGTTATGAATTATGCATTGATGTTTTTTATGAATACTAAATCTGTTGTATAACCCACTATGTCAGAGTCTATGGCTGTGTGAACAATTAAATTTGTCAACCAAGTGCTTATGGTCTCATAATATGTCTGTATGTTAAAGGTGCGCAATGACTTTTTTGATATTTCAATTTAAAGTGTATAGGAATTTTATGCGTAGGGATTTTATTTGTGTGCTATATGAAATATATGGGCCATTTTACAGAACTGGTCCAAAGTAAGAGTTAGAAATGTCTTGGATAAAATGCCTTTTTCCAAAAAAATAATCATTCTTATATGTGACCCTGGACCACAAAACCAGTCATAAGTGTAAATTTGTCGAAACTGAGATTCTTACGTCATCTGAATGAGTAAATGAGCTTTCCATTGATATATTGTTTGTTAAAACAGGACAATGTTTGTCTGAGATACAACTATTTGAAAACCTGGAATTTGAGGGTGCAAAAAATTCTAAATATTGAGAAAATCGCCTTAAAAGTTGTCCTAATGAAGTTCTTAGCAATGCATATTACTAATCAAAAATCAAGTTTTTATAGATTTAAATTTACAAAATATCTTTATGGAACATGATCTTTACTTAATATGCTAATGATTTTTGGCATAAAAGAAAAATCGATAATTTTGAACCATACAATGTATTTTTGGCTATTGCTACAAATACACCCGTGCTACTTAAGACTGGTTTTGTGGTCCAGGGTCACATATTGTATTTTTTAGAAAGTTTTGAAATATTTGTCCTCTCCCCAAAATTGTCACTACTGAAACACAGTAATAATTTAATTTAAAGGGTTATATTGACCTATTAAGATTTTGCTTAAAATAGGACAATGTTTGTCTGAGATAATAAATATTTTATTATCTCATATTTTATTATTCATAACTTTTTAATAAAATATTTTATTTTATTAAAAAGTTATGAATCCTTTTTTTCTTTTTTGTAAAAGGCAAAAAGATGATTATACTGATTTCAAAGTTAAGGATTTATTAGTTTAAATATACACTGACTGGTGAACCAAAAACTATCATAACATCTTGGCTGATAATTCAGTGTACTTTATTTTTGACAAAACATCCCAAACATAGTGACAGAAATGTTTTGGTAGGTCCTACATCACATTACAGAATTTTAACTTGCATACTAAACACTACTAAAACATACTAAAATACAAAAAGTTTGTATAACTGTACTAAAATTGATTATTTCACCCAAATATGAGGATTATGTGTCACAGTTGTCACTACAGAAACAATGATGACATGTTTTGGTTGTGACTGTTTCAGTAGTGACAAATTTATGGGATAACACCCAAAAAAAATCCAAAGATGTCACTTCCAAAACTCCACCAAATGTTTCATTTTATAATTGTCTATTTATTTATTTGGGAAAGAAAGTAAACTAAAATGTGAAATTTGAAGCATGACAATTTAAAAAAAAAGATCATACCATATAATTTTTTTTTAATTAATATTTACTTATTTTATTACACAAAAATCTAGTTAGAAGTAGGCAAAAGATTTAAAACAATAAAACATTCATTTGTTTGACGCTATACTTACAAAAGATGCAAGGGTATGTGGTCCAATTCAGTTTCAGTTATTTTAGCATGTTAAGTTAAACTACATGAAAATGAGAAAATTTGTTTTGGCAGCTAGCTAAAAAAATATTTGTGAAATATTTTATGCACTACTGGTCAACAAAATCCAGTACAAATCTAAATGTTGTGACATATTATTATGATTACATTTTCTATTTTAATGAATGTTTAGCAGACATTACCCCAGTAAAAATTTTAATATTGTGACAGAATTAAATTGTAATATTTCAATTATTTTTAATATAATAATGTACCAAAAGAGGTACCAATTTTTTTTTTTAACTTTAACTGAAATGTGAAATTTAAGGCATGGCAATTAGAAAAAAATTTGATAGTACTATATCATGAAATCGTTTCATTTTATTGTATCGTTTATTTGAAAAAAACAAAAAAACAAACTGTACTTCAGTCTTCAAATGTTTCGGTAGTGACAGTTTTAGATACTTTTAAGCCTAGCTCAAATATGCTAATCTGCACATGGTTACTAGCGCAGTCCTGAACAGGGGTTCACATATAAAAACTAAATGTTATGGAATAACTCCCAAAAAAGTGTGCTTAACTGCAGAAAAAGATGTTCGGTAATGACTTTCTTTACAGATTTTTCATATACTTTTAAACGCATTTACCTCAAAATAATAGGGCCTATCTACTCACCATATAGTTACGAGAGAAAGTGACACATGAATACTTCCTGATCCTAAATTTAGGGGTGTAGTTAAAATCAGTCTCAGCCAATGGACTAAAACATACACTGTTTCGGTAGTGACATAAAAATGCGGGACAAATTTTTTTACATAAACTTTCATAATTTACAAAGAAAATATAACACAAATATTTTTTGGAACTTCATATTTTAAAAGAATTAAAAATATAATTTTAAAAACAACAATGGAAAAAAAATAATAATATTATTTTCATAAATTAAGATTTAGAGGTTAGGGTTCGGGACAGCCACCTCCCAGCCAAGTACCCAATAAATTATGATTTTTTTTTTAGATATTAAGCTTACTAATATTTTACATTTATTGTGGGTTTCAATAAATATAAGACCTGAGATTTAAATACTTAAATGCTTTTTAAATGCTTTTTAAAATTATGGCCACGGGACAGCAGTTTGGACCAATTCTGTAGAATGGCCTATATAAGCTAAATGTAGATGAGTTTGCAGATTTGGAGTATTTTTGCATTATTTGCTCACCAATGGATCCTCTGTAGTGAATGGGTGCCGTCAGAATAAGAGTCAAAAAAGTTGATAAAAACATCACAATAATCCACACAACTCTAGACCATCCATAACCATATTTGAAAGCAAAAATTCAGCTTGTAGATTTATTAGAGGTCTGCATGTTTGCTCTTAATAAACTTTATTTATATGCTTGAACATTATATAAATGACTTTTACATTGTAATCTCTCTCATGTATCTGCTTTCTAGTGATTTTAATCTGTATTAGTACTCTTTCTTTAAAACTGCTTGCTAAGTTTTCGATTCTGTCTCTCACGGGCCTCGTAGGCGTGTTTTGTATCCAGCAGCTCGTCTAGTGTCCGTCGGAGGCGGGCCATGTCCAGCTGTGTGGCTTCACACTGCTCCCGCAGGCTCTGGGTCTCCTCGTGCAGCTCCACTGCAGCCGCAGCCAGCTCTGTGCTGCGCTCCTTGCACTGGGTTTGTATTCGGACAGCATCCGCCAGCATGGACTCCACGCTGGACACCACTGAATCGGTCTGTGCCTTTGCTATCTCAGTCATCGTCTGGCAGAGGGAAAAAGAGGAGAGTGTGGCCTTGGGTAAAGACTGGAAGTAAACTGCGGAATGAAAAAATATGCTAATAGGTTTCAACTTTTTGATAGATGTTTAAAATGTCTTTTATAAGACGTACCTAATGCTGACCAAGACTGTATTTTTACAGACGGCAGTAGAGGGTTTGCACTTACGTCACAGTTTGGTCAGGTACCCCGATGCGCGGCCATATTGGCGATACTCAAATGTAAACAACAGAATGGATTGCACAGTTAATGTACTACTGAATTTCTGGGGCCTCATTTATAAAGACTTGCGTAGAAACCATCCTTGATTTTATCTAAGAACTTTTCTGATTTGATCGTAAGAGCGATAATTAACATATAAAATGAGCTCATTCCTAAAGCAAAAACTCTGTGACAATGGCAAGAAAAAAGGAGCGCAAGAAATCAAATTATAGTGAGGCTGAACTATCTGCAATACCAGGCATTACCACAAGGAAACGGTCGTACGCCAAGCTGGAATCTGACGTGGAGATAAGTACTTTTCCACGTCAAAGACGGTTTTTATAAATCTGTACTTTGACGTGGATTTGATCGTACGAACACTCTAAGATCAAATCAGTGCGTAAGAAAGTTTTATAAATGAGGCCCCTGATGTCTAAACCATGGGAAAAAATGTGTCAAAGTTGCCAAATCATGTAGAGAAGGACTTAGTAAGCGGGAAAGGGTGCGATATTTTGACAAACTAAAGTTAATAGGTGGTAAAGATATGTACGAGCAGTATTAATTAACATTATTAGCCTAATATTTCCCCTACCTGACCTGAAATGATAAGAACAAACACAAATGTGACCCTGGACCACAAAACAAGTCATAAGGTTAAATTTTACAAAACTGAGATATATATAAATAAGCTTTCTATTGATATATGGTTTGTTAGGATAGGACAATATTTGGCTGATGATACAACTGTTTGAAAATCTGGAAACTGAGGGTGCAAAAAATCAAAATACTGAGAAAATCACCTTTAAAGTTCTCCAAATTATGTTCTTAACTATGCATATTACTAATCAAAAATTACATTTTGATATATTTACAGTAGGAATTTTACAAAAAATCTTCATGGAACATGATCTTTACTTAATTTCCTAATGATTTTGGTATATAAAAAAAAATCAATAATTTTGACCCATACAATGTATTTTTGGCTATTGCTACAAATAAACCCCAGCGACTTAAGACTGGTTTTGTGGTCCAGGGTCACAAATGTTGTCAAGATTCTTGCTCTGGAAATCCTGGTTCAGTTTGGCCAACCACAAGTGCCTTTGGTTCCTCAAACCATTTTTTGCACTCTTCTCTTTGATTTGTTATATCTTTTAGCACTCTAGAGTACGGCAAATGTTTTCTTCCCGGTCCAGCTGATTAGTACAGCCCAAAACAAGACAATTGCCAATTTTTCAGCAGGAATAATCATTAAAATATGCCAGTTTCATTCGGTTCAGTGGCTTTGTTTACGTTCAGTGCCGCCAATATATCATTAGCCAATTGACCATATGCACGAATTACTTCCTTGTTTACTCAAGCCAGCTAAGTCATTTCCGGTCAACTGTACTGTGCCGTAATATGAGCGCACTTTGTTCGTTTTCTCTACATAATCCATTCACAATCGAAGAAAAGTGTTGTTTGTCTAAGAGGACCAAACGTCCATGTACACCGTTTCAAGAATGACAAATGCCAGTTTAAAAAAATACGCAGTAAATCGGCTAAATATGCGCGAGTCATTGCTATGATTGACAGTAATAACCGGACCAAACAAATGACAAGCTGATGTCAAAAAAAGAGCTTAAATGATTCAGACTAATTTCACAGTAACAAAACTACAGCAGTAGCAAGTTTGTGTTGGTTAAATATAGGCTATTAAATAGCTTTAATAAATATTTTATATAATATATAATATAATTTTATATTTAAATAATTTTAAGATAAAACTTAAAAGATGTAGTTATTAAATTTTATAAAATATTTCAAATTCATATTGATTCATATTGAGTGCATTATTTAATTATTATACCATCAATATTTAAATGTATTTGTAGTGAACTATATATTAGTATTTAAATAATTCATCTTTATTGGCTGTTTGTGTGTAAGCTTAATGACTTTCTGCACTTGCTATACTATATATATATATATATATAAAAGTACTACAATTTATTATACTAGTAATTTTATAATAAATCGAAAAGCAAGACGTCTTGAAAAATATATAGGGATTTTAAAAGTCAGCTTCATAATAAATAATCCTCTGCTGCCATCTATTGGTTAAATGGGTAATTCCATAAATAGACGTTGTTTTCCGTGAAGTCATTTTTTTTCCGATGCCGTTTTTATGAATGAAAAGTGAGTCCCTGAAGTACATCTGATTTCACAGCTGTAGAGTTAGAAAATAAAAAAGGCTTTAAAATATTGTAAGATTTTAAAAATGTGTTCATGACTATGAAGGCAAGTTAGTGATTATCAAGAATACGATTAAGATGTCCTTGAAGAGAATTATCGCTAGCTAGTTAACGTTAGATTAAACACGTTATGATAGTGTTTAGCTGTCAGTATTTAAATGTTCAACTATGCAGATACAGAGAGTACGGGATTGCCAGGCTCCGCATTTAAATGATATGTTGTTAAATAATATGAATCTGAATGTTCATGCCACAAACATTGTTTATAATGTTGCAATTATAATTTTTCTCAGTTTCTGATAAGAACGAGGAAGTAGATGAGTCTCAATTAGTGTCCACCTAATATGTAGCACATAGAAAATGAGCTTCAGCGGAAGTTTACGAGCTGGCTTATCTTTATGCGGAAGTTCTAAAGAACGCTCCGTGCATAAGGTCAATTGATGGCGGTCTTGGAAAAAAAACACTAGCTACCATAATAACCTGTTTGGTTACCCACATCCTTCAAAATATTTTGTTTGTGTGTGGGTTCAACAGAAGAAACTCATTCAGATTGGGAAAAACAGGAGGGTGAGTAAACAATGACAATTTTAAAGTTTTGGATAAACTTTCCCTTTAAGATGACACTTAACTTTGGCGGCTTTCTACTCGACATAAACTGAAAAGCTGCGTTCCAAAGTGTAACTGTTTATAATGTAGATACAGTGTTTGCCAGGGACTGTCATTAAGTGCATACTAGCAGACATCAGTGGAGCATTTACACTCGGTCAAAGTGAAAATGCGTCAGTCAACAGTCGTGACGCCTCATTACACACAGCAGCGGCACTCGGTTTGATCCTCCGGGCTTGAAGCAGTATCAAGCGGCTTACAGAGGCTTACCGAGCCTCTCTCACATCCATCTCATCTTGTGATTGCGAACATTAGCTACTGTTAAAACACGAGGCTGTATTAAAAGCAACAGCAGGTAAAAGTCCTAGCAAGTTCAGTGACTTCATTTAAAAAGGTAATGCTACCGCTTTGTATGCAGTTCTTGTTAACTCAGCATCCAAAACAAACTTTACAGTTGAACGCAAACAGCTCTAAAAGGCAAATTACTTTACACTTTAATCAGATATGGACCCAGACTTACCAGACTTTACTTCTGTCTTGGTCATGCAGTTTTTCTGCTTGCTGTCTCTGCGATTCAGCGTGACTGTTGTTAAATCCGTGATTTTCTCTAACGAGTGGCTTAAATCTACTTCACCTCAAATTAAATACGACAGGATTAACAGAGACACACAGGGACTGACTGACAGACTGAGAGAGACATTTTCATAACTAGAATTCTATTTGCAATTTATAAACCTTTTGTATGTAAACAAAAATAGACTAAGAATTAAGAGAAAACTTCATACAAGTGAGTACATTCATTTTAAATATATAGTTATTAAGAAACATGCTATACCAGAACTAGCCACTTGGCGGCATAATACAACCTGTGTGTCCAACGGTGTTGTTGAGTTCTTCATTCGGATTCGTTTTCACCACTGACTTCGGTTGATCCAGGTATTAACCTCCTTATGATTTCAACACGTTCTTTATGAAGTAAAACCGGGGACGTTCTAAAACGCTTAACGGGAAAAACGCTTAACGTGGCTTAACGTGCGTAAAAAACGACCAGGAAACCCCAAAAGGTTCTGTCAAACCTTACTTGGAACAAACTCTAAACACTATCAAAAGAACGAGTATAATATCACGTTAAGCGTTTTCTCCCCCAGAAGCCCATTATAAGGAAACAGCTTAACGTGGTTTAACTTACCTCAACAGCGACCAGGGAAGACCAAACTTCTGTCAAATTTTACGTATAATAAATACTTGCTGCTGTCAAAAGAACGAGCTCTTATTCAGCATATAAAGTGATCGCCCCCCATAGAAGTCTATTAATAAAAACGCTTTAACTTGGTTTAACCTTAACAACGACCGGGGAAAACCAAATTTATGTAAAATGTTACATATAATAAACACTTGCTGCTGTCAAAAAAATGAGATCTCATTCAGCATATAAAGTAAATAATATCACGTTAAGTTTTTTCTCCCTATAGAAGTCCATTAAGGAAACAGTTTAACATGGCTTGACATACCTTAACAACGACTGGGGAAGACCAACCTTCTGTCAAATGTCACATTATGATAAACACTTGTTGCTGTCAAAAGAATGAGCTCTTATTCAGCGTATAAAGTGAATAATATGTTAAGCGTTATTTCACATAGGCTAGAAGACGCTTCAACGAATTGAGAACATTGTAATTACGTTCAGTTTAATTTTGTAATAAGCATGAAAGTTAAGACAGGTAGCCTACATTTTATCCTGTCCCAGCTGTCTGCAATGATCAGTCCTTTGCGCAGACCTCAGTGAAAATTGGCACGCATAAAAACGAAATATTCACCAAAACTATGCCATTCGTTTGTGCTCGATTTGTGCTGTTGAAATGAGAGTCAGATAGAGTTTAAAAATACATTTATTGTTGTCAACTGCAGCTGCGTTTTTTTTTTTTTTTTTTTGGTTGTCCCTATCGTTTAGATTTGGTTTTCCCTAGTCGTTAAGATACGTTAAACCACGTTAAGTTATTTCCTTATCAATGGGGGACGCTTAACGTGATATAGGCTATTCACTTTATATTCGGAATAAGAGCTCATTCTTTTGCCACCAGAAAGTATTTATTATAAGTAAAATTTGACAGAAATTTGGTCTTCCCCAGTCGTTGTTAAGGTATGTTAAACCATGTTAAGCTGTTTCCTTAATGGACTTCTATAGGGAGAAAACGCTTAACGTGATATTATTTACTTTATATGCTGAATGAGATCTCATTCTTTTGACAGCAGCAAGTGTTTATTATATGTAACATTTGACAGAATTTTTTTTTTCCGGTAGTTGTTAAGCTACGTTAAGCCAAGTTAAAGCGTTTTTATTAATTAGACTTGGGGGGCGATCACTTAATATGCTGAATAAGAGCACGTTCTTTTGACAGCAGCAAGTATTTATTATAAGTAAAATTTGACAAAGTTTGGTCTTCCCTGGTCTCTGTTGAGGTAAGTTAAACCACATTAAGCTGTTTCCTTATAATGGGCTTCTATGGGGGAGAAAACGCTTAACGTGATATTATTCACTTTATCTGTGGAATAAGGGCTCGTTCTTTTGATAGTAGTTAGGGTTTGTTCCAAGTAAGGTTTAACAGAAATTTGGGGTTTCCTGGTCGTTTTTTACGTACGTTAAGCCACGTTAAGCGTTTTTCACGTTAAGCGTTTTAGAACGTCCCGTAAAACCGGACCTAACAGGGGCCTAGACCTGAAAACAAGAAACTTAATATATGACATAAGGAAGCAGCTCTACACACAAGGACTTAGATAAAACCTGTAGACATGTCTGGATTTTATCGGCCGCATTTTAGGGGCACTAAATGTAAACAATGCCACTGAACGAACGAAACTCAAATATTTTGCTGATTATTGCTGCTGAAAATGGCCTAATTATTGTCATGTTTTGGGCTGTACTAATCGGTCGGATGGGGGAAAAAAACTGAAGTACTATAGACTGCCAAAAGTTATAACAAATCAAGGAGAATAGTGCAAAAAACTGTCCGAGGGAAAAAAAGGCGTTTCTGGTTGGCCAAACTGAACCAGGATTTTTCTGTGCAAGAATCTTGACATTTGTGTTTGTTCTTATTATTTCCGGTCAGGTAGGTGAAAAATTAGGCTAATATCTTAATACTGCTTGTACACGTAATTTACCACCTATTAACTTTAGTTTATCGAAATATTGTGCCCTTTCCTGCTTACCACAAGTACTTCTTTATTTGATCAAACAGCTTCCACGTTTTTTTTCATGGTTTAGACAACATATTCAGTAGTACATTAACTGTGAAATCCATGCTGTAGTTTGGCCAATTTGGCTGCACATCCGGGTAACTGACCAAACCGTGACGTAAGTACAAACCCTCTATTAACATTACAAATTGTGGGAAACACTGCAATGGGAAAGTCAAATGCATTTGACTACACCTTCCAGTTGCAGTGTAATGAATCGCAAGCATGTTTTTCATTTAAACAGACTGTCAAAAGACATCTTTACATAACAAATGACTAAATAAGCAGTTAAATTTACAAAATGATACTGGACACCAAGTTGATACCAATGTCAAGGCACAAATAAGATTTCAAATCAAGCAGTTTATTATGTACCATCAGTATTACGTTTATCATGATCATCAGTTGTGACAATCCTTATTTTTCAGCCTGCCCTCCAACATAAACACTCAAACAAGCTTACATACCTCCTTTCATAACTCCAAGCCAAAAATGACTGTAAAACATAATTCAGGCAAACGTTTTGTTTGAGACATAACAGCAGTATTTTACTTGCCAACAACCTGGGGGGAGGGACAAATATAAAGCTCTTGTTTATTTAAACAGAACAAATTAAACATCTCAAGGAATTTGGCTACATCTGAAACAGCATTGTCACAAAAAAAGTATTGCTTTAATTTTGATGCTACTTTTAAATATTAAAGGGTTTTTATGATTCATCCAAGTCTCAAAAGGGTACTAGGAAAAAAAATTCAAACGTACATTTCCTCAAATACACACACTAAACATACAGACCAACCTTGAAATCTTCTGGAACTTAAAAGTAAATCTAAAAAAAATCCTCGAAGCTTCAGAAGACTATTGTGCATCCAATTAAACAATTCCGATTTCTAGAAATTCAAGTATGCCGGGAATCCAGGTTTCCATCGTCTAGGTATCAACAAGAGGCGAATAGATGAAACACACTGCACAGTCAAATACGGATGACATACTTTACATTCTCATTGTGATTTAATAGACACAACATCAGTGTTAGATCAACATTCACGTTGTGACAGAACATTTTGACAGTATTGCAAGAACATTTTCTTTTTCTTAATCAAAGGTGTTTTTAAATTATTATTTGCAGTATTGCAACATCTATGTGACCTGCTAAAGGATAAATGAGAGAGCATGTCTGCATGCTTATGGTAGGACTAAGCGTGTGCATTTTGACTTATTTGCAGATTATATTTGAAGCTCGACAGCGTAACACAAGTAGGAAGATTTGCGTTTGTACAAGTTTTCCAATTATTAAACACATTCACATGTGTATGCTGCAATGAGCTCACTACTAAGACATCTCACGAGGATCCACAGTTACCAGGAGATGGATGTATCTTGGCACACTAAGCAGTCTCATCTACGATTGGCCTATTTATTCACATGACGGTTCGGCCAATCAAAGACGAGCACAGAGGCTACGATGGAGGGCAACATGCTGTGCCATTATTTATGTCTGTGAGGTGGTCTTCTGTGTCAAGCTCTTCATGAGGCAAATTGGTGATACGATGTTGTACAAATACACAATTATCGACTAAAAAAACAAATATAAAATACATACACACAGTGAACACAAATTGATTAGAGCACCTCACAAAAGCTAAATTTCCTCAGCTGAGGAAACATCTTCACGTACTTTTACTAAAAATGTGTTACTTGGGATTTGCAAGCCAGCAGAAAGAAATTACTCTCAATGAAGCTGCAAGAAAATAGCTTAATTTGGTTATACAATAATGGAATCCATTAGTTCTTTCAAAGATTCGTTTCATAAGAACAGTAGATGCAATGAGAATTTTAAACGAAAAAAGAACAATTAAACAAACAGTAGCAATGAAAAGTCTCAAGAAGTTGAATCCCAACATTTGTGCAAGTTTATGATTTCTTTTCTGTTTTATAAAACAACTTTTTTTGACTTGTGGGATACACGGTGTATAGATTAATAACATTCCTCTTGATGAACTGAAATGTTTTGTTCTCTTCATGATCTTTGGAAGACTTTCCAATGGTCTTGTCTTTTGAAAGCATGTCTTTTGGTGCATTTTACTCCGTGACCAGGGGAGGTGCAGTTTATTGAAAGTTCTTCTTTTGTTGCGCATCCCCTTACATTTATACAAACACTCGCTACTTCTTTATTGCATAGATAAGTTTATAATAACATTAATCACTGTTTGGTCAATTTATGCATCAGTCTCAAAGGGATAGTTCACCCAGAAATAATAAAAAAAAATCTGTCATTAATTACTCACTCTCAAACCCATAAGACCTTTGTTTATCTTCGGAACACAAATTAAAATATTTTAGATGAAATCCAAGAGCTTTCTTACAACAGCGTTTTAGTGTCATGGTAAACAAAAAATCTAAGACTTCGAGAGTCAAGTCGAAATGCTTTGAGAGTAAGTCAAATATTACCACTTTATTCTCTAAATACTTTGACTGTATTCTCTAAATATTTTTAGACTTTATTCCCGTAATCTTATATTTTTTTAACGTGGCACTAAAACACTGTTGTACTTTCTGACCCGCCATAGATAGCAAGGGTTAATGTCCTTACTACGTTTCTGTGCCTTGATTGTGGTAGGAACCTTCCTGTCTATGGAGGGTCAGAAATTTTCAGATTTCATCAAAAACATCTTAATTTGTGTCCAGAAGATGAACGCAGGTCTTACGGGTTTGGAACGCCATAAGGGTGAGTAATAAATGACAGAATTGTCATTATTGGTTGAACTATCCCTTTAAACTGAACCAACGACCATTCCCTAAGTGCTGCCTCAAAAACTTTACTGACCAATCCCACTTAGCAACTGTTGCCACTCATTGTTTTCTCTGACAAGCTTTTGCACTTTTTTGAAAGTCTATGGTGGATCTGAGTGATTGGATACCTTTAAATGCAAGTTTATAGCTGTTATGGTATAGCATTGTTGCCAGTTCACTTATAATAGTGGCACAAAGTACCTACAGTTGATACAAGCTGTATATTTTTTCATTTTCTGATCTTTAACCAAATATGTATTCTTTTAATTTCCTGTGGTCAGCATTCACATTGGTTTTCACCTTTTTTACTTATTAATCATATGCATGCATTATTTAGAATGTATGTATATCTTCAGTTCATTCCTGTAGTATATTCTGTAAGGTGTGTCTGAGTTAGCAACAGTGACCAAGGGGAGTGGAACTTTGTTCCCTCACATTCTATTTGGCCTTGACTTTTCTAATCATCTCTCTTTTCTCCTGCCACCTCAGTGCACTTTTGATGGGAGTGCTTCAGGAAATGTCCTCACCTGAATGGCAACTCTCCTCTCCATGCACAATCAACACTGGGAAGAAAAAGGCATCCTGATATGTAGGAGGTCTGTCTGCTTCCCTTGGTTCCTCTTCTTCTGCACCTTCCTGTTGCTCTCTTTCCTCCCCGTTCCTTTCACCACCTTCTTCTTCTCTTTCCTCCACATTTGGCACCTCCTCATCCTCATCACCCTCTCCCCCCAGCACTCTTCTGCTTTCTTCATCTTGTCTAGCTCCCAAACCCAAGAAACCACCTCCCCCACTTGCCTCTTCTCCTCGTGTCGCAAGTCCTCCACCGACACTTCGGGAGTGGAAGAGGGACGATGGCCGAGGAGCTTGAAGCCGCCCCAATGAGAAGCCGCTCCTGCTGAGGACAAGCCGTCCTGGGCCTCCAGGACCAACCCCTGAGCCACTTGCTCTCATCCCAGCCATAGTTCCATTTAGCAGGGCTGCAGTCGGGCCTCTAAGCCGGGACGGCAATGAAGCACTACTTGTGGTGCGCCGGCAACGAGGACAGTTCTGGAGCAAGTAAGCCGAAGCGAAGGCCACTGGAAGAGTCGGGCCACCCGCTGTTGAGTTAGTCCCCTGCATGGCTGGAGGAGTGTTGCTACCTTGGTTACCCCCCGAACCGGGATCCATCAACAGGGCCTCAGAGTAGCTTGGCACCATCTGCTGGTTACAGCGAATGTGCCATTCCAACTCCGTCATGTCCACCGTATTAACACGGGAAATGGCACGATAGCTTGATCCGGTCCCTGGTCCAGGTCCGTTTCCATTCTCGTTGCCGCCTCCATTCTCGGTTACATCCCTGCTGTTATCATCAGCATCACCAAACAGTTTTTCTACATGGTAGTGCACATATGCAGTGCGATACTCTGCGACAACCCGAAGCGGCCAGGACAAGAGAAGGGCTGAGGCCAGCCAGAAAACTTTACGCCTGGCATACCAGGGCTGTCTGGCTGGGTCCGGAAAAGCAAGGATGTGCTCACGGAAGTCTACGTTCTTTAAATGCATTCCCTCCCGTGCCTCCATGTAATCATCAAGCCCTTCATTTTCACCAAAAAAACGTGCACGTTGCGTGAGGTAGGCAGCCTCGGCTCGGGCACTGGCAAAACTAAAGCATTTGGTGAAGCGCAGCCGTACCGCAGGGTAATCCATTAGGCCTCTAAGCTCTTTCGAAACGTCTTTGACGCCATACCTCGCATAGTCAAACTCTGAGCTCGCAGCATGCGTGTTAACACGCTCGTGATACACTTGCGTAGTGGTGTAGGCGTCCCCGTTGCGATAGCGCGTTACCTGTCTCGTCCGTCGCACATAATGGTAACTGATGGCCTTCCACCAGATGCACGGCGTTGCTTGCTGCAGCCTCTGCACGCGTTCGTACACCTCCGCAACCTCTGCTTGAGCCAACATGGCCGTCTTGGAGTAGCAGTGCCAGCACTCCACCAGGTAGACCACGTACAGCATAGCCAGGAAAGCGAGAGGAATATAAATGTAGCCGCTGGAACAGGGACTATCCAGATCCACTTCTAGGGGGGTGTAGACATCAGAGCTTGCTGAGGTCGTAGAGGGGTCTCCAGGCTCCACAACCGCAGCCTCGGGCTCTGTCGGAGCTAGCACTGGAACTTTGCACAGCTTGCACCAAGCTAGTGTGCCAAAACAGCCGAACATGAGCAGAGTGAGGAGAAGACACTTCCAGTGAGACTCTCGACACAGAGAGGCAGCCAAGGACTGCTTCACCGGACGCTGCTGCAGAGAGGTGATGACAGAGAGAATATGTCAGAGTAAGCATGAGGACAATAGGTTATAATAATTAAAGGATTTAGTTCACTTCCAGAATAAAAAAGGTTTTTGAGAAAAACATTCCAGGAGTTTTCAGCTTCAAAGGGCTCACATGATTCCAGCCAAGAAATAATGGTCTTATCAAGCAAAACGATAATAAATTAAATAACTTACATACTTTTTAATCACAAATGCTCGTCTTGCACTAGCTTGACTTCACACATTATGTAATCACGTTGGAAAGGTCACGCATGGTTAAATCTTCGCCTGTGTACTCTGGTTCAAAAAGGCAGGGTAGGGTGAAAATCTCCATTTTAATTTCTCCTTCAACTTCAAAATCATCAGACATTGTTGTTTAACTTTTTTTTTGTAAAGGCCGTTTGACTTTCTTTGCATGTTTGCTTAGTAAACAGTGGTTTGGTACTTCTGGCTACATCTTTCCATCGTGATTATGTAATGTGTGAAGTGCAAAATGAGCATTTGTGGTTAAAAAGTATATAATAGTTTTGTTTTGTTTTTTTTTAGAAAATGATTGTTTTATCTAAGCAAGACCCTTATTCCTCAGCTGGGATCGTGTAGAGCTCCTTAAGCTGTATTGAAATCCATTATGGAGAAAAATCCTGGAATGTTTTCCTCAAAAACCTTAATTTCTTTTCAACTGAAGAAAGACATGATCATCTTGGATGAGTAAATTATCAGGAATTTTTTATTCTGGAAGTGAACTAATACTTTAAGGCACTTATTTAAGATTCTTTTTTGTGAGTAAATCGCTGAATATTGCCTGGAGAAAAAACATGTATCAAATTAAATTTGAAAATTACTTGTATGGTTAAATTACAAAACACTTTTGGCCTGGCCTGAAATAAATTTCATGCACATTAGATTGCAAAACACAGACTTAATTACCTTATACCATCCACAAGATTCCAGACAAGCACTTTTAAGTGCAATTGTTAGAAAAAGTATGCTATTTGCTTTTTAAGAAACTGTCTGCAGTTTTATGTTGGAATATTATTTTTTAGCCTAATAGAGCATTTAAAATGTAAGCATTTTAATCTATAAACAACAGTGTTGGCTGAAATTAATTTATTCTCTCATGCATTCAAAAAGACCTGCCATGACAAGAGAATCAATCACAGTCTAATGTCACAGGACCATTATTTTTTTAAACATTTTACAAAATAATCTTATCGGTACTTCAAAAATATTATTGAAAACTAAGGAATTATAGTAAATATTTAATACTTAGAAAAAGAAAGAGAAATGCCAAATTCTTCTTTCTATATGTTACCCTGGACCACAAAACCAGTTGTAAGTAGCATGGGTATAGTTGTAGCAATAGCCAAAAATACATTGTATGGGTCAAAATCATCAATTTTTTTAATGCCAAAAATCATTAGAATATTAAGAAAAGATCATGTTCCATGAAAATATTTTGTGAATTTCCTACCATAAATATATCAAAATGTAATTTTTGATTAGTAATATGCATTGCTAAGAACTTAATTTGGACAACTTTAAAGGCAGTTTTCTCAATATTTAGATTTTTTGCACCCTCAGATTCCAGATTTATAGTTTTATCTCAGCCAAATATTGTCATATGTACTTATTCAGCTTTCAGATGATGCATAAATCTCAATTTTAAAAAAAATGTACCCTTATGACTGGTTTTTTGGTCCAGGGTCACATACATATATATATATATATATGTAAGGTGTCAACTGTTAGAAAGAAAAGATCACAAAAAATCTTGTCCATGTTATGTCCATTCTACAACTGAAATGTCCATTTGCACTCTCTCTCGAACACTGCATAATGATCTACTGTTGTCCATAGCTCCATAGCCCTTTTTTCCACTCTTTGTTTATTAACCAAACCACAAATTCAGAAATTAACATTGGAGTGGAAGTAGCAGGAGGATGTTGGCATTTGAATGACTGCTGTAGATTCTGAATGTGTGGTTTGGTTGAGTGAAAATGAGTGA
Source organism: Garra rufa (assembly GCF_049309525.1). Classification (NCBI taxonomy): domain Eukaryota; kingdom Metazoa; phylum Chordata; class Actinopteri; order Cypriniformes; family Cyprinidae; genus Garra; species Garra rufa. The sequence goes on from NC_133363.1 coordinate 51,608,442, forward strand.
AAGAAAACGGGCTATGCAAGAGAGAGGAACCTAATACAGAGAAAAACATTGGTTAAAGATGGAATATGATACATCTTTACAGTCAGAGAGATAAGTACGTTGGCAGGTGGAGCAATATGTCAAAGCCAGATACTCTGTCAGCATCCTTCACTTGACTTCAGTCTTTCATTATCCTTCCACAGCCTGTGCCACACTAATGCCATACTAAAATGTACAGAAATAGCACAGTATCTGTTGTAGCCTATTACTGCTGCCATCCAAATTAATTTAAAACTGCATTTCTGATATGACTCACAGCTTTCTTCCCTTCAAGCTGTCTCCATTTCTATTGATCTTCATGTAACAAGAGACAGGAGGTTAACTCAGCAGCAATGAATGAATAGAGAAGAGAGAGAGAGAAATGCTGTAGTTTGTTAATATGGAGGGCCTGGAGGTCAGTGCTGACTCTGGTCTTGAGCATTGTCACAGATTTGTTGACCAAACCGAAGTCATTATCTGCCTTGAAATAACACAGACCTCTTTTGATCAGATACTGTACCAGTGAGAGGACATCTATCAGACGGAGGAGCATGATAAATGTTAAAAGGAAAGAGCTAAGTACAGTGGCGGACAAAATGAGAAAGAGACGTTGCCAAGAAGGCTGGTAGTAAAACAACAGCCCCAAGGGAAAAGCTCTGCCAAGACCTGAGGGTAAAGACCAACATATTACCCTGTGTGGGGAAGATATATCACTTAATGATGCATTTTGCAGTACTTGAATTGTGTTTTATAGGTAAAACACTTTCTTTAGTTAGATGTTCTGATCAATAAACTCATTAATGCATCTGTGGAGATATGCATTATGATTTTACACCTCCAAACAGGGCTTTTTCAAATATCTACCATGTTACTACCATGGTTTTCTTTAAAGTACCTTTGCACCATGCAAACTTCAATATGTGAACATGGCAGTCATTCATTTCCAAGATATTAGCATATGATACCATAAACGTATCACTACAGCACTTACTTAAATTTTGTGCCAGTATGAGCTCTTTTTTTTTCAAAAGAGAAAAGAGAGCCAGATTGAGGACAGAAAAATCTGGGGAAACAATAAAACTGCAGTGCAGAGATAAAACATATGGTTAACAGGAACATACTGCAGCATGTTTGCTGTGAAAGGACGTAATAATATTAAACTGAGTCTCAATATTTACCACTAAAACAATTATGCAACCGAAATACTGGTCAGAGTACAGTTGATCATGTCATATGGCAAGCCGTTTATATGAATTATATTTACTCCTCATTATCAATAGTATGTATTTTATGTTACTAAAACATAACTTTATCGTTATATGGACCAAAAACTAATTTAAAGCATTTAGGTATTCAAATCTTAGGGGTTTATTGAGATCCTTCTATTATCTACTGAAATCCACAATATTTTAAATATTAGTATGCTTAATATATATATATATATTAGGGCCGGGACTCGATTAAAAAATTTAATCTAATTAATTAGAGGCTTTGTAATTAATTAATCGAAATTAATCGCATTTTAATCGCATGTAAATATTTGACCTGAGAACAGTGAGAATTAAGATTTTTACATGGATTTTTAGTATACCATTGAATAATGACTGAATACATAAGCTTAAGCAACAAAATATTGTTTATTTTTGTTCAACCAAGTCCAACAGACCAGTGCAATATTGCCATTAAGTGTAGCAAGCATAGGGTAGCAAGAGGCACGTTCTTTAACGAGTCTTTCATTCCGAGAACTCTGCTCTTGTGTTTGCTTAATTATGCATTTAAACGTTAATGACCAAACCTATCATTATAAATGTTGCTGCACAAGGAATATAACGCGGATAACATTTAAAAAAAATAGTTTTTATCAGGTTACACACTGATTATTTATCACTCAAACGTCAAACCCCTTTCTCTACCTGTCCGTTGGTCGCGTATATCCTCCATGTTTGTAGTTTTTTAACACTTTTTATGCGTGTTTGTAGTTCTAATCGAATCCTCGTTCACGGCGCAGTGTGTTGCGGGCAATATTAGCAGTTAAGAGTGTGCATTGATCGTTAAGTAGTAGACCATCCGGGAATCTTTGGAATACTTTTTAAACATACTACGATTTGGGACATTCAATACTATTTAGGACGGACGCAGTTCTTTGGCTTGTCTGAACGCTAGTTTGTGCTCCAGTATAATCGGTCCGCCGAATCTCATCTAGTGAGAAACGTTCCGCGGTGCAAAACTTAGTGCGATTAAAATGCGTTAAAAAAATTTAACGCGTTATTTTTGTGTAATTAATTAATCTAAATTAACGCGTTAAAGTCCCGGCCCTAATATATATATATATAAAATCATCATTTATTGGGTACTTTCAATTGGGAGGTGGCTGTCCTCAACCCAAATTCCTAAATTTCAACTTATGAAAATGATATTGAAATATTTTTTTCCATTGTTGTCCATCTTTTTGATTATTTATTATAAGTGAAGTTCAAAAAAATATTTATTTTATATTTTCTTTGTAAATTATTACAATTTATGTAAAAAAAAAATCGTGTCCCGCATTTTTCATGTCACTACCAAAACAGTGTATGTTTTAGTCTGTTGGCCCGAGACCGATTTTAACGACACCCCTACATTTATGATCAGGAAATATTCCTGTGTCCTCCTCTCTCATAGCTACAAGGTGTGAGTGGATAGGTCCCGTCATTTTGAGGGAAATGTGTTCAAAAGTCTGAAAAATCTGTGTGTTTAACTTTAAAGAACATCACTACCGAAAACACCTTTTTTTTCTCTGCAATTAAGCACACTTTTCCACAAGAAGTTATGTATGTACGACTGTTCAGAAGTGTGCTAGCTAACCATGTGCTGATTAGCATCTTTGAGCTAGGTTCAAAAGTATCTAAAATTTTCACTACCAAAACATTTTGATAGTGACAAAACTGGACACATAATCCTCATATTTGGGGGAAATAAAGAAAATTTTAGTACAGTTATGCTTTTTTAGTATTTTAGTATGTAATGAGTTAAAATTATGTAATGCGATGTGGTTGCTACCGAAGCATTACTGTCACTACTGAAAAAGTGCAGTCACAACCAAAACATGGGATGTTTTGTCAATAATAAAGTATACTGAATTATCAACTAAGGTGTTATGATTTGCTTCGATGTATATTCAAACTAATAAATAATCAAGTTTGAAATCAGTATGATCAACTTTTTGCCTTTTACAAAGAAAATTTGGACTCAAAATACAATAAATCTCATAAATTACACTTGAAATATTAAAGAAAATAACTGTTATGGATTTACTTCTGAAGTTTTTTTAATAAAAACAAAAAAAATAAATAAAAATACATTTTTAAAGTTATACTGTGCTGTAAATTATAATATTTTATGCAATGCAACATACGAGGACGAGATGTCAGTCAGCTGTATCAGCAGCAGTCATTTCGCATGATGGAAACGCCTTCTGCCTTGCATTATGAATTGATTTTTAAAAAAATAATAATATTTAATTTAAAATATGTTCTATAATCTTAGTAGTGCTTGTTTATGGGCATCTTTCAGCTACAAGTGAAATGTTAGGCAGCAGTCTGAGGTTCATAGTTCCCCCGGTGAACAGCAGCCCATCACCAGCACGAGAATTATCGCTAAATGCTATATTTAAATGTTCAATTTTTTATTTCTACAATGCTTGTTAAACAATTTTAAATGTATGTAATATTGTAAACTATGCTGTATTCATCCCAATAAATTCACTTTGTTATATTTTTGGCCATGGGTGTTCTTGTTTAATAATAAATGTTTATCTTTTCATTATTGCTGTTACCTCTATTATGATGTTTGAGATGTTTTAATTTCCAGCCCATTTTAAGCCAGCAATATAATTCATTTTAAACAATAGTAGACTCAAAACAACCCAGCACGTTGGGTAAAAACATTTAACCCAACCAACTGGGTCAAAATAACCCAGCATGTGTTCAGTCCAATATTTACCCAAGTTGGGTTGTTTATAACTCAGCAATTTTAGAGTGTAGTAACAGATTTGCCTTTGGAAGGTACTATGTATAATTGTCTAAAAAGTAGGCCTACTAGTAAAACTGGAATAAATACTAGTATCAAATAAATACTGGTGAAACTAAAAAGGATACTACTGTATTCGTTCCTGGAATGTTTACTAGGTAGTAATTACAAAAATTTAGCAAATAATGTTAAAACGGCTTGCCATACAAGTCGTGGCAGTGTTTCCGTGCTCAACATTAATAATGACCGTACTATACAACACTAGCTAACCTTTATATGTAAACACAAAAACACAGAATTTATTTGGGATATGCGAGAATTCACACGCCCTCGTCTCACCTCTTCCCTCCCAGCTCCGTTGAGAATGGGCTCCTCTCCATCTGCTGTCGTCTCCTGCATCTTTCCTCCGTCCCTCTAGCCCCACGGAGACACCCCGGGGAAGGCTTCAGGATGTGGCGGCCCTCGTCCGGGTCTTCCCCTGCGGGTAAGTCACCCCATCCGCCGCTGGTCCCGATACGGTTGCTCGAGAGCGGCAGCCTGGGCGAAGTCGCATGAACAACGCCACATTACCCACCCGCACTCTCCGTCTCCTCCTTGCCCTTCACACATCAAGTGCATGCATATCTTCTCAGATAGTCTCTCGGTTCTGACCATTTCACCACCAGCTTCATCACCTTCACTGTGGTGAGGATGATGAGGTTGTTGTCATGGCTGCATGTCCAGAAACATGGATGATGGGACGAGAATGCATCGAGGATTTTCTAACGCACACGCCTGTCTGAATACTGGATGCAGGCAGCAAAACGTCAAAACACATTTCCACGAAAGCAACCAACGTCGATCCAAGGCGCCCTACTTGTTTTTGTCGATATGCGTGTTTCTCCTTGAGGGAGATTCAGAGGACGTCAGCGGAGTCCCCCTCCAATCTCCTGTAAGGCAGAGCAGCTGTTACCTCAACACTCGTTTCTTAACACTGATGTCACCCACCTGGCCCCATACAGCTAGTCCCGATCCATTGCACCAATGCCCCCTTGCAATTCTTTCCCTCATTTTAATGCACATTTTGCCTTTTTTCAAAATCTTATGCTTCAGTGCTTAACGCTTAGACACAGCAAGTTTGCAATTTTTGTTTGAAGCATGGAATTGAACTGCAATACTCCAGAGGGGTGAGAGAAACATACAGACAGCAAGTTAGAGAAACTGTAATTTATCTTTATTAATTTAGACATTATTTGAGGGTCAACAAATGTACAGAAAATACAATGATTAAACTGAAGTACACCACACATTTGTGTTTGTAATAAGGTGAAAGCCTATGATAAAGGTCCATGTGTACAGTAAAGCTGATAGATAGTGCGACTCAATGCCGGTCCAAGATTCCTGCAATTAAAAAAAATAAACTAATAAGAAATAAACAGAATTTATGGTAATACATCATTTGAAGTAAATAAATAAATATATAGCTCAACAAGGCTGCATTTGTTTGTCATATTGTGAAATTACAATATGACAACATTTTTCTTTATTCCTGTGATGTAAAGCAGAATTTTCAGCATCATTACTCCAGTTTTCAGTGTAACATTTAAACCATTTTAATATGCAATTTGGTGCTCAAGAAACATTGCTTATATTATTTTGTGGAAACCGTAATCATTTTTTTAAGGATTCTTGGATAAATATAAAGTTAAGAGCTCAGCATTTATTTAAAGTAAATGTACATCTTTACTGTCACTTTTATTTATTGATTCATAATTTTAAACAGTTTTCACCCCTCGGCTCTTAATGCATTGTATTTATTTCTGGAGCATCAGTGAGCATTTGAACCTTCTGTAATAGTTGCATATGAGTCCCTTGGTTGTCCTTAGTGTGAAAAGACGGATCTCAAAATCACACAAAATGCTGAAAAACCACAGAATCTATGGGACCTAAAGGATTTATATGAAGAACAGCGGGCAGTTTAACTGTTTAGGACAAACAAGGGACTCATGAACAACTATCTCTAAAAAAACAAAAAAAACACAGCTGTGGATCATTCAGATAACAACACAGTATTAAGAATCAAGTGTATGTAAACTTGAACGGGGTCATTTTTACACTACTTTTACACACAACTATTATTTTCTCTTGTGGACTATATGTAAACATCTTCTATGTGAAATATCTTATTCAGGTCAGTACTAAATAAAATAAATAACATGCATTTTGGTATGATGCCTTATTTTGATCAAATAATTAACATTTTGCAGATTCTGCAAGGTGTATGTAAACTTTTGACCTTAACTGTAGACAGACAGACAGACAGATAACTAGTATATTTACAATTAGTACAAATAAAACAAACCTTTTGAGTTTTCCATATTTGATGGATGAAAGAAGCTTCTCTTTTTCTGTTTCATTGGAGCACTGATCATATGCTTGCAATAAACTAGAGAAATAATAAATGATAAAAAAAAGCAATTAGGTGAACCAATAGGTAAAATGACATGACCTTGACATGTTATCAATCCATGGTGTTACTAAGCTATTGTTTTGGAATACAATTATTTTAATTTCATATCATGAGTAAAAGACTGTGATAGAAGAATATAAATGAGTGCGTGTCTGCGATAGCAGGACGGTAATTTAATGAGTGAGTGTCTGTGATAGTGGAATGTAAATTAGTTTTAATGAGTGAGTGTTTCTGCAATAGTGGAGAGTGAGTCACACCTGCTGACTGTGCTGTAGTGCTCAAGAACAGCGGCTGCTTTATCACCAGAGACTCCACTGATCTGCATAAGCTGTCGTGCAAATACTTCCCGCACCGTCTGGCACTGTTTGTACGAATCAGAGACCTTGATTAGAAGTAATAGTAGGATTTATGAAGGAAAAAAACACTGAAATACACTTTCTCAGATGAATGCACAATATACACTACCTACCAGTCAAAAGTTTTTGAACAGTAAGTCTCTTCTGCTCACCAAGCCTGCATTTACTTGATCCAAAGTACAGCAAAAACAGTACAATTTTGAAATATTTTTATTATTTAAAATAACTGCTTTCTATTTGAATATATTTTAAAATGCAATTTATTCCAAAGCTGTATTTTTTTGCATCATTACTCCAGTCAAAAGGTCCTTCAGAAATCATTCTAATATTCTGATTTGCTGCTCAGAAAACATTTACTATTATTATTATGTTGAAAACAGCCGAGTAGAATTTTTTCAGGTTTCTTTGATAAACAGAAAGTTCAGAAGAACGGCATTTATCTGAAACAGAAATCTTTCGTAGCATTATAAATGTCTTTATCATCACTTTTGAATAATTTAAAGCACCCTTGCTAAATAAAAGCATTAATTTCTATACTTTTCCTGTCATCTAAGCAGCATCTAAAAAAATACAAAAAATATTTAATTCTTTAAGAGTCTTATTTTAAGCTTCTCGTTTCACTTCATATTGTACAATATAGTTTTGTCAAAGATCACCTATATATTTTTTTTTTACACATCATCACGTCATATCAAATTAGCACATTACCTTGTTCTTAATAGCGCCGTAGTTAAATTCTGTGAAGGCCATGAGAGAACAGGAGAGGTTTGCCGTTTGCTCGCTCTCATCTTCTGCATCACCCTCCAGTTCTCTGGAGCGACAGAATAATGTGCAATTCTGTGGATGAAAAAGAGACTAAATGGATATATCTAAAGAAGTGATCCACACATGCTGCATTGATTTGGCTTTGAAACACACCTGGTAGAGTTTCTGGAGGTATCTGGTCATGATGGTGAGGTAAGCAGCAGACTCTTTCACATCCTGTACACGCTTCACAAAGAAGCCATCAACCACCTGCGAATTACACATTTATACAATCACATCATCTTCGTCATCCACTACTGCATGACGGTCTGTATGGCCTGTTGTATACCTGCGTATTGACTATAGCCTGTTGTAATGTACTCTCAGGTAAACTGAGATGAGCCGCCGCTGATCCGCACTCCTCCACTAGATAAATGGGCTTACGCAGACCACACCTCTTCAGTCGAAACTAAGCATTAGAATGCAACAGAAAAAATTTTAACAGGAAAATGATGAATCACAAATAAAAGACACACATATTTGTATTCTATCTTGAAAGCAGATAAAACAGCAGGTTATAGAGAAAAGAGAAAATATTTTTTGTTCATGGCTCAAACCTTCTGCTCTCTGAAGCGTCCATCTATGATGCTTCCACACAGATCATCCATCCTCTTCCTCTCGATTATGTAATCAAGCACCAGTTCTTTTCCCACAGGTGGACGCAGCTGTCCTGAAGGAGGACACAATTGTTTTTTGGAATTTATACATGTACAAACTTTATAATCTCATAAATTTATTGGATTAAATCTGTCAACTAGGGAGCCTCAATAAGTCTTACAATTATTTAAAAGAATAGTTCAACCACAAATGAAAATTTGCTGAAAATGTAACCACTCTCAGGTCATCAGAGATGTAAATGAGTTTGTTTCTTCATTGGAACAGATTTAGAGACATTTACCATTACATCACTTGCTCACTAATGAATCGTCTGCAGTGTAGGGCTGCACGATAGATCGTTTCAGCATCGTCATCGTGATGTACGCATGCACGATTGTGGCAGTCACGATGCAGAGAAAAAATAATTATGTGTCTGATTTAAAAATGTATTTTCTATATTTCTAAACTTTCTATTCACGGATCTATATTTGTCTAAAATAAAGTAATTAACAACTACAATGCACAAGTTGCTTCACTGCATGGCGAAATGAGCGCGGGACGGGAGAAAAGCGCCGAAATGGAAGATTTGGTCGCAAAAAGAAATGCAACGTCGGTCATATGGAAGTATTTTGGATACAAAAAGGATGCTGCTGACCAAAAACAGGTGCTTTTTCGGGAGTGCCTGTCAGTTGTTGCCACAACTCGCGGAAACACTACGAATTTAAGGGACCGTTCACATGTCGCGCCTAAAAACGCGTGGAAAACGCTAGGCGCGCCATTTCTCCTTCTTTCCAAAGCGCTCTGTAACTTGAGTGGCAGAGTGGCGTCTGCCGTTGCTAAGCAACCATGACCCGCGCTCTCCTAAAGACGCGGAAGTTTCAGCAAAGATAAATAAACAAAGATAAATGGATTTCCAAAACTAAAAATTGCTTGCAGTAGCTCTGCTGCTAAAAAATGTTATCCCTGTAACAGCTATGATCAGCTGTTCCTCCGTCTTGGCTAAGCTTTTAATGTTTTTCGTGAAAGGAAGAAGCTGATTTCCCTTTCATCAGGGTAAAAGCAACATTCATTATTAATTTCATATTAGAGCCTTGATTTGCCTGAATTGACAGTGAATAAGGTGAGTCAAACTGTTTATGAAACTACCCAAAATAAGCTTTAAAAAGTATTTTATTTCAGGGTTTTGATTATACTGTACTTTTACATTTTTTTATTCTTTGAAAATGCTTACAAAATTACCCCAATTATTCTTGAATTATTATTTGATTTTTAAGCAGTTCAAAACAACCTGATGAACATAAATTAATTTGTACACATCGCAATATATATCGCAAGAAAAAATATATATTGCAAAGTCATTTTTCCCCAATATCGTGCAGCCCTACTGCAGTGTATGGGTGCCATCAGAATGAGAGCCAAAACAGCTGATAAAAACATCACAAAAACCCAATTTGTTCCAATGAAGACACACTACCAGTCAAAAGTTTTTTAAAGAAGTCTCTTCTGCTCACCAAGCCTGCATTTATTTGATCCAAAGTACAGAAAAAAAGAAATATTTTTACTATTTAAAATAACTGTTTTCTGTTTGAATATATTTTAAAATGTAATTTATTCCTATGATTTTAAGCTGAATTTCACAAATCATTACTTTAGTCTTCAGTGTCACATGATCCTTCAGAAATCATTCTGATTTGAGGTTCAAGAAACAGTAAAAACAGCCGAGTAGAATTTTTTGTTTCTTTTATGAATAGAAAGTTCAAAAGAACAACATAATTTATCTGAAACGGAAATCTTTTGAAATTATACATTTCTTATCATCACTTTTGATCAATTTAAAGCATCCTTGCTAAATTAAAGTATTAATTTCTATTAAAAAAAATAATTTGAATGGTATAGTGTATATTTCAGATAAATATTATTATTTCAGATGAATACTGACCTATGGATCTACTCTATCTTTTGATTCAAATAATAATAATAATTTTTTTTTTCCTTGAACAGCAAATCAGCATATTACAATGATTTCTGAAGGATCATGTGACACTAAGGACTGGAGTAATGATGTTGAAAATGTAGCTTTGATCACAGGAATAAATTACAAAACAGTTATTTTAAATAGTAAAAATATTTCACAATATTATTGCTTTTGCTGTATTTTGGATCAAACAATGCAGGCTTGGTGAGCAGAAGAGAATTCTTTAAAAAACATTAAAAACCTTACTGTTCAAAAACTTTTGAATGGTAGTGTATATGATACACTGGCATCATTTTGCATTCAACATCTAAACTTATAAATAAATGAAAATAAAGATACAATATTTATAATATTCCAATATTAACATCATATGATAGATAGCCTTCCAATATTTTCTGGGACAAATGAGAGGTTTTGAAGTCCCAAAGGTTGAGAACAACTTCATAAAAAATAACTTAGTAAACTGTTGACCTAGTAAACTGTTATTGTCATTTTTTCTTCTAAGACCAACACTGCCATCTGCTGGTTAGTAACTAGTCCAGCACCTCAGTAGAACAATTGAAAACTTGCTAGTTGACTTACCAGGAACAGGTGTCATTTTCTCACGTGCCACCCACAGAAAGTCACCCACATTCAGTTTCCTGATGTCAAAAGTCACACCATTCCTTTGCAATTCCTTAACCAATTCTTGTTTGCGACCACTGCTTCCCCTGTTGAGTTCAAAATACAATTGTAATATAATTCTCCAAGCTACTTTGTGTTTTATAAACCATGATGCATTAGAGAAACTCTCTCACCCTGTTGTTTCGATAAAGTCGACACACAACACAATGTCATAAGAGCCAGGTGGCAGATGCCAACCCATTGCTGTTCTCCCCGTCTCTAAGGTCTGAGATTTTCCTGTGGGAACTGATTCAGAGATGTGAACTCCGGCCTGGTTTACAGAAAGAGCTGTGGCTGGCCTTTCTGAAGACTTGCTAGACCTATAAGCAGATGAAAGTTTAAACGGTTAATATGTCGCTCACACACGCTAAACATTTTAGACACATCTTTGCTCTTATGCAAAAGCCAACCTGCTTCTACCCACCAACTCTCTTTCTCTTCCTGATCCTCCTCATCATCCTGTTCCTCTAAAGTCAGGTCTACAACATCTGGTGCATCCCGAGAGTCCTCCTCTTCACTCACTCTCTCCACCTGTTCTTTAGTCATCCCCGTCTCTTCATAATTCAGCTTTTTGGCTAGCGCTAGACCCTGATCAGTCAATGAATACCTGAAATAAAACATGAAAAGAGACAGATGAAGAACAACTGAGCTTATGCTAAAAAACATAAAACTGGGGCTGTGATTGTTGTTTAAATCTCACCTGGCAGGATTATGCGTCTTCACGACAAAATCTTTTTGAATGAGTGTGCTCACTGAGGACCATGCAGTGTATTTACTACCAAGATCAGGCTATGTATAGGGGGAAAACAACATACTTAGGGTACAAGCAGTGGTTATAGAGTGTTTTCATGACATATCATCAATCGGCCATATTGGCAGCGCTGAAGGTAAACAATGTCACTGAACCGAACAAAACTTGCATATTTCGTTGATTATTGCTGCTGAAAATGGTCAATTATTGTCATGTTTTGGGCTGTACTAACCGGTCAGACCAGGAAAAACATTTGGAGTACTACAGACTGCCAAAAGTTATTACAAATCAAAGAGAAGAGTGCAAAAAACTGTCTGGGTTGGCCAAACTAAACCAGAATTTCCAGGGCAAGAATCTTGACAACATTTGTGTTTGTTCTTGAAATATAAGGCTAATATCTTTATTAATACTGCTTGTACATATCTTTGCCACAGATTAACTTTGGTTCGTCAAAATATTGCGCCCTTTTCTGCCTACTAAGTCCTTCTTTATATGATTTAGCAGCTCCCACATGCTTTTTCCAAATCATAAATGAGCAGAACAATGTATTCAGTAGTACATTAACCATGCAAACTGTGCTGTTGTTTACATCCCAGTATAACCAATATGGCCAAGCATATTAAGTAACCAAATCGTGACGTAAGTGACAAATTCAGCAAGTTTTATGTGGAAGAGTGTTTGCCTTACCACTGTGAAGGACTTCTCAGACAAAGGTTGTGCCTCAGTTTGTAGTTCATTCCTAAACATGAAGCCTTTGCTGCCAGGCATCTAGAAAAAATATACTTTTTGAGCACTTTTTTAGCAGCCTTTGTTTTGAAAAATAGTGTAAAATAATGTAAACTAAGATGTGCTTGTTTTACCTGTGTGTGTCTATACAAAGTGAGCAGTACAGCGTAGCCTCCAGACCTCTTCTGTGGCACATACTCTCTCTTTTTTTTAGTTCCCTTCTCCTTTCTTGCTTCTTTTTGTGTTTGCTTCTGCAAAACGAGTCATTAGTTTTCTAGTATTAACCTGAACAAGTAATTGCAACCTTTTTTTAAAGGGTTAGTTCACCCAAAAATGAAAATTCTGTCATTAATTACTCACCCTCATGCTGTTCCGAACCCACAAGACTTTTGTTCATCTTCGGAACACAAATTAAGATATTTTTAATGAAATCTAAGAGCTCTCTGACCCTCCATAGACAGCAAGGGTCATACCACGTTCAAGGTCCAGAAAGGTATCAAGAACACTGGATCCACAAAATAGTCCATGTGACAGCCGTGGTTCAACCGTAATTTTATGAAGCTACAAGAACACGTTTTGTGTGCAAAAAAAAAAGTATAACAGTAAATAAATAAATAAAAAATGTATTCAATAATAGTTATCCTCTGCGTCACCCTAGCACCATTTTGGAGAGTATCACAATGCATGAGCGTGCTTTCCTCCAAAATTGCCCTAGGGCTAGGGTGACACAGAGGAGAAGAATTGTTGAATTAAGTCATTATTTTTGTTTTTGTTTACACACAAAAAGTATTCTCATAGTTTCTAAAATTACGATTGATTCACTGATGTCACATGAACTATTTTAACAACGCCCTACTGTTTCTGTGCCTTGACCATGATATGACCCATGCTGTCTATGGAGGGTCAGAGAGCTCTTTAATATCCTAATTTGTGTTCGGAAGTTAAACAAAATTCTTACGGGTTTGGAACGACATGAGAGTAAGTAATTAATGACAGAATTTTTATTTTTGGGTGAACTCTCCCTTTAAACCAACCGTATGTCCACTCAAGTTTCCTGAAGGTTCCTTCTGAGGTTTTTCCATCTGTTTAGAGGAAGCCATGTTGCTCCTATGGGAAGTAGTAGTAGCCAAGTGGATTGGAGCATCAGAACCTTTCAGGAACAAAACAGAAGACTGTAAACATGACACCAACAGATTAAACAACAGTGGATACTCTAAACATTTCAGGGAAATTCAACGTCTGTGCACTACACAAGTCCCTCACCGTTTTCCCGATAATGCTTCTGCAGTCGCTCGTCCAAAATCTTGCAGATCCCGTCACCGAAGTTCTGCAGGATCTTCGCCTCTTTTCCGTTTTTCAACGGCAGAGGGTATTTTTTCAAAGAGCTTATAGCCTGTGAAAAAGCATAGTTGAGTTACTAATGGGTTTATTTGCGACCCTGGACCACAAAACCAGTCATAAGTAGCACGAGTGCATTTGTAGCAATAGCCAACAAGACATACAATTTTTCTTTTTTGTCAAAAATCATTAGGATATTAAAGGAGTAGTTCACTTTCAGAACAAAAATTTACAGATAATGTACTCACCCCCTTGTCACGTCTTTCTTTCTTCAGTCGTAAGGAAATTATGTTTTTTGAGGAAAACATTTCAGGATTTCTCTCCATATAATGGACTTCTATGGTGCCCCTGAGTTTAAATTTCCAAAATGCTGCTTCAAATGGCTCTAAACGATCCCAGCCGAGGAAAGAGGGGCCTTATCTAGCAAAATGATCGGTCATTTTCTAAAAAAAAAAAAAAAATTACAATTTATATACTTTTTAATCTCAAATGCTCGTCTTGTCTAGCTCTGTGTGTACTCTGTGTAGAGATTAAAAAGTATATCAATTGTAAATATTTTCAGAAATTAACCGATTGTTTCGCTAGATAAGACCCTTCTTTCCTCGGCTGGGATCGTTTAGAGCCATTTGAAGCTGCATTTTGGAAGTTCAAACTCGGGGCACCATAGAAGTCCATTATATGGAGAGAAATCCTGAAATGTTTTCCTCAAAAAACATAATTTCTTTATGACTGAAGAAAGAAAGACATGAACATCTTGGATGACAAGGGGGTGAGTACATTATCTGTACATTTTTGTTCTGAAAGTGAACTACTCCTTTAACCCTCTGGTGCTCTTCGTTTAGCAGTCACACGTGTGCTCTTCGCGGTCAGAAGTGACCGGACACCTGTAACGCATCCTGTAATTTTTTCAGTAAAACCATTCCAATTCATTTTTGTTTAATAATATTTTTTCTTTTTTCTTTTGAATTTTGAGAGGGTTTGGTGGTAATAATGAATATTTATGCTGTAATTAATATCCATTTTTTGCCATTGAGAATAATAAAAAATTTTAATTTAATTTTTTTTTTAAATTTTTTTTAATGAATGCAGTATTTCAGGTTGAAATAGAGACTCAGCCATTCAACACTAATTTTTGAAGGCAGATTAGCGCCATCTGTTGGTAAAAAACGAGAAAAACATCTGTAATGGCAGGTGTAACTTGATGCCTGTATAGTAAGCTACAAAGCAGCTTGTGAATTGCCTAGTTGTTTTTAGACAATTGATTCAGCATTTTTATTAGGTGGAATAGTTGAACATACATTTAAACAATCTCAAAGACTATTTATTATCCAGTTTGGGGTAGTTTTTTGTTATAAATATGATTTGAAGTGTTAATTTTTTGTATATGCAAGAGAGTGTGTGTCTTTTGCACTCTGGATATGTAATTTTTTTATACATATATTTTTATTTTATTTTACATCTTCTCAATTTGCTGTGTTTCAGTTCATTTGTGCATGTGTGTGTGGATGTGTCAGAAAGAGACAGAAAAATTCTGTACATTTTTGTATTTTTGTCGATTTCCCATTCATTTCCTGATGTCGGTCATTTTTGACCAAAGAGCACAAGTTTTCTTTTTTTTTTGGAATCGTGCCCTCATTTTTTATGTGTGTCCATAAAAGTCACTGAATTTGGTAGTGTTCTCATGAAGCTGTGATTTTTAAAAAAAATTCAAAACCGTTTTGGTCAAAAGTGACCGAATAGAGGTGAGTATATTAGTGTGTGTGTGTGTGTGTGTGTGTGTGTGTGTGTGTGTGTGTGTGTGTGTGTGTGTGTGTGTGTGTGTGTCTGTCTGTGAATGGGTGTGTTTTAGAGTGTCACCCCTTCATTGCTGTGTACTTTTTTCAGCATTGTGGAGGATTTGTAGATTGTACACACAAAAATTCTCTGAATATTTGTATTTTTGTCAATTTCCCATTCATTTCCAATGGTCGGTCATTTTAGACCGAAGAGCACAAGTTTTTATTTTATTATTAGTTTTTTTTAATCGTGCCCTAATTTTTTATGTGTGTTCACATTCCAAATGCCATAAAAGTCAATGAATTTGGTACTGTTCTGTTGAAGCTGTGATTTTTTGAAAAATTCTAAACCGAAAATGTTTTGGTCAAAAGTGACCGAATAGAGGTGTGTATATTAATGTGTGTGTGTGTGTGTGCGTGTGTGTGTGAATGGGTGTGTTTATGAATGGGTGTGTTTTAGAGTGTCACCCCTTCACTGCTGTGTACTTTTTTTCAGCATTGTGGAGGATTTGTAGATTGTACACACAAAAATTCTCTGAATATTTGTATTTTTGTCGATTTCCCATTCATTTCCTATGGTCGGTCATTTTAGACCGAAGAGCACAAGTGTGACTATTTTTTTTACGACCACTTAGCCTGCTTGAATCATGCCCTCAATTTTTTTTTGTGTTGACATTCCAAATGGCATAAAAGTCACCGAGTTTCATGTCATTCCGATTAAGCAGTGATTTTTAAAAATTCAAAACAGAAAATTTTTCGGTCAGAAGTGACCGAAGAGCACCAGAGGGTTAAGTAAAGATCATGTTCCATAAAGATATTTAGTAAATTTCCCACCGTAAATATAGCAAAACTTAATTTTTGATTAGTAATATGCATGGCTAAGAACTTCATTTGGACAACTTTAAAGGCGAATTTCTCAGTATTTTGATTAATTTGCACCCTCAGATTACAGATGTTCAAAGAGTTGTATCTCGACCAAATATTGTCCTATCCTAACAAACCATACATCAATGGAAAGCTTATTTATTCAAAAACATTACCCTTATAACTGGTTTCGTGGTCCAGGGTCACATGTACGTGTTTAACCGTCAGTTAAATGCAACATTCGAAACTCAAACACAATCGCTCACCTTCTGGTACACATACTGCGTTTTTAAACCTTTCTCTTTGGCACTGTCACGCAACTCTGTTAACCACTCCAGGAATAGAGGGTTTGGGCAAGAAGGCACCGGACGCTTCCGACCCAAACACACCTGATCCGTCGGCATATTTGCATCGAAAATGCAATTCACATCCTATAAAGTATAATATATTCAAGATGCTTAAATATTTGTAGGCTAATGCAACTGACATAACCTCAGTAAACAAGAGTAGACACATACTATATAAATAAATATGCATGTAACGTTATGTGCATTTGAAAACTAAATGAGCATTTGCACGTTTAACGTTAGTTAATTGCTTGCAATCGATGTGCTAAAATTCGGATTACAGACTCTGTCAGATTTTACAGCGATCATCTTTTAAAATGCATGCAAATTATTAGTATTAATACGTTGTCTGCGAGATTTTGGGGTTTATTTACCTTTAGCTGCCCACCGTTTCCCCGCCTGTGCTTTCGAACGCGTTGTAATTACGTCATTTCCGTTCGATGATACACGAGTAGCGCCACTCCAAGGGTTGATGGTGCATGCATGTTTGTAAAGCTCAAAATGTTAAAACAGCACATGCTCTGTATGATAATTGTTTGGACTAAACACACACAACATGGTTGAATGATGTTCAGAATGTTTTGCAACTAGTTAATTTACCTGACTTTGATTCGGTGCAACAAGTACATTTCCTATTTCACTTCAACTTCTGTTTTAAAACTAGAAATTCTTGTACAGTTACAGTTTGAAAGGGTGGTACTGTATGTTTTGGTGCTGTTGAAAAAATAACGGTTCTAAAGGGATAGGCACCTTTGAGCCGTTAATGCCCGATGGCCCCACAATGAAACAGCCACTGAATTCCACGAACAAGACCAAACAAGGATCTGGAATCCGCCAACATCCACCCACTGAATCTCTTTCTCTCCTACTGTCTCTTATTCATTTGCTCTTGCATGTAAATTCTAAAATGCTTTATTGTTCTTATCTCTATCCATAACTGTTTGCAGTTGCAACCATGCATTGAAAGTACTTTAAACATCAATAAATAAGTTCTAGGTAAGTAGTTGGCTTTCTGATAATATGTTGCTTGTTTCTAAAATAATACGAAGAGAATGAGTCACACTTCTTTTTAAACCATTAACAAAACACATTTATTGTGGAGGTGTGTTGTTATAGATTGCCACAGAGCCTACTTAATTTACTTAACAGTGACATGAAATTAAAACGTTATCACATTTATAATGCTTTTTGAATATAAAAAGTACAAAAAACAATGCATCCCAAAAAACACAAGTGTTACAGAAAGGCTGTTACATGTGAAAGTAGACATATAAAAACTAGCAAAAACATACCCAGGGAAATATAAAAACTACACCAGGATAAATATAAATCTTTTATGATAAATTTATGCAAGTATATATTACATACAGTAGTTGATCAGCAACACAAAATTAATTTTCTTTCGAAATCCCTTTTTCAAACATTCAGACTCTGCTGATATGCAACTATCAGCTGCCGCATAGTTCACAAAAGTATTATTTTAATGTTGAAACATTGCTACATAAAATCTTTGTCCCACACAGTACAAAAGCAACTATTAAATGTCACATTCATCCGTGTATTTCTCCTGAGTTGTGTTTCATCTCATCTATTTTAATAATAATAATATTATTATGTAAACTCAAGTAGTGCATATTTATGCTGTAGACGTAGTTGTCTGCTTTTGAGTGTCTCACAGGGAAAAGTACCGCCTGATTCTACAGCAAAAGTGTAAACTGAATCTCAGCGTACTTCACTTTCCCTTTTTTAAACTCCCTCATGCACATTAATCACATCCCTTTATTCATATAAAAATATTTTTTTCAGAAAATTCTCTTTCTCTACATCCCTCCTGACTCTACAGTGTCATCGCTATTATGAGAAAGAGGGGAACCAGGTTGGGAGGTGTCATCTCTGGTGGCATTCAGCATTGGTGAGTGTCTACGTGCCCCCTTGGACCGCAGGAGGTGACTGGTTGGATGTTCAAGGTGGAGGTGGCGCAGCAATGCATCCTGGGTTGAAGCCGTATGGCCGCACTCTTCACAGACGTACAGCTTGCTGCGGCGCTCCTTGTAAGCGTACTGCTGCATGACGCCGTGAATCTTCTTCATGTGGGACTCCAGAGAGCAGCGCTGAGTGAAGGCCTTCTCGCAGAGGTTGCATTTGTACGGACGGACGCCTACAGGAGGAACAAAAGAATATTTTTGTTTTAAAAAATTGTTTTTGCATACCACTCATTTATTCTAATTCAAAAAAATCTAACTGAGAAGGAAATTACATGCTGGTTTGTTGCTCAAGAAACATTTCTTCTGGCTATCAATGTTGGGAACAGTTTTTGTCCTGATTTATTTTTTGTTGAAACTGTGATATACTACTATTCAAAAGTTTGGGCTAAATAAAAAAAAAGAAAATATTCAGCGAGCACATATTTAATTGTTCAAAAATATAGACAACGATAAAAACTATTATCATTAATTGAGTACCAATAATAAAGAATGAATAAATAATAATTGCACCAAATCAGCATATTGGAATGATTTCTGAAGAATCATGTAACACTGAAGACTTGAATAATGACCATTTTTAAATATATTCAGATAGAAACAAATAAATTGCAATAATATTTCACAGTATTACTGTTTCTACTGTATTTTTAAATCAAAAGCATTTACAAATCTTAATTATTTTAAACCTTTTTGAACTTTATCTATTTATCTATCTAGCTATCTATACAGACTACAGTCAAAAGTTTTTGAACATTAAAGTTTTTAATGTTTTTTTTTTCTCTTCTGCTCACCAAGCCTGCATTTATGTACACTGAAAACATTAAATATTTTTACTATTTAAAATAACTGTTTTGTAAAAAACTGTTATGTGAATATATTTTAAAAGGTCATTTATTCCTGATTTCAAAGCTGAATTTGTAGGATCATTACTCCAGTCACATGATCCTTCAGAAATCATTGTAATCTTCTGATTTGCTGCTTGAAAATATTTATTATTAATATGTTGAAAACAGCTAAGTAGATTTTTTTTCAGGTTTCTTTAATGAAAAGAAAGTTAAGAAGAACTGAAATAGAAATCTTTTGTAACATTCTAAATGTCTTTATCATCATCTTTTGATCCATTTAAAGCATCCTTGCTAAATAAATCTTTCTCAAAAAAAAATAAAAAATAAATAAATAAAATAAAATAATATATATATATATAAATAAAACAAGCTTTTGAATGGTATAGGGTATAATGCTAAAAAATATATTTTTATTTCAGATAAATGCTGATCTTTGGATGCTTCTATTCATCAAAGAATCATGAAAAAAATCTACTCAACTGTTTTAAATACTGATAATAATAATAAATATTTCTTGAACAGCAAATCAGCATATAAGAATGATTTCTGAAGGATCATGTGACACTGACGACTGGAGTAATTATGTGGAAAATTTCAAGCAGAGAAATAAATTACATTTTAAAATATATTCAAATAGACAACAGTTCTTTTAAATAGTAAAAATATTTCAGAATTGTACTGTACTTTGCATTAAAAAAAATGCATGCTTGATGAGTAGAAGTGACTTCTTTAAAAAAACATTTAAAATCTTACTGTTCAAAAACTTTTGACTGGTAGTGTATATATACTTTTTTTTCTTTTTTTTTTTTTACCTAATAAACCAAAGTGTCTTAACTAGATCTTCCAGTTAAAACTCTCAAATCCTGCCCCTCCACAACATCCAAATCTCACAATCCAATCAGCAACCAATCATGTGTGGCTACTTCCGTTTCACAGCAAACAGATGAAGCTCTTACCTGTGTGTGTGCGGACGTGTCTCTTGAGATCGAAGGTGTCATTAAATCCCTTCCCGCAAAAGTCGCACAAGTGTCTCTTCTGCTCGCTGTGACATTTCAGGTGTCTGTTTAGCATGCGCTGGAACTGGAAAACTTTCTGACACACCTGGCAAATATAAGTGGCACCGCTCGACTGCACCGAAGGCGACTTAGCTGCAGGAGGGGAGCAAGGTGTTGCTATAGAAGCAGGTGGACTTGCAGTTAGACTAGGAACAATAGGTGGAACCTCTTTGGGAAGCTCACCTGTGGTTACCTGCAGCGAGATAACAAACAAAGAGGGAAATATAAAGACGAAATTAGCGGTAGTGTAAACATTCAGACTAGTAAAGCGATATGAGCATAAGCAATTCGCAAATCAATTATGTCCAACAGTGGCACAATGGCGGCTCAATATGAGCTTATTGCCTCCGTAACTAGATCTTAGATAAACATAGTAAAAGTAAACATTTTCCAGAAGCCTCACCTTTATTTTAGTGCGCACATACGTATTGTCGTGTGTGCTTCTGATGTGCTCCGTCTCTGGACTCTGGCCCAGAGCGGTGCATGATGGGAGCTCAGCAGCAGGAACCACCGCACCGGGGTCATTGGTGTACATTTGGTTGTACGAGTACATGCTGTGGTCCTTGCGGGTGGATAAGCACAGCGCCACCTCTGCCGGACTTGCTTCCGTCTCCTCTCGAAGAGCAACGGGAGACATGGAGACTGGAAAAAATGGAAAACCACGTTTTAGAAGCACAGCAGAAAGCATCGTTCATTGTGTCGCCACAATGTTTGCTTTGCATATTGTTTAAAGACGAATGATGACAAATCTTTCTAGCACAACATCTCGACTTTGCGAACAAGTGTGGATTACATCCTACATAGCTGAAGATGAAGGATGTGATTGCTAGACAATCAGAAACTGGGTGTGTATGCGGCTCTTGAGGCTAAGGGGGACAGTTGTGCCTCTGGGCCAGGTGTGTGAGAATGCGAGTGTGAGTGGGTGGGTTGGCTGGTGCGCATGAGTGTGTGAGCGTATTGTGCCGGGCTGAAGTCAAACCACTCCTGTTACTGCTTTACCAGTCAGACCAGCTGAGCTAGAGGCACAGGCTCGAGCTCCCTTTATACAAACCTCCATGCAACACAATACATCAGATGGATAATCTGCAAATGTTTGCCGGTAAACTATCATGTTCTTTCCTGAGAGGTTGTTCGATCATTGCCTACACATCTACTGAAGAGATTATTAGGTCACAGGGGGAGAGAAAAAACATTGGTTGCATGGAGATTCCAGATGATCAAAAACACTAATACTAGTAGCCTGAACAATGAATCTGTTGATTCTGGTGTGGCACAATCGACTGGGTTGCAAATTATAATGCAAATATCTGATGTGTGCAGTGCCTAACGGTAACATGCAACAATCTATATTTCATAACCACCATATAATCCAAGTTTAGACTTGTAGAGCTAGTTAGTTACTAGTCATGAAGAAACCAAATGACAGCTTGGTACTTTCAGTGTTGGAATGAGCAGAATGTCTGTAAGCTATGATTTATGAAACAAAGCTGTTTATAAAGTTTGAAAGTTATTTACTGCATTTTATTTTATTAATTTTTTTTTCTTTAACATAACCTACATGTAAAAGGCAGTACATAGTAGTGATTGTTTCTTTTTGCCTTTGCACTTATGTTTGCCAACCCCTCCCTTCACAGACAGTCACACCACAAACAATAACATGAAGATGAACGACAACCGAACGGTTTGATCTTAAATGTGAACACCAGTCATAAGTCGCACGGGTATATTTGTAGCAATAGCCAACATTATTATATTGGTTAAAATGATCGATTTTATGCCAAAAATCATTAGGATATTAAGTAAAGACCGTGTTCCATGAAGATATTTAGTAAATATATCAAAACTTAATTTTTGATTTGTAATATGCATTGCTAAGAACTTCATCTGGACAACTTTGAAGCCGATTTTCTCAATATTTAGATTTTTCCCACCCTCAGATTCTAGATTTTCAAATAGTTGCATCTCAGCCAAATTGTCCTATTCTAACAAATCATACATCAATGGAAAGCTTATTTATTAATCTTACATATGATGCAAAAATCTAAATTTCATAAAACTGACCCTTATGACTGGTTTTGTGGTCCATAGTACATATTACAAATAGATTTGACTTTAGGATATAATACATATTATTAAGATTTAATAAATATTTTTTATTTTTTGATTGAGTAAAAAAAATAATAATAATAATAATTACATGCATAAAAAACATAGGCTTTTTGTGGACCACAAAACCATAAGTAGCACAGTTATATTTGTATATTTGTAGCAACAGCCAAAAATACTTTGTATGGGTCAAAATGATTGATTTTTCTTTTATGCCAAAAATCATTAGCATATTAAGTAAGATCATGTTCCATGAAGATGTTTAGTAAATTTCCTACAATAAATATTTCCAAACTTAATTTCTGATTAGTAATATTAACTCCTAAGAACTTAATTTGGACAAATTTAAAGACGGTTTTCTCAATATTTAGATTTTTTTAACCCCCAGATTCAAGATTTTCAAATAGTTGTATCTCAGCCAAATTGTCTTATCCTAACAAACCATACATCAATGAAAAGCTTATTTATTTATCTTTCAGATGATTTATAAATCTCAGTTTTAAACAATTGACCCTTATGACTGATTTTAACTCATTACTGAATATAAAGTCTAGAGTAGGCCTAAACCTAAACAGGTTTATCACTCATTCAAGCAATGTATTAATAGTATTGTTTTTTGTGTGTGTGTGTGTGTGTGTGTGTGTGTGTGTGTGTGTGTGTGTGTGTGTGTGTGTGTGTGTGTGTGTTTAAAAGACAGTTTCATCCTTATGACCGTTTGTTTTAGTGTCAGGTGGAAGGCGAAGTAGAATAAAACGATTAAAAAACAACGAAACTAAGTGAATGAATGGGTTAAAACAAGAGTCATAAACGGGTAGGCGACGTCGATAAATATATAACAATGCCTGTGCTCCGGGTTTGTTTAGCTGATATCGAAAAGTGAGGTGAAAGGTACACTCACTGTGTGTGTGTATGTGTGTTTGCTAAGGGTGTAGCGGGAAAAGGGAGACAGCGCGGCGAAGCCCGTTATTTCCTTTACCGCTGTAAACATTAACTCAAACCCATATCACGGACGACAAACTAAAGGACCACAGTGCGTTAAAACGGATGCTGCATTGATTAGTTAGAAAGAAAGAAAGAAAGAAAGAAAGATTAGCCTAGACAAATTATACTTTTTCATAGCCTATCATTATTGCTGTAGGGAGAATACACCGAGTTTAATCACCGATTAATACCGCTTTAGCCTATACAGTAATCGTTATGGCAACGAAAAAAACAGGTACAACAACCTCCTGACATACCTGCATGAATCAATGATACAAATGTCTCTGTTTCAGGTTGGTTCAGTTTATGAATGGGCTGTTATGCAAATAGATTAAACTTTCACACAAAAAACGCAGGGTGACAAACACAGAAAACATCTGAACGCATTGTTTTAAAATGTCACATTACTACAACACACATTTCGTCTTTAACTATTAAACGTAAATATTTAAAAGACACTAATATATCAGAATATCTCATTACGGATGTAACATGATAATCCGTGTAGAGATTGAAGAAGGGGCTCATAATGATCACTTGTGTCTACTCCGTTAGCTGACCCGCAGTAATATGATACCAGATTTGTTTACCTCCACAAATAGTTAAAATGAAGCATCAGTAACTTGTAAGCTTGTAATACGAAGAAGCTAAATAAATATGACCAAATATATTATATAAAAGTAATTACAGTGATAAGTCTAATCTAGACAGCAGGTTTCAGTTGAAATATTTCCTTTACCTCGAGAAAAACAGCTTATATGGTGCTTTAAATTCAGACGACTATAAATGTTTTGTGTGGGCCATTGGCACCGTACTGTGTTGCAATGAGTTTCATGTTATAAGGAAGACAGTTGGGTCTGAAGGTCAACTAAAGGAGCAATAACGGCCCTCTTACACACAAACGCATTTTATAAGATTTGTTTAGTTCAATCCCTCACAAAAAAATGTAAATTTAGGTTTTGTATGTACTTATAATATAGTGCAGGCTACTTTTAAAAAAGTTACGCAAAACACACATTTAACAAAAAAAACTATTTAAAAACAAAATGCACAAAATAAGCTATTAAATTACAAAGTGCTGTTACTTAAACACCGCATGACGTTCTGGGAATTGCTGTTGTGTTAGTGCCATTCGATGCATCCGTACCGTTATCCGGATTGTGTGCTAAAAAGTGTTTACTTTTGTATCGTCTCACCTGGAATATAAATGTCACCGCGTTCATGATCTGGCAGATCGCTCCAGTTTCTCTTGCCGGGTGAATTTCCCGTTTTCTTCACTAGGAAAGCTCGTGGCATGGTCTATTCCCGAGGTCCTTCACCGCTATCTCTCAAAATTAAACGGCAGGCTTTTTAACTTTTGGAAAAAAAAACTGCTTTACAATACAAACTAAGTGTAAAGTCCTTCTAGGATGGTGTCTTCAATTGGAGTAAAAGCCAACCCGAGTTCTTCGCTCTGTTCGCACACCTCTTGACTCCAAAGTTTTTGTAGGCTACCTGTACAGGTTTCCGTGGAGTTTCCCACTACATTTACCCGCTTCTGCTTACACCTTCCGCCGTCTTCCGCTACTCTGAGTTCACTAAGTCTTCTTCGGCAAATTCACTCAGTCCGGTAGGTTAAGACACAGCCAAGGTGTCTTTGTCCCGGTGGGAGGTGATGTTTGTGCCAGGTAAATAGTCCAAACTGCTCAACCGACGGAGTACAAAACGAATTTCAGTGGCTGATAAGAGCGCAGGTACACATTTCATGAGGAAACAGGTAACAGTGCGCATGCGTCTGAATATAACGGTGACAACAAACCCGACCCAGTCCGGCCTCTACGCCTTACCTGTCCAACCGGTTTTCTCTCTCTGTCCCCCCCCCCCCCCCCCCTCCCCTGAACAATTCCGCTTCAAGGTGGCAGCGAATGTAGAGGTAATAGTCTACGAGACAAGATTTGAGGGAAAAACGAACTAAAACGAAATCTTACACCGATTGTATACAGTTAATGTTGCCCATTACGTCATGTAAAAAAACCTGAAAGACTAAGTAGTATCTTCCTTGGGTTTTTCCTCTGACACCTTAAGAGCATGTCTTGGGCATTTAAATATGGTCGAAAGAGCTCAAATGACCAATGGTCACTTATTTTTTTGTTTAGTGTAGATACTGCTTATTGTTCATTAGACTAAGCATTAGATATGGGAACAGACAGTGATGGGATGATGATAGTTTCCTTGTAACTCAACTGCGCACTCTTTGTTCCTCTTAGCCCCTGAAAATAAAACTTTACACAATATTACAGTGAAACTTCTGAGACCTGATCCCCTCGGCATTTCACACCTTATTTATGAGGCAATTGATAATGACAGTTAAACTAAACAAGTGTACACAAAACAGCAGTTCATCCTGATGCTAATCAAACAGTTAGGAAAGTACTCAGTTCCAACGGTTTCATGCCAGCATGCAAGTTTCTGAAGACCACAGCTGCTGTTTTGCAGTTTTGCTTACACTTTTAAAAATAAAGGTTCTTTATTGGCATCGATGGTTCTATGAAGAACCTTGAACATCCAATGAAAAAAAAAAAGTTCTTTATACTGCAAATTTTTTTATAATGGTTATTTAAAAAAAAATGTTCACTGAAAGGTTCTTTGGGAAAGTGCGTAAGCTGATTTTGCTAAGTAGCAGTACACACTGTATATTTTCCAAAATATTCACGCTGTCCTTCTAATTTGGCCAACAGAGTGCTTCCATGATATGAAAACCAAAATTTACTAAAAATTTTATTTTTCCTCAATCATGTGCATTAGCTGTAAATGACCCAGATAATGGAAGGAGAGAACAATATATAAATGAAAAACAGGCTGAGGTAAAAAGAGCAAACAGGCGGAAAGATGAAGAGATGGTAGCACAAATGAGAAAGAGAAAGACTTTGAGTGAAAGAAGGAGTGTGTAGGTGTGCAGAATGACAGGTATGCTGTTTGGGCTGTTGGAGTGGTTGTGGCAGAACATTAGGCTTAAGTTTTTTTCTTTTTTTAATCAGGCTCTCCATCCTTACCTCACAAAAAATCTGAATTAATCTGAGAAATTACCACAATTTTAAACATTCTAGGTGTCTATAAGTAAGAATGCATTTTGTGTTTCCATTGTACAAGCCTCATGCAAGCAGGGCAAATCAGTTCAGCCACAAGACGGAAGTACCATGCATCTTATACGTTTCAAACATGGGTCTCAAAGACAGAGACGTTGGTGGCTGTGCAAGTAGAGCTGGCAGGAGGGCAAGAGTCGGTACATTCAAGCTGAACCTGATCGACGGCCTACGACCATTTCTCTGACAATCACCCCATCCCTTCCCCCATTTCTCTTCTTCTCTTCTCGCTCAGAGCCGGCTTTGCTTCATTCACTTCTAAGCCGTAAGAATGACTGGTAGTGACTTTTACTAAAGCTATGGGTTTTTTCCACAGCTGGGTGGAGTTGTGACCAACATGCATTACTGTCACAGTATTTGTGTGACATGACTTTAGTGTGCGTCACACCTGTCGACCAGAATCGATTTTGCGGTCTGAAAAGGTAGCTTGGAAAAACTCTTCTCACAGATCCACATTCTAGAGTGTATTAGTGAGGAATGTTTGTTACTATTGAAATATGGTAGTAGTCATCACACACACATGCTCTCTCATACTGTCTTTTTGTTATGTCAGTTGTACGTTCCTGCTTGGCTTGTTACACCTGTGATTTGTGAAATGTAAAGTTCGCATGATGCTATATTTTCTTTTTAATTATCTGTTGAACTTCCTGGAATGCTTTTTTGTCTTGATTGTTAGCAAGTAATATTTGCCACGTGAAAATGTGATGCAATTTTCTTTTACCTTATGAGGGCAAATTTTCTCCTAAACATAAACACATACAAAACAGTGTTCAATTTCATTATAAGGATCATTATAGCTTGCAGTTATAAAGTCAAAATGACAAAAATGCTGAAAATATTGACAACTTGACAACTATAAGGGAATGCAAAACAGTAAGGCCTTTGCTGGAATTTTAAAAATGACTGGTTGGTCTCTACTTACAGTTGAGGTCAAAAGTTGATATATATCTGGCAGAATCTGCAAAATGTTGATTATTTTACCAAAATAAGAGGGATGTTTACATATAGTCCAAAAGAGAAAATAATAGTTGAATTTATAAAAAATAATCCTGTTCAAAAGTTTACATACACTTGATTTTTAATACTTTTGTTACCTAAATGATCCACAGCTGTTTTTTCTTTGGTGATAGTTGTTCAAGAGTCTCTTGTTTGTCATGAACAGTTAAACTGCCCACTGTTCTTCAGAAAAATCCTTTAGGTCCCACATATTCTTTGGTTTTTCAGCAGTTTTTTAAATTTATTTAAACCCTTTCCACAAATGACTGTATGTAAAGTGACTGTGGACAACTGAGGGACTCATATGCAACTATGTGTTTATTTGAATTCAAATGACATATTTACAGATGCTACATACAGTAATGGTAGATTTAGTCATGTTTTTGAAGCAAAAATGGCAAATATAACATTAAAACACAGAAATTGCTGGTGCCAGAGACCAGGACAAACAAAAGGCTTTTTATTGACTAGACGTCACAAGTTATGAATGATTCTCATTCTGTATTTACTTTTGGAAGTACACTACCAACAGTAAGATGTTTTTTAAAGTCTCTTCTGCTCACCAAGCCTACACTTATTTGATCCAAAGTAACTGTTTTCTATTTAAATATATTTTCAAATCTAATTTATTCCTGTGATCAAATCTAAATGTTCAGCATAATTTCTCCAGTCTTCAGTGTCACATGATCCTTCACAAATCATTCTAATATGCTGATTTGCTGTTCAAGAAATATTTTTATTGTTTATAATTATCATTAATATTTAAAACAGTTGAGTACTTTTTTCCCCCCAGGATTCTTTGATGAATAGAAATATACCCAAAGATCAACATTTTCTGAAATTCAAAAGCTTTGAGGCACTTTTACTTTTATTATTCTTTTATTTAGCAAGAATGGTTTAAATTGATCAAAAGTAATGATAAAGACATTTATAATGTTACAAAAGATATCTATGTCAGATAAATGCTGTTCTTCTGAACTTTCTTTTCATCAAAAAATGTAAACAAAAAAAATATACTTAGCTGTTTTCAACAACATAATAATAACTGTTTTTGAGCAGCAAATCAGAATATTAGAATGATTTCTGAAGGATCATGTGACAGGAGTAATGATGCTATAAATGCTTTGAAACCACATTTTAAAATACACTACTCACAATAAGTTAGGGATATAGTGAGAGACATACACATACATACACACATACGGTGTTTGTTTCACTTCAGACATTTTTGGGATAGGGAGGCAATTGTATTGGGGTGATAGACACACCTCATTTTGTGTTTTCCATGTAATGGTCTCATTGTGCACAGGTGTCCCTTATATTGGGGCCAAAACCAAAAGACAACCCTTTTCAATGTGGCATCAATTTCAACATTCTGTGGGTATAAAAAGCTGGTATTGTCAGTAAGTCATTCCAAGTTGATCATTCAAACAGCCATGAACACACGACGTCACTTAACAGACGAGCAGCGCCACCTGGCCATGGGGCGCCTTTGGATCGGAGGCAGGCAGTCAGATGTTGCTCGTGAACTTGGTGTGTCTCAAAGTGTCATCAGCAGACTTGCATCAAGACACAGAACTACTGGCAGAGTTCATGACAGACCCAGAAGTGGAGCCCCACGAGTGACAGACTGCAACGATGACCAGTACCTAAGGACCTATGCACTCAGACATCGTTATGCAACTGCCACACAGCTGCAGGCCCGTTTACGAGATGTGAGGGGTACTAGGGTTTCCAGACAAACCATTCGCAACCGACTCCACCGCTTTGGCTTGAATGCCAGACGACCGTTGCAGGTGCCTCCACTGACACCAAGACACCGCCGTGAACGTTTGCAGTGGGCACAAGACCATGTGACCTGGACAATGCAGCAGTGGTCTACTGTCCTGTTCACTGATGAGTGTCGGGTCACCTTGCACAGAAAGGCGAGGTGAGTGATACACTGAGGTCAACATGGTCCCCAGGGTTTCCTTTGGTGGAGGAGGTGCAACAGTCTGGGCAGGCATCACCAGTCAGCGCAAAACAGATTTGGTTATTGTAGATGGCTCAGTCACTGCACGTTCTTACCTCAGAGACATCATAGAAACCATCATCATCTCCCAATTCCGCCAGCACACCCCCAACTTTCTGTTCATGGATGGTAATGCTCCACCACATCGTGGCAGAATTGTCACAGCTTGACTTCAGGAAGTTGGAGTGCCTCATATGGTATGGCCATCAATGTCCCCTGACCTGAACCCCATAGAGCACGTCTGGGACCAGTTGAAGCAGAGACTGCATGATCGTACCCCACCCCCACGTGACCTGGTAGAACTGTGTTTAGCACTTGTGGAAGAGTGGAACGCATTGCCTCAGAACAACATCATGAGGCTAGTGAGGAGCATGAGACGTCGCTGTCAAGCTGTCATTGCGGCAAATGGTGGAAACACCCACTACTGACATTGGCAATTTTTGTTATTTGGGGCTATCCTCGTTATTGTCTAAATTTTTGGGGTAATAAATATTAAACGAATGAAAATGGTGTTTCTTCTCAAACATTATTAGTAATATCAAAGGGAACTTTTACTTATTTCATTAAAATTCAGAGCAAATAGGAAAGGCACTCATGTAAAAAACAATATCCCTAACTTATTGCGAGTAGTGCATATTAAAATAGAACAAAGTTATTTTAAATAGTAAAAATATTTCAGAATTGTATTGTTTTTGCTGTACTTTGGATCAAATAAATACAGGCTTAGAGAACAGAAGAGGCTTCTTTAAAAACATTAATCTTAAATCTCTATCGATGCCCACAAGAAAAAATAAAGTTTATTGAACACACCATGACCTTTTGTGACAACATGCATCCCTGATAGCACACATACATCTTAGAGATGTCTATTTGACATTTGCATTTACATCTGCAAGACATCTGAAAGACGTAGTTTGCTCATCTGCAATACGTCTATTGGACATTTCCAAACAGATGTCAAATAGATGTCTATTAGATGTCTTTAAGATGTTTATGAATCAGAATACATGTAAAACTGACATCTCACAGACGTCTGCCAGATGTTTGTACACAGCAGATGCTTTCCAGATCAAGAGATCTTTAACAGACATCTTGCAGATGTACGTGTGCTATCTAGTAGGGTGTGTTGTCACAATGAAATCTGCCATTAGGTATTCTATTAGCTTTTCAACCAAATTTAAACAGTAAAACTATTATAAAATACAGAGCAATAGATGCTGAGATATTGGTGTTGTGACAACTTCAGTGTTTTACAACTAGCTTCAGTCTTGTTCCATATGCATTAGTTTAAAAGTTTGGCATCTCTTGGCAAGGAAAACAAAGTTTGCTTTACGTAGTTTTATATGCCACTAAGTCATAAAGGGCCGTTTGGATAGATGTCGAGGGCGAAGGCGAATATAAGCACGTGTTTGAATTAGGAAACGTTAGCAAAAAAGTGCAGTTATTAAATCAGTAGGTCTGCCACCTGGCGCCATATTGAGGAAACGCAGCCTCCCCGAATCCAGTCAGCCCTCGGGTATTTTCTCTCCGACAGTTACTTTTTGACATGCTTCAACACGAACGATGTACAGAGAGAAAATACCGTTAGGATTTGCTTTGGGAGTTACCTAGAGCTGCAAAAACAACAATGTAAAGACAGTTAGTGTTGATTACAGTGCCATTAACAGACACGAGGTGGTTGTAGACCTAATGTATTATGTAAGTCTAAGCTGTATAGTCTCATGCCAATGTTTGGAAATAAGGTATGTGGAAGAGAGAAGAGAGAGAAACGGAGGGATGTTATAAAGAGAGGAATTACCTGCAGTAACTTGCCATCTGACACTGTAATGTTTATTTCATTGTGTTCAAGTACACTCATTTTAACAGAAACTTTAAAGTGCAGTGTGAGAGAATAAGGCTACATTTTGAAGTAGGCCAAATGAATGGCTTGCAACAGTGGATGAAGCAAATTTACAAACAAAACAATGTGAATTTACTAATATTCATCTTGTGTCAAAGGAATAATGCCTGAAAGGTAATGACTATTTGTTGTTATACATAATGGTTTGCAGTGCAGTCTTGTTTAAGAAACATATACTGTATACTAGTCTTTTCATCCTAAAGAGAAGATGAATTAAAAACTCCTGTTGATTTTGGTGTTAGGAAATTAGCATATTTGTTGGTATAAAAAGACTTTTAACAGTGAAAGTAGTTACCATTTGTCCTCTTTTCCCAGACATGTCCTGACGGGGATTTCTAAACTGCCTAAAATGTCTGGGATTTGGCTCTGTTTTCCGATTGTCTCCATATTTGCCAAAGGTAATGACTGAAAAGTAGTTTGACCAATAGCGTACAAGCATTGTACATAATAACTAATTGTTGAGATCTACAGAGAATGGACAAAGCAATGCAAATGAGGACTGTAGAGAGCATGTCAATAGAAAACCAAAACCAAAACCTGGAAAAACAGGACTTGTCAAACCAAAATTTATTCAGACACCTTCAACATCTCGTACATTATTACAGTTTATTTACTATAGTTTAGAAAATTCTAATAAAATATGACAAGAACTTGAGTTAAACTGTGTCAGAACAAATTCATCTTGATAATGTCAGATAACTGATAGAAAGGTATGTAATGGATTGCAATCAGCCTAAAATGTTTATTGTCAAACTGTTAGTATGACAATATTTACACAACTATCAATACTTTGTTGACCAATTACCAAGCAATGCTTAATTTTGTCCAGTCTGTGGTGTAAAAAGGGTCCATGGTCAGGTCAAAAAGTCTGAATATTTTTTGGTTTCAAATTTGTATCAGTTTTACTGGTAGTCCACTGTATGACGAATTATTGGGTATAATATGTCAAAGTTTATTTATTTTGCTATCCTCGCTTACATAAATGAACTAAAGTGTCCTGGACCCACTAGTAAAAAATATAAAATCTGGTGTCTGAATAATTTTTAGTTTGACTGTAAATAAAAAAAAATTAAGTGCCAATATGGCAGGAGACAAATCATTTACTGTACAAGGCCAAAAAAAAAAGGGAACGTAAACAACATTTTGGACCAGGCGTTTGTTCTTAAAACATTCCTATTTTACTATTCAGTCTAGCAGGACAGGTGTGATCACTAGCGGAGCTTCATTTTTCCCTGTTTTGTTGGTACAGGGACTGAAGAACGGATAAATAGTCTCAGAGAAGTTGTCCGTAAATGTGTAGATGTGCGTCTTTGTGTCCACATTATAAAAGGACACTTGGCCTTTTTCGTAATCCACAAACAGCCCAATCTTCTGAGGTTTCAGGCTGAGGGTTAGGGCAGTAGAAGGCTCAGTTCTGAAGGCATAGTTGTTCTTGTCCCGCAAGCTAAGAAACCAGTAGCCATTGCTGGGGCTGACTGTGATCTTACCCTTCCTGTTGCAGGAATGACTCGCCACTCCCAGATCCCAGTCAGTCTTTCCACCCACCTCCACCTCCCAGTAGTGCCGGCCACTGATGAATCCCTCGCAGGCCAGGACACAGACTACACGGTCGAAGCGCTCACGGTTGTTGGGAGCATGTTGGTGCCTTTCACCACACCACACCTTCTTCTTGTCTTCTGAGAGGATGAGACGTGGATGAGCTGTGTTGGAGTCCAGGGTCACAGCCACTGGGGTAAAAAGGTATAATAATTACCTTTTTATAGTTTGTATATGGGTAACACTGACTATATGACATATCTGGCTCTGACTGCCATGTTTGGAAGTAAGTTTTTAAAGAAAATAATACTTTTATTCAGCATTTCATGTTTTCAAATCAGCATAATAAAATGATTTCTCACAGATCGTATGACAATGAAGAAATTTTAGCTTTATCACAACAGGAATAAATTGCATTTTAAAAGGTATCAAAATAGAAAACTTATTTTAAATAGTACAAATATTACTGTTTTTACTGTATTTTTGATTGATCAATTAAATGCAGCCTTGGAGAGCATAAGAGACTTCTTTAAAAAAACATCAATAAATCTAAATAGAATTAAATACGTTTTAATTATATAAATAAAAAATGGATTTATATTTAATTCATTTGATATAAATACACAAAGAAGATTTTGAACAGTAAGATTTTTAATGTTTTTTTTAAAAGAAGTCTGCCTGCATTTATTTGATCCAAAATACAGAAAAAACTGTAATATAATAACTGCTTTCTATTTGAATATATTTTAAAATGTAATTTATTCCCGTGTTCAAAGCTACATTTTTAGCATAATTACTCCAGTCTTCAGTGTCACATTATCCTACAGAAATCATTTTAATATGCTGTTCAAGAAACATTTTTATTATTATTTTTATCAATATTTGAAACCATTAAGTAATTTTTTTTTTCAGGATTCTTTGATTAATAGAAAGATATCAGCATTTATTTGAAATAAAAAGCGTTTGTAACATTATTCACTATACCATTCAAAAGCTTGGAGTCAGTTAAATTGATCAAAAGTTATGATAAAGACATTTAAAATGTTACAAAAGATTTCTATTTCAGATAAATGCTGTTGTTCTGAACTTTCTATTCATCAAAGAATCATGAAAAAAATTATACTCAGCTGTTTTCAACATAATAATAATAAATGTTTTTTAAGCAGCAAATCAGAATATTCAAATGATTTCTGAAGGATCGTGTGACTGGAGTAATGATGCTAAAAATTCAGCTTTAAAATCACAGGAATAAATTACATTTGATAAAACACAGACGTCTATGATGACACTTAATTAACATAGTGCCATATAAAAGCATGTGCATAATCAATTAAATCAAAATTAGAAATTGATAATGCTGTTTAATATAATTTAAGATTAAGTATATCATATCATACTGCTTGACAAGTTCCCAAATGCTCAAAAAAATTAAAAAACTACTTGCACAAGAACAACAGAACTAAAGTTCATATGCTCTTCAAGGGATGCAGATGTGATGTGCAGGAATTAACAATCAATAAACTGTTATCTCAACTATTTAGGACTTTATACATAACAGGACAAAGCTGTTATCAAATCTTGAGAGAAAAAAACTTCATTGCACCTGCTTATATATACACTGCAATAAAAGCAATAAAATGTAATCTCTAACACATACCTGCATATTCCTGTATTCTCTTCACTTCTGCAAAACATTGAAATAAGGTCATTGTTCTTAAAGAGACGCATTTCATAATTCTAAATCCATAGTTATATAATGAATCATAGTAAGACGAAGACTTGCCAGCAGAAGTCTTACTTACTTGGGTGTGACCTCACCGGTGATTGGTTAGCGGACAAAGAGAGGCCTAGAGCAGAAAGAAACAACGTTAACCGAACGAGGCTAAATGCATGAAGTGATTTCTCCATCTGCCACTAGATGGCACTGTAGTGTAGTGTTTGACACGTCTCACTCACAGACTGCAGGTACTTTCTGAAGCTCCTCCTTAAACTGTTCCAGTAGCTGACAGACAGAGGTGTAAATTGTTTTAGTCCCAAGGTCACAGGTCAGAGAGACACCCGTCCAGTCTTTCATTGACATGGGAATGCTGACATCGGAGTAACCCTGTTAGAAAAGGCAAGGCAAGTTTATATAGCAAATTTCATACAACAAATTAAATTAATCATAAAAATAATCACAACAATAAAAGCAAGGAATTTAATTGATTTTAAAGGGATAGTTTACCCAAAAATGAAAATTAAGACCTTTATTCATCTTTGGAACACAAATTAAGATATTTTTAATGAAATCTGGGGGATTAAAACAGTTATGGTTAAACCACACAGACTATTTAACGTTATCCTTACTATGTTTCTGTGCCTTGACTGTGGTACAGTGTTGCCAAGTCTGTGGTTTTCCTGTTGCCGTGGGTTGTTTTTCATGTCTGTGGTTTGAAGCAACCCCAATAACGTGATATTTATTCCCTGGAATGTGAATTTTACATTTTACCCCGCGGAACAGGATTTTTAATGGTGACTTCCCTCGAAATGCAGTTGGGCCAATTTTTGGAAAAGTTTTGAGTAGCACTTGGGCAGGTTTTGTTGTGAAAACCTGGCATCCCTGCAATGATAGTATTCTTACTGTCTATGGAGGGTCAGAAAGCTCTCGGAATTCATAAAAAATATCTTAATTTGTGTTTTGAAGATGAACAAAGGTCTTATGGGTTTGAAACGACATGAGGCGGAGTAATAATTGACAGAATTTTAATTTCTGGGTGAACTATCTCTTTAAATGAACTAAAACAGTGTAGAATAAAAGATGATTATATATACAATACAGTACAATCAGTTTGGACATAGCACAATGCTCATTCAGTAAATAAGAGAAGACCAGGAACAATTTTTAAACTTGATTTATGTAAATTAAGTCATGTTTATTTTTTCTCTGTAGTGTCTATAG
Source organism: Garra rufa (assembly GCF_049309525.1). Classification (NCBI taxonomy): domain Eukaryota; kingdom Metazoa; phylum Chordata; class Actinopteri; order Cypriniformes; family Cyprinidae; genus Garra; species Garra rufa. The sequence goes on from NC_133363.1 coordinate 51,644,588, forward strand.
TTTGTCAGATTATCAGCATTTTTAACTCCACTGGCCATATATATATAATTTTATTATTTTATATTCCTAAATATTAAATATAACAGTTTTATAAACAGTATTAAATGTCTATTTATCAATTAATTGCTTAAAATATATTAATTAACTTACACATTTAATTTATCTCAAATATAGCTTTTATTTGCCAGTTTGAAAAGTAATTAATTTACTTACAACGCTTTGGGGTCAGTAAAAATTTTTTTTGAAAGAAAGTAATACTTTAATTTAGCAAGAATGCATTAAATTGATCAAAAGTGACAGTAAAGACTTAATTTGAAGTCCAAATCTAAAGATTTCTCTTTTTTGAACTTTCTTTATTATATCCTAAAAAAATGTTTATTATGCTGCACAACTCTTTGCAATCTTGAAAATAATAAAAATGCTTTTAGAAGATTTTACAAAAATACAAAAATAAATTACATTTTTTTAAAAATCATTCAAATGGAAAACAGTTATTGGAATCTAATAAAAATAAAATAATAATAATAATCTAATAATAAATAATAATTTAATAACTAATAATAATCTAAAAAATATTTATTGTTTTTACTGTATTTTTGACCAAATACCTGCAGCCTGGCTGAGCATTAGATACTAAAAAAATCAAATTGTACCAACCCAAAACTTTTGATCTATAGTGTGCATTTTTTTTTAATAATAAATTGATAATTGCCAGTTATAGGACCAGATTTACTAACAGCCTTCGTCAGCGCAAAGCAACTTTTTGGTTTGGCGTTAAAATAGTATTGTCAGGATTTACTAAAGATGCGCAGTGAAGAGGAATTAGCGCTGAAAAGGCGTGGACACAGTTTTGCACCTGACTTTATTAAATATGCATTTGTAGGACTTTCCCTTTCAGACACAAAATTTATGGGAGAGTATTAAAATGAATCATGCAATGTAATTGACGACTAACGTTTGTGCTCGTCAAATTACTGTTATTTGCACCATATTTAACGCCCCCAAAAAAAGCACGTCTAAAGCAGGTGGTAATTTGCACTGCTCTTGGGAGGTTGTGCTGGTCATTATGGAACTGTTTTGGCTGCGTCTGTGTTCTTTAATGTGCGCATTGTCAGTAAATCACACACAGAATTTTCCCCTCCCATCGGCGCTTTTATAGAATTGCGTGCTAGCGCTAATTAGCCCTGTTTAATAAATCTGGCTTTCACAGGATAGTTTTTGTCAGAGCAAAATATGCTGCAATGGTGTTGTGAATGATTGCTAAGGGCTTTGGTATGCGGTTGCAAAAGTGTTCTGAGTTTTAAGTGTGTTACTATGCCTCTGCCAGGATGTTGAGGTGATTTCTTATTGGCTCATGTTAAACAAACCCTACGTCTCTGACATTTGAAATAGGATAAATACTGAAGAGACTGAACAGATAAAAGGACTGTTGAGTCTGTTGCTCAGATAAAATCTGATGCCTAAAGGTAAAGGGCATGTGTATGTTGTCTTGACACATTACAAACCTTCAGTCCAGTGATGTAATTTTCAGTCTGGGCCAGTTTAGCCAGCGCTGTGCTTCTCCTCCTCAGCTCTGAGATCTCCTGCTCCAGCTCTCTGATCATGAGCTCAGCCTGGTGCTCTGCTGAGCAGCGGTTTATCTCAGTCACTTCCAGCAGCCCGGCCTGACTGCGCTCGAGAGAGCGTATCAGAGCTCCAAACAGCTGCATGCTGCGCTGCACCTCATGCTCTGACAACATCTGGAGCACAGGGGGAAGCAGAAGCACAATGATGGAAGATGTCAGTCAAAACCCTGATACTGTGTGACCAAAGGTCAGATACTTGTTATTAAATATCAGCTGACATTTAAACCATAGCCGTTTACTTTTCTCCAAGACTTTGGGGACTTTTTATGTCGTGGGATGAAGAAAGCAAGTGAAGCTATTCCGTTACTCACTTTGACACCAGCTATTGATTGTTTGATCTCCTCCACTTTCTGCATCCTCTCCTTGGTCATCTCTTGTATCTCAGTCTCTGTGATGCCTATCTTCATCTGTGTGAAAGAAAACAGGAAATGAAGCAGCAGGAAGTGCCCCAGATTTTACCGGTAAATACATGGTCGTAATGCAACATTTTAGTTCAAACAAGTGCTTAAGCAATGTCAATGCTTCATTTTTATTCACCATACAGTTTTACTCCTCAAATATTTACATTTTTAAAAATGGCAGCTTTTTGACTTTGAGTAGTAGTAGTGGCTAAAGATCTCTGCCCGATTTGCTCAGTAATATTCAGTGGACACAAAAAGCATGTGAACAGTATAGACTCTTTCAGTTGACCTGTCGCAAACAGCTTGACTAACAGGCGGTCTAACCAATCATAATGCAGAATCTGCCATTTTGTCTGACAAACAAATCGAAGACTTCTGAGACTTCATATTACTCTAAGGTACTAATATGCACCTTTTAGGGTTTATTTAGACAGTTTATTGGATTAGTTAACAAAATCAAACCGAGTGGTATTATTTATTATTATCTTAATAATAATAAAATATATTCACAATTATATTAATATTTATTTATTCGTTTATTGTAAAGATACGTTTTATGTACATGTATTTTTATTTTATTTTATTGATAGCATAAGCACACTTTTCAAACAAAGAATTTATTTGAAATAAATAAATTCAAATAAATTAATAAGTCAAAATCAAATAAGTTAATGTAATAAACCAGTTTGTGAAAAGTCATTGCTAAAAGTTTTGTTTGGGTTTGATATTTAATTTATTTCATTTCATTGATATGTAATACAATAAAATTCGCATAGATTTAAGATGACTCAAGTAATAATTTTATTTGATATATTCATCATTTTATTTTATAGATACTAAGAGGTATTGATGTAGTGGATTTACAGTTTATTTTATTTTATTTTATTATATTTTATTTTAGTCAATACCAGTTGTTACTTCTTTCTCATTTTATCCTACCTTTTTTATTCTCAAAGATAACACAAGCACACATTTTTATTTGTTTGTTCATTGTTTTGTTTTAAAGATTAATAGCACAGGCACACTTTTCAAACAAGATTTTATTTTGTTTAATTTTATTTTTATTGTTTTGTTTTAAAGATCAATAGCACAAGCACACTTTTCAAACAAGATTTTATTTTTTTGTCAGTACAATTTTTTTTTTCATTTCATCCTACCTTCTGCTGTTTTTTAGTTTTATTTTCAAAGACACATTTTGTACTTTTTTATTTGTTTGTTTGTTTTGATTTAAAGATCGATAGCACAACCACACTCTTTAAAGATAGTACAACCACACTTTTCAAATATTTTAGTTAATTTTTTTATTGTTTTGTTTTAAAGATCAAAAGCACAAGCACACTTTTCAAATAAGATTTTATTTTGTTTATTTTTTCTTGTTTTGTTTTAAACATCAATAGCACAAGCACACTTTTCAAACAAGATTTATTTAATTTAATTTAATTAATTTCTTGTTAGTACTAGTTGTTGCTTCTTTCTAATCCTACCATCCTACCTTACTATTCTGCTGTTTTTTGTTTATTTTCAAAGATAACACAAGCACACATTTTTTGTTTGTTTATTGTTTTGTTTTAAACATCAATAGCACAAGCACACTTTTCAAACAAGATTTTATTTATTTTATTTTATTATTGTTTTGTTTTAAAGATTAATAGCACAGTCACACTTTTCTTTTTTTATGTTTTATTTGTTTGTTTGTTTGTTTTATTTTAATCATTGATAGCACAACCACACTTTTTTAAAGAAGATTTTTATTTTATTATTTTTTTATTGTTTTTTTTAAACATCAATAGCACAAGCACACTTTTCAAACAAGATTTTATTTATTTTATTTTATTATTGTTTTGTTTTAAAGATTAATAGCACAGTCACACTTTTCTTTTTTTATGTTTTATTTGTTTGTTTGTTTGTTTTATTTTAATCATTTATAGCACAACCACACTTTTTTAAAGAAGATTTTTATTTTATAATTTTTTTAATTGTTTTTTTTTAAAGATCAATAGCACAAGCACACTTTTCAAACAAGATTTTATTTATTTTATTTTATTATTGTTTTGTTTTAAAGATTAATAGCACAGTCACACTTTTTTATGTTTTATTTGTTTGTTTTATTTTAATCATTGATAGCACAACCACACTTTTTTAAAGAAGACTTTTATTTTATTATTTTTTTTATTTATTTATTTTTTAAAGATCAATAGCACAAGCACAGTTTTCAAACAAGATTTAATTTAATTTAATTTTACCCAACTAACCAGTTATTGATTAATTAAAGTACACTAAGTAAAACCAGTTGGTTAAAAGTCATTGCTAAAACTCAAAAAAGGTAACTGATTTGTTTAGAAATTAACATATTTTTTAAATAGCTTTTAGGGCCACTCTTTGGTTTAGATTTTTTTCCGTCAGTACCAGTTATAACTTATTATTCATTTCATCCTACCTTATGACTCTGCCACTCTTTCTCTGCACATGTGATGTCATGTGACTGGTGCTCCATCTGTCCACACTCAACACAAATACATTCCAGGTCAGATCGGCAGAAAAACTCCAGGTTACGGTGATGTTTTGGACAAAGAGGAACTTTCACGGCATCTGCCGCCCCACTCAGGGTATACCTTCTCATGGACAGCTGTCTGGCTAAACCAGACGGCTGGGTGTCAGCAGTACTATGAGTGTTTGGTGTGCCAGTTTGTTCAGACCCCGTTTCATCCTGAGAGGCCAGAGAATTGCTGTGAGCCCTGTGCCTTGTAAGTCTACGCTTCATTTCATCAAGAAGAATTACTGGAAGTTGCCCTGGCCTTAGTGTCCCATCCACTGAATCTTGTTTTTTTAGACTTTCCTCAGCGTCTTCACCTGACCTGTCCCCTCGAGTGGCTCCGGGGTTTTCTTTCATGTGCTTGAACTGTTCAGTGATCTCACGGAGAGTTCGATTAATGTGGAGATCAGGCTTTCTCTTGAAGGTCTGTTTGCAGAGGGGGCACTGACAGTGCTTCACAGAGTCCCAGTAGTGGCTGATGCAGGTCATGCAGAAGCTGTGGCCACATGGCGTGGACACCGGATTGTCAAACACGTCTAAGCAGATGGAGCACAGCAGCTGCTCTTCAGACAGGAAGCTTCGTGAGAATGGCATGGCTGTACTGAGGGATGACAAAAAATACAGGGGAAAAATGACAAGATCAGAGATGACTATGAGGGAAAAATGCTCAAATGAAAGGAAATGTAAAGGTTTTGAAAGATATGGCTAGGAAAACCAACACAGAGTAACACTGTACAGTCCAATTTGTTAACATTAGAACTAAGAAGAACTAATATCAATGTACATCATGTGGTTCTAATCTAATTGTAAATCAAAAGTGTTATTGCATGAGTAAATACACCTGAGTAAATACACCAATATAATCATTTTTTTACAGTCATTTGCAACACTTTTTTTAGTACACGAGCAACATTTTTTTATATACAACATTTATTAATCTGGGTTTAATCCTAATCTAGACGTTTATAAATATAGTATTGTAGATTCATGTTCATTTGTGTTAATTAGTTGATTCATAATACATTAAAAATGTATAGACTACCAGTCAAAAGTTTTTTTTAATGGTTTTTAAAGAGTTCTCTTCTCTTCATTATATTTCTGTGATCAAACATTTTCAGCATCATTACTCCAGTCTTCAGTCACATGATCCTTCAGAAATCATTCTAATGTGCTGATTTGCTGTTCAAGAAACATTTATTTTTATTATTATAAATATTTAAAACAGTTGAGTACATTTTTTTCAGGATTCTTGGATAAATAGAAAGATCCAAAGATCAGAATTTATCCGAAATAAAAAGCTTTTTTCTTCTGAACTTTCTGTTCATCAAAGAAACCTGAACAAAGATATATGTGACCCTGGACCACAAAACCAGTCTTAAGTCGCTGGGGTATATTTGTAGCAATAGCCAAAAATACATTGTATGGGTCAAAATTATTGATTTTTCTTTAATGCCAAAAATAATTAGGAAATTAAGTAAAGATCATGTTCCATGAAGATTTTGGTAAAATTCCTACTGTAAATATATCAAAATGTAATTTTGGATTAGTAATATGCATCGGTAAGAACTTAATTTGGACAAATTTAAAGGTGATTTTCTCAGTATTTAGATTTTTTTGCAGCCTCAGATTTCAGATTTTCAAATAGTTGTATCTCAGCCAAATATTGTCCTAACAAACCATACAACAATAGAAAGCTTATTTATTGAGCTTTCATATGGTGTATACATCTCAGTTTTGTAAAATTTAACCTTATGACTGGTTTTGTGGTCCAGGGTCACATATATGAATGATTTCTGAAGGATCATGTGACATCATGTAATGCTAAAAATTCAGCTTTGAAATCACAGGAATAAATAACATTTTAAAATATATTCAAATAGAAAACAGTTGTTTTAAATAGTAAATATATTTCAGAATTTTACTGTTTTTGCTGTACGTTGGATCAAATAAATACAGGCTTGGCAAGCAAAAGAGACTTCTTTAAAAAAAGATTAAACATCTCACTGTGCAAAAACTTTTGACTGGTAGCGTATGTACAAATGAACTTGAACTAAGATTAATAAATGTTTTACAAGTATTCATTGTTAATTTATGATACCAAATGCATTAACGTTGTCAAATGTTAACTAACACAGAATTCACTTTTACAGACAAATAGAGAGAGTTAAGGAGATTGTAAAAAAACTTTTCTTTTTGCCCTACAAGACAAATCCTAGTCAGTGTTATTTTAATTGAGATATTTGAATTTGAACTGAATTTAGTTTTTATTTGTATTTCTATTTAGTAATTTTGTTGTGTTTTGTCATTTTTATTAGTTTTTTTTAGACATATAGACATCTATTTTTTTTTTTTTTTTTACGATTTTTGTTTCATTTCTTTAGTACATTACTAGAAATATTGCTTTGGAAAATGGCTGGAAACCCTTATGGGTTTAGTTTTACTAGTCCTTTTACAAGCATTTGGCTTGAGTTTAAATATTTCAGCCAGCACAACAGCAAACATACAAGAAGAATATGATCACAAAACACTGAGAATAGTAGCAAGTACTAAAACTACGCTCCAAACAAAAATGGTGCTAAATAGCACTGAAAGTAGTTCAACTAGCTTGAAATCATAGGGGAACTTTAAGTGCTATACCTTTGTCAAATGGTGCTATGTAGAACCATAAGAGAAACCCCATTCCCCTCTTTAGATATTAGACGTTACTCCACTCTCATATGTTTGCTATGAACAGAAATTTACTACAATGGCAAAAGCTGATTTGAATCACTTTTATGCTTTTCTGAGGTCAAAAAAATATTGTGTGGGGCACTGGAATATAAACCTTAAAGAACTCACTCTTGAAAAATAAAGGTTCTTTATTGGCATCAATGGTTCTATGAAGAACAATGAACATTCATGGAACCTTTCAAATGCAGAAAAGGTTCTTTATAGTCGAAAAAGGTTCTTTAGATTTTAAAATGTTCTTTAAAATGATTCTTTCAGAAACTATTCACTGAAAGGTTAATTGGGGAACCAAAAATGGTTCTTTTATGGCATCACTGCAAAAACACCCTTTTTTATTTTTAAGAGTGCATGGCAGTGGTCCTATATAGTACCTCAACCACCTCAAAGAAACGCTGAAGAACCAGTTTTTGAAGTGTAGAACCAATATACAACATATTCAAATGCAGTATACAAGGCCAAATACAAATGCTAAACATTGTTCAGATGTTAGTCTTCACAAACAAAAGCAACCTATAGGATTACTGGATTGACAGTGTATGTTCGTAGTAATAGCCTAGGATCAGGGATGGATTAATTGAGAAGATTCAAAATGTTTATAAATCTCACTAAATTAGACAGATTAAGAAGATGCTGTTCTCACCTCTAATCAGCAGTTTCACACTGGAATGAAGCACTACTAGCTAAAGTGTGCACATCTTGTGTAAGAGCACTCGTCACGTTTCAGATCTGTCTGCTTCAGTGGTATGTTCCTTCCTTCAGCCACCAACTATCTAAGTTCTGTGGAGCAGCTTGGTGGGTTCTGGGAATCCAAACGTATTTCTAAAAAAGCAACAACAAAAAAACAAACAGTTGTACTATTATGTCAGTGACACACAAAGGTTTTCAAAGTCGTACTTTAAACTCCAGAATAAAGATAACATTTCAAACAAAGTGACATCTGCTAACAAATGATCATTTTCTTAGGGAAAACCATTTCTTGAGATATTTTTCCAGTGACTTTTAACCAGACAGTCCCATAATGAATGGTTTTTAGCAGATGTGTGAAGTCACTTCCCTCAGGTTCACCACAGTGGTAAAACACTTCCATACAAATTGGTTTCACTCATAATCTGATTAATGACATTCATTTAGTTTTAAGTATGGCTTAGGTGTCAACAAAACTTTTTTTTGTCCAAATTCGTCTTTAACTATGATTTAGTATTAACTATAACAGTCTTTGGCTTACATGCTTAACACCATAAAATTGTATTTACATGAGTATATTACCTCCGTAAGACTTTCTTCTTTATCTGGTGGTCTCTCACTCGGTCCTCGTGTTGTATCCAGAAGTTGTACGGGTATGATCGAAAATCTTACATGTGGTTTGCTTTTGGTTGACTGATCTGCCCCTCCCTCCTCAGCTCTTTTTCTCCAGACACGGTGAGCTCAAACCTGTCTGACGAGATTCCAAGCAAGATTACATGCTTGTTTCAGACACACTTTAGTGTCAGGTTTGGCAAATGGATCATGTAGGAACATAAGTAGTTTATATTTTGATGCAACTAACACTGACATTGATCATGACCAGACCCAGACAGAACTGCAAAGATGCACTGTTCAAAACTAAGAAAAGAAGTTCTTGTTAAATATGTTAAAATGGGAATGGAATGTTTACATGATGAACTACACAAAATGACACCAGTTGGATAAAAGTCATTACTTAAATGTGTGTTAAATAAAAAAATAAAAAAAACAAAATTCTAAATGAATGAATGGTTGCAGAGATCTGGGTCTGATCATGAATGAAAATGGCTAAATAAAGTCTTTTGGGGTCAGTTTGTAAGGTGAACCAGAGTTCAGATGCTCTAAACAAAACTTCATGATGGAAAAACTTGACGTAGTGTTAAATCGGCAGAAAAACAGATGTTTTTCGTAAGGGGGAACCAGATGGTGACACAAGGTTTCTAGGTACATACCGTCTTCAGAGAGACAGATAGAATCGCCTCATTTCAAGAATGGTATTTCAGAAGTCAAACGCTACTCTACATCTGCCCTTAACATTAGGGAAAAAGAGAAAGATAGATAAGAAAGAACATAAAAAGTGCAACTGATCAGGGTATTTTTGTCACGTATCACTAAAGTTGGACCTAACCAGTTCTAATCAGTTCTCTCAACTTGTTGACATACTTTTACCAGTGTTTGTCTTTTAAACCAGCGTACATTATGAAATAATTTGAAGATTGACAGATTGAAGATTGTTTTAAGGTGACGCAAGTAGAAAGAGTAAGAGGAATCAGTCTGTGATTTCTATAAAACGTTTTATTTGATTACATTATACTGTATTTGTTAATACAGTCGCTAGTATCTGAACTGGTAATCTGACATACATTTACACAAGTTACTCACGCAAAAATGTCTGAAATGCACAGACAGCTAAAGATAAATACAGCAGTGATGCATTAAAATCTCACCAGCTGGATACTAGGCTATCGACTCATAGTTTGCATATATTTTACATTGCGTGTATTCCAAGCTGTTTTCATTGTCCATAGTTTGAGATTGATATAGCAGCCTACAAGACTGGTTTCACATTTGAAATGACCGCTCACGAGTCTTGGTGACATCTGAGCTCAGTTCTCCAGCAGGGCAACTCTCTTTCCCTTTCCTGTCACGCTCTTTGCTCGCTTCATTTGGTAGACCACCTTGGCTGCTGCATCTGAGAGACTCTGGAGAAGGGGGAAAAATCATGTGATTATCCATGATATCTAAGCATTATTTCTTATTTCTTTTCTTACATTTTGAAGCCCATATTTTTTGTTAAAGTGTGGGAGATCTTTAGCTCACCGCAGTGGAAGATGTTCGGGATGCTGCTTTGGTGTCAGTTTCTGTTGTGTTCTGTTGAGAGTAAAAGTGTGTCATGCTTTCAGCACAAGGATAAATGCACTGCTAAAGCGGCTATTATTGATATAGTTTAGGTTTTTGAAGAACACATTTCAGGATTTTTCTCCATATAGTGGACCTCAAGTGCAAGACATACATTTTTATATATATATATATTTTTTTTTTAAGAAAATGACCAGTTGTTTTACTAGACCTTTATTCCTCGGCTGGGATCATGTAGAGCCCTTTGAAGCTGCATTGAAACTGGAATTTAGACCTTCAACCCACTGATCCTCATTGCAGTCTACTATATGGAGAAAAACCCTGAAATGTTTTCCTCAAAAACTTACATTTCTTTATGATTGAAGAGAAGAAGTCATGAACATCTTGGATGACATAGGGGTGAGTAAATGATCAGGAAATTTTTATTCTGTAAGTGGACTAATCCTTTAATGGCTCAAATGTAAATGATTAAATACTGTTTGGAATTTTTTTTTTTAATTATGACATTTTTTAAATGTTTTTGAAATAAGCCTCACCGAGACGGCATTTATTTGATCAAAATACAGTAAAAGCAGTAATGTTTGTAATGTGAAATTCAGTTGTAATTAAAAAAAAATAGCGTTCTGTTCAAATGTCCACAAAAACATTTAGCAGCACAGCTATTTTCAACATCGAAAATAATAAGAAACAATTTTAAGCACCAAATCAGCATATAAGAATGATTTCTGAATGATCATGTGACACTAATAACTAGGGATGTATGCATGTCCTCTATTTGGACTTATAAAATGCGTCCTGCTGGGATTCCTAAATCGCCAAAATGTCCGGGATTCGGTTTTCGCTTTCTACAGTCGCCATTCATTGTATGCATTTTTGTATTAAAGCCTTGCATGGAATTGTTTTCTTAATCCTGCTTCAACAAACATTCTAATATAGAATATAATTTTAGTGCATCACAGAGTATTTAAATCGCTTTGGATGCAGCCTGTGCTGGATGTAGGGTTGCCAAATCCAGATCTTCCATGGAATTGGGCTGATTGCAGTGGGCTGATTTTCTCCCGTGGGTTAGAAGTTTTAAATATTGCATAAATTCCATTTGACTAAAGCAGCTTGTATTGAAACATTTTGCATTCTACCTGTGATAAAACTGTGGTAGATACTAGTTTTGTGAAGGATGTGAAGGCCACTGTGGAAGGAAGCTTTTTTTATGATCAATCTCCATAATGGTGACTGTAAAATATGTAGTTTTGGTATGGAAATGACATATTTTGATACCAAAACTAAAATACCCAAATACCCCCATCCTCCGTCCTCTTTTTTGAAAACTAAAATACGGTCACCCCAGTTTTTACAATATATTTAAACTTCTTAATGAAACTTTATTGTGTTGTCCTTGACAAGAAAGTTGTAACAGTGTATTGTTACTTTTTTTTGTGTCAAATAAACTCAACTTATTATGCCTTGGGCACAGTATCTGTCAAACAAACTAACTAAAAGCACAATATTGCTTAATCCCTTTATAAAGTCTGCTTTCGCTGCATGTTTCAAAGAGAAGAGCACACTTCGTTCAGGCAATCAGCTCGTGATCCGCTGATTTCCGTGCCTCAGAACGGCTCTGTTCACAGTGAATGCAACTTTTTTATTGCATGTGCTGTGAGTTTTGTGCGTGTTTGGAAGCACAATGGCCACCAGTTATGCTTTATTTTCACCGCAGAGGATTAGAGCATTTTCCCAGATTTGTAGTGAGATGTATTTTGGTAAGCCTGTTTTCACTGGAGCTGGAGTTTTTCATTAAAATAAAAGTTGTACTGCTATTTCCGTTAAAATAAATGCTTAAAAGTTCAGTATAAATTGCTGACAGTGGTTTAAATTTGGTAACGTTAATGCAGTCCAAATTCAAAATATCTCTTTCAAGTGTAGAAATTAGGAAAGAAGTATTGTAATGTCCCTACTGTAGTGTAAAGCAAAAATAATATACCTATGAAATATTCATTTATTTTACAGTGCAATTGTTTTACAATATATGGCTATTACTGTTATAGGAATAACAATAATATAAATTGTTGTTTTTATTATTATATTCTAATTTGTTTGGCTTCCTAAAACAATGTAATTTAGATTAAGACAGTATATACTTTTTTTCTGACTAAGTTTTTTTTACTTAGGAACTTGGGTCTGAGCTTTTAATTTTGAACTGTCAAAGTGCATTAGATAGAATAATTTAACTTCAAAATGTAATTGTACCCCCCCCCCCCACAAAAAAAAAAAAAAATTAAGCAATGACTGCTGAAAAAAATAAAATAAATAAATAATTAACTAAATTTAATATTTAATATTATTTAGATGGTTGAGGGTGTATTCAGACCTGGTTGACAGTGGTGAGGTCTTCACAGATCATACTCATGGTACTGATCCAGTTCCCATAGATACTCTCTTCTTTAGGGCTCGGTTTCTGTTGACTGTGAGATAAACATTCAGAGAGATACATTTTATATATGCACATACGATGTAGCAGAGAGCTGTCTGGAGAGGTTTGCCGAACCTGATGTCTCTGAGAAGGTCCTGCTGAGCTCTAAGTTGTCTCTGTGCTTCCTGAACTCGGCCCTCCATGGTCAGCCTTGCACACAGCTGGGCACAGTGAACGCCCAAAACAGACATATTTAAACTGCCTGCCCACACCCAACTACACACACACACACACACACACACACACACACACACACACACACACACATACATCAAGACACATAAATGGAGAAGAGAAGGTTGAGATATATATATATATATATATATATAATTGTCTTTATATGTCTACAATTACAATTGCTGTTATTGTATATTTAAAGTTGTTTGCCTGCTGGTGGTGACTCGTTTCTGTTGAGTGATGACTCTTGTCACTCTCTGCAAATCTCGAGTCTTAAAACTCAACTGCAGTTGAAAAGGCACTCTGTCCCGCTGTTGGAAACCTAAAAGCACATTTAAAGATTTGAAAAGAAAAGGAAAAAAAATTGGAAAAAAAAATGTTTTTTTTTTGATTGCACTGTATATTTTGTGCTCACTTTCAACTTTTTCTGGTCTGACTGCAAACTGGAAGGTGATCTCAACACCGTCTGTTACGTTGCCAATCTCTCGTACTAACCGATGATTATCCTCCTCGTAGGGGAAGTACCTTTGCCAATCAAAGAAGAAAAATAGAGAAACGTGTGTATAGTGTGCATGTTTCTTTGCATGTACACTACAAGTCAAATGTTTTTGAATAGTACGATTTTTAATGTTTTTGAAAAAAGTCTCTTCTGCTCACTAAGCCTGCATTTATTTGATCCAAAATACAGCAAAAGCAGTAATATTGTGAAATATTTTTACTATTTAAAGTAACTGTTTTCTATTTGAATATATTTTAAAATCTAATCAAAGCTAAATTACTTTAAATCACTTGATCTTTCAGAAATCATTCTAATATGCCGTTTTGCTGTTCAATAAATTTTTATTTAATAATTATTATTATTATTAATATATAACACAGTTGAGTAATTTTTTTTTCAGGATTCTTTGATGAAAAGAAAGGTCCAAAGATCAGCGTTTACCTGAAATAAAAAGCTTTTGTAACGTTATACACTATACCATTCAAAGGCTTGGAGTCAGTATCATTTTTGGGGGTAAGAAATACTTTTATTTAGCAAGGATGCTTTAAATTGATCAAAACTGATTATAAAGACGTATATAATGTTACAAAAGATTTCTATTTTAGATAAATGCTGTTCTTCTGAACTTTCTATGCATCAAAGAAACCTGAAAAAAAAAATCTACTCAGCTGTTTTTCAACATAATAATAATTGGTTTTTAAGCAGCAAATCAGAATATTAGAATGATTTCTGAAGGATCATGTGACTGGAGTAATGATGCAAAAAAATCAGCTTTGAAATCACAGGAATACATTACATTTCATAATATATTCAAATAGAAAACAGATATTTTAAATAGTAAAAATATTTCAAAATTTTACTGTTTTGCTGTGCTTTGATCAAATAAATTCAGGCTTGATGAGACAAAGAGACTTCCTTGTAAAACATTAAAAATTTTACTGTTCAAAAACTTTTGACTGGTTGTGTATTTACATGTGTTTGTTTGTATGTGTGAATACTTACATGCCATCTGGTGCCAGCAGTGTTGCCATAACGCTAGTTGCTAAAACATTGTCAGCTATAGCGCTCTGAATCTCTGTGGCAACTGTACCAATATTTACAATATTTATCTGGAAAGTGGATGAAAAAAACATAATTAGTTTTTAACATTTAAGATCATGGCTTGTCTCATGTAATGTTGCAGCTCTCCTTTTAAAACATTGGGGTTTGTTTGTGTGTTTTTAAAGTAGGTCTTTTATGCTCACCAAAGCTATAGCAAAATAGCTGATGTCTTGCAAATGTATGCCTCAGTTTCCTATTATCATCGTTTCAGAGCAAAAACCTCTTTTTGACATTCAAAAGCAGCTGAAGGGGAAATACTGAACACAAAAACGCTCTTCCTTGCATGTGTGGGTGTCACTGATGATAAGTATCAGTTTCTTTGAAATATGCTTCGAGCATGTTTTAAACCCATTAAAAACAGATTAGGCTTCTACAGAGGGGTTTTACAGACACGGTTCAGTGACAGAAAACTGCTGTAAGCAGAAAATGTAGACTTAAGGGGTCATACAGAAAACGTGAGAATTTCTCACATAGTTTACTAAGAGCTACAAGTGTGTGAGACATAACCAAATGTGAATAGACAACACCCTCAGGAGAAATGAACTGTTGCTGCAGCTCTCATGTACCTCTAGGCTTCTCTAAAACAATCAGTCTTTACCATCTTATCTGATACCAGCAACATGACCCAAACTGCTAAATGATGGTAGACTGTAGATGAGCAGAAGTATAACTCACTCTGCCTCCTGTGTGATCAGCCAACCTCCCAACCTCTGCCAAACGACAGTCTTCTCCTTCAAAGGTCATCACAGACACGATCACACTATAAATAACCACAGCAACAGAAATCTATGACTCAATGACCATAATAACACTTGACATGATTTCACTAGGTACACCGGCCATTGTTGTCCATTAAAACTAACGCAATATTCAGGAAGAGATTTGTGCTTTACAGTCGCTCACCCCTTTTCAGCAGCATAATGGGCTAACTGGTTGTAAAAATAAGGCGAGTGGGAAGGGAAGTGGGAAGATTCTTGATCTAATTGGCCTAGGCCTATGTTGGCCTGCCCATCTGTGCAAATTATAACCTGAAAAACAAAAAAATATAAATAACATATAAAATATAAATAACACAAATGTGATCAGATTTTTCTTTTATGCCAAAAATCATTAGGATATTAAGTAAAGATCTGGTTCCATGAAGATATTTAGTAAATTTCCTACCTTAATTTTTGATTAGTAATATGCATTGCACTACTTTAAAGGCGATTTTCTCAATATTTAGATTTTTTTGCACCCTCAACAATCCTAACAAACCATACATCAATGGAAGGCTTATTTATTTATTCAGCTGTCAGATAATGTATTAATCTCAATTTCAAAAAACCAGACCCTTATGACTGGGTTTGTAATCCAGGCAGGGTCACAAATATATACACGCATATGTATAGCACTAGTATGCATTAGTAGCTAAAGCAGCAAATATTTGTATAAATATGCAATAGATTTGAAAAGTGTGCTCTTCTGTATGGCTTAACTCAGCGAATATTGGTTTTATCATTTTTTGCGATATTTATCATAACAAAATAAGTATAGTTGTCAGAACATATAATTATGAGTACAGACCTTTGACCCTGTGAACTGAGATGCCATGGCCACAGAGATGAGGGCAGCAGGTCCCAGTGCTGTGGCTCCATGCTCTCTGAGTCTGGGAGAAGAAGAAACCTTAATCAATCACGTTGAGACAGTTATCTGAGACAGACTGACTTAACACTACAGTATATTGCAATTCATGAACAATATAAAAAGCAGAAGTAAAATAATTCTGAAGCAGTTTCATGAAGCATTAGGATTAGCGAAACATTTTGTTATATATACAGTACTGACCAAAAGTTTTTGAACAGATTTTTTATGTTTTTTAAAGTTTCTTCTGCTCACCAAGCCTGAATTTATTTGATCCAAAGTACAGCAAAAACAGTAACATTTTTAAATATTTTTACTATTTAAAATAACTGTTTTCTATTTGAATATATTTTAAAATGTACATCATTACTTGTCTTCAGTGTCACATGATTCTTCAGAAATCATTCTAATGTGCTGATCTGCTGCTCAAGAAACATTTATTATTATTGTTATTATTGTCAATATTTAAAACAGTTGAGTACATTTCTTCAGGATTCTTTGACAAATAGAAAGATTCAAAGATCAACATTTATCTGAAATCAAACGCTTTTGTAACATACACTATACCATTCAAAAGCTTTGAGTTACTACACTGCAAAAATGCTTTTCTTGCTTAGATTTTTTTGTCTTGTTTCCAGACAAAATATCTAAAAATTTAAAAAAATCTATCTTCTTAAATCAAGGAGGATTTTTTAGATGAGTCAAAATTATTGTCTTGTTTTCAGAAAAAAAAAAAACAATTCAAAATTAAGTGAGTTTTTGCTTGAAACAAGCAAAATAATCTGCCAATGGGGTAAGAAACAAAATCTTATTTCAAACAGAAAACAAGATTATTTTTCTTACCCCATTGGCAGATTATTGGCAGATTTGCTTGTTTCAAGGAAAAACTCACTTAATTTTGACTTGTTTTTTCTGAAAACAAGACAATTATTTTTACTCGTCTAGAAAATCTATCTGGATTTAAAATTTTTTAGATATTTTGGCTGGAAACAAGACAAAAAATCTAAGTAAGAAAAGCATTTTTTACAGTGTATAATTTACCTTTTTTTTGGAAAATAAATTATAGAAATAATACTTTTATTTAGCAAGGATGCTTTAAATTGATCAAAAGTGATGATAAAGACATTTATAATGTTACAGAAGATTTCTATTTCAGATAAATGCTGTTCTTCTGAACGTTCTGTTCATCAAAGAAACCAGAAAAAAATCTGCTCAGCTGTTTTCATCATAATAATAAAAAATGTTTTTTGAGCAGCAAATCAGAATATTAGAATGATTTCTGAAGGATCATGTGACTGGAGTAATGATGCTAAATATTCAGCTTCGAAATCACAGGAATAAATTACATTTTAAAATATATTCAAACAGAAAACAGTTATTTTAAGTAGGTATCATATAACATTTCAACTTGGTTTTCAATATGGTTTTCTATAGAAATAAACATGTCTTTAAAGAAATGGTTTTCCTGTGGTTGGTTCTATACTGTTTACAATGACAATAATGTTAAGCAATATCTTTGTGCCTTGTTAAAAGTGTTCATTGACATTTCGCTTGCGGTTGATGCTAGTAAAAATTTATTACCTTTGATACTGTAGATCATAATGTTCTTATTTGGCATTTAGACCATTTAATCAGTATCAGGGCTACTGCCTTATGATAGTTCAGCTCATATCTTCAAGACAGGTCATTTTCTGTAAAGCTAAGTAAGTTCTCTTCATCTTCTACACCAATTATTAGAGGAGTACCTCAGGGCTCTATTTTGGGCCCGCTTCTTTTTAACTTTTATGTGTGTCTACAGGGGGATATTATTAGGAAAGTCAATGTTTCATTTCATTTATATGCTGAGGATACACAGCTGTACCTGCTGTTGAAAGCTGGTGATTCCGTTCTACCATTATTGGATTGTATCTGAGAGATTAAAAAATGGTTATCAAATCATTTTCCACACCTTAATGAGGACAAATCAGAAATAATTGTTGTTGGGCCCCCACAATTAAGGAACTGGGCAATCATCTACCCTTGTAAATGATTGGTATCATCCAGGACTCAGAATTATGCTTATCTAAACAATAAATAAATTCTGTTGTTAGGAACAGTTTTTAATTAACTGCAGATTATTTCCAAATGTCAACAGTTTTTGTCTTTTTAAGACTTGGAGAAGGTTATTCAAGCTTTTATATAGTGAGCTCATTAAACTGTTGATCTTTGTACAACAATTCAGACAGTTTGAAATCAACTGACAGAAGCACAAAACACAAAATCAAAAAAATACTGCCTGCTCTCACAAACACAGACACACAAAATAGAGAAAAGATGACATGACCTTTGACGGATATACATTCAATGACAACTTGTCACTCACTCTTTGATTTTCTGGGTGAGAGGTTGGATAGTCTCTGCAATGCAGTGAGGAGTGCTGTAGTTCTCGCCCTCCTTCTTCAGATAGTCATAGTCCACCAGTGCCCAGTCTCTCAGAGTTAGAGGAACCTTTGTACCATCACCATATACTGTTACCTAAAAAAAACAACACACGCCTAAATGTCCATGCTTCTCTAAACCACAATCTATTCATGTGACAGCACAATAAAGCACTATGCTGGTGCTATTCTTTACCTCTTTATGTAGTTCTCTAAAACAGCTTTTCAATTGCTAAGCTTAGTAGTTTCACATGCTTCACAGTTCCTTCACAGTGAATTTAGGTTTCCACAAACTAGAAGCCACAAGCTTGTCAAAACCAAAACAAGAATGGGAAATGCTCAGTCATCACAGCTTGACATGTCTGTGAGTTTTATAGGCCTGTTAAGTTTTGGCTTCAGAAGTAGTTCTTCCTCATGTCTGTGATTCTTGTACAATGATTACACAGTACATTCAGCCTGGTCCTGTGTCGCCAAAACCCACCAGTGTAAACTCTGGCCCACACAGATGCTTTTTCTGACAAAGAATAGCCCACTTAGACAAGAAGAGACCATGTGACTGACATGACTGACAGTTTTGGTGTTGTTTAGCCACTAATCAATTAAAAATATATTTTACAAGGTGTTTTTAGCCATTAAATATAATGATCCCCTACATATAATATAAAATCTGCTTTATATTTTAATGTATGAAGACACAAATGTTTAAATCCTTTGTAAGTATCTTTTTTATTTTTTCTAATAATAAAATAATGTTATACAGAGAAATATTTTCTATAAATTCTAATTTATAGTGCTTTCCACAAAAAATATATTTACAATAAAATTATGTGTAAAAAAATTACAAAATTAATTTTTTCTTCTCACATTTTCCCTAGATCCCAGTTTAAAAATAATAGTGTGGCAGTTTTTGCAAACACTGTGTTTATAGTCTGAATTAGTTATAGATCTGAACTAGTAATAATAAACTACCTAAAAAGTTGATGCATTAATATTGACAGTTTAATAACACCATCTACAGTTGAGGTCACAAGTTTACTTATATCTTGCAAAAAATGAATTATTTTACTAAAACAAGAGGGATTTTGTTCTTCAATAAAATCCTTCAGGTCCCACAAATTATTTGGTTTTTCAGCATTTTTGTGTATTTGCACCCTTTCTAACAACGACTGTATGATTTTGAGATCCATCTTTTCACACCGAGGACAACTGAGGGTCTCACAACTATCACAAAAGGTTTTAATGCTCTCTAATGCTTCAGAAGGAAATGCAATGCATTAAGAGCCGGGGTGAAAACATTTTAAATTTGATGATCAGGGTAAATTAAACTTATTTTGCCTTCTGGGACACATATAAGTATCTTCTGTAGCTTCTGAAGTGCAGCACTAAATGAAAAAATGTGATATTTATGAATGAAATTATGATATTTAGGCAAAATAAGATAAAATGTACACATCCTTATTCTGTTCACCCCCTTCAGTTGTCTTCAGTGTGAAAAGATAGATCTCAAAACCATACAGCCATTGTTGAAAAGGGTTCAAATACACAAAAATGTGGGACCTGAAGGATTTTTCTGAAGAACATCGGCCAATTTACACTCATGAACAACTATCACTAAACAAAAAAAACACAGCTGTGTGGATCATTCAGGTAACAACACAGTATTAAGAATCAAGTGTATGTAAACTTTTGAACAGGGTAATTTTTATAAACTCAACTATTCTTTTCTTTTGTCTATCTTATTCAGGACAGTACTAAATAAAAAATAACATGCATTTTGTATGATCCCTCTTGTTTTGATAAAATCATTTAGATTTTGCAAGATTCTGAAAGGTTGATGACTTTTGACCTCATCTGTACTTGTCTGGCTCACTTTTTTTTCCAATAAGTCTCTTTACCTCATTGTTAAATGTCACCAGTGCCACTCTTCGGTGAGGTGAGGTTTTCTGCAGAGTGGATAGCACCATCTGAAGAGCTTCTTGGACTCCCTGAATCCCAAAAAATAGGACTAACTTAATATGTATTGTGCCTGTTTATATAAGCAAAAAATATTTTTATTAAAAGTCAAAAGTTACCTCTTACCTGCAGTCGTGAAACATATGTGGGTGATCGTGTACTGTTACCAGGAGAGATCTGAGAGGAAAATACATTTAATGTGAACATCAAGTAAGGTTGTTGACCCATATCGACAACTCTGGAAATCTGTAATAAAAGTTATAGGTACCTCTGAAGTGACGCTCATACTTCCAGAAATGTCCACACAGAGAACAATAAGCATGTCGTCTAGGTTCTCATAATCTGTATCCTCATCGTCGTCCAAGTAAAGTATATCCCTGCCTGGAGGATTGCGCAAAGGAAACCGTCCTCCCTTCAGTGTAGTCTGGGGGTAGACATTCTCCTTCCCACAAAACTCACAATTCCATACCTAGATAAAAAAAAGGATGGGAAACACTTTAACCAAAAATAATTGTCATATAAACACAAATATCAGATGGGTTTTGCACCTATGTAACTTACTATTGTTTTTTGGTGTGTCGCTGAGCTGCTTGCTGAAGACATGATGGCATTGCATTTCCCACAGCGCACTGGTTTTTGGCTGCTCTGTATAGCAGATGCTAAAGAGACAGTAAGTGAGCTGAACAAATGGAACATTGATGAATTAAAAAATAAATAAAAAAGATTGTTTAGCAGTTTAGCACACCTTTACTTATGTCCACAAGGCTTCCTACTTTTAGCGACACAACATTTACATTAGCTTTAAGTTGAGTCTCTGCACTGTTCTCCAGACCTGAGAGAGAGAGAGTGAAGGAAAAAAAGATATAAAGGTCAGAGCACAGAGTTTGTTGTGTAATCAAAATCAAATATCATAGTATTTGTAGTGTATTGATTCAGTTTAAGCATATCTGAATATTTCTGTGCATGTTCGTGTTATGAAGGGCATGTGAATGTGTTCTCACCTCTTGGTGGTAATGGTGGTGGGAGAGCACTACACACAGTTTCTCTCCTTTGTATGTTACGGGGCGGTACAGGTGGTGGAGCCGGCGATGGAGCTGTACAATATAAAATGTAATAAATAAATAATTTCAAAATAAATAACAACTTAGTTTCTTATATGAATGAAAAAAAAACATTCAAAAGTTTGTGCTACTGAGATTTTTTTTAAAGAAAAGTAATACTTCTATTTACCAAGGATGCATTAATGAAAAGTGAAATCCCTTTACATTTCTACCTAAGATTTCCAAATGAATGCTGTATACAGTACTCAACATTTGAAGTGGATCAAAAAAGTTATTCAAAGTTGTTCTAAGACAAGAACGGGTATGGTTTTGGTTTTAGGACAACTTTGGTTTTGATTCACTTCAAATGTTGACTACTGTTTATACATTGATTATAATAAGAAGAAATTATCTGAACACAAAATCAGCATATTAGAATGATTTCTAGATGACGTGACTATGAAGACTGAGGTAATGATGCTGTAAATTCAGATCACAGAAAAAAAATTACTCTGAAATAGAAAACAGTATTTAAAATTGTAATAATATTCCACAATATTACTATTTTTATTATATGTGACCCTGGAGCACAAAACCAGTCTTAAGTCGCTGGGGTATATTTGTAGCAATAGCCAAAAATACATTGCATGGGTCAAATTTTTTGATTTTTCTTTTATGCCAAAAATCATTAAGAAATTAAGTAAAGTTCATGTTCCATGAAGATTTTTTGTAAAATTCCAACTGTAAACATATCAAAATGTAATTTTTGATTTGTAATATGCATTGTTAAGAACCTAATTTGGACAACTTTAAAGGTGATTTTCTCAGTCTGTTTGTTTTTTTGCATCCTCAGATTTCTGATTTCAAATAGATGTATCTCGGCCAAATATTATCCTATCCTAACAAACCATACATCAATAGAAAGCTTATTTATTGAGCTTTCATATGATGTATAAATCTCAGTTTTGTCAAATTTAACCTTATGACTGGTTTTGTGGTCCAGGGTCACATATATCAAAAAGTAAATTCTGCCTTGGTAACCATAAGAGACTTCCATATACACTACCAGTCAAAAGTTTTTGAACAGTAAGAAGTCTCTTCTGCTCACCAAGCCTGCATTTATTTGATCCAAAGTACAGCAACAACAGTAACATTATGAAATGTTTTTACTGTTTAAAAGAACTGCTTTCTATTTAAATATATTTTAAAATGTAATTTATTCCTGTGATTTTAAAGCGGAATTTTAGTGTCATTACTCCAGTCACATGATCCAGTCATGACTCCACGCTTTTGAATGGTATAGTGTATAATGTTACAAAAGCTTTTTTTATTTCAGATAAATGCTGATCTTTGGATCGTTCTATCATCAAAGAATCCTAAAAAAAAAAATACTCAACTGTTTTAAATATTGATAATAATAATAAATGTTTCTCGAACAGCAAAACAGCAATATGCTGAATGATTTCTGAAGAATCATGCGACACCGAAGACTGAAGTAATGATGCTGAAAATTTTGTTTTGAACACAGGAATAAATAACATTTTAATATATATTCAAATAGAAAACTGTTATTTTAAATATTTAAAGTTTAAGTGTTTTAGCTCTTTAGATCAAATAAATGTAGCCTAGGCTTGGTAAGCAAAAGACACTGCTTTAAAAACTGAGACTACTGTTAAAAAACTTTTGACTGGTACTGGTAAAGATGCATATTTATAGAGAGGTTGGAAAAAAATAACGTGAACATACAACTTTGTAATAGTCTCCTACAATGTCATCTACCAGAAGATGTGCCAGTTGTTTTACAGATGTTGGAGGAGAGAATCCGCTTCTCACTCTTCTCTTTAAAACTGTCCACAATTGTTTGATAATATTCAAATCAGTTGATTTGTCTGGCCAGAGCAGATGTTAAAATTCTGTTGTTCAGTGGTCGAACTATTGAGGTTTTATGATCTTTTTCGCATTTTAGCGTGTCTGTGATTCAAGTTGAAGCAGTTGCTTTCATGAATGTTGGCTTTGTGATGGTATCTGTGGTCACTTTTTGTGGTAAAGTAGTTCTGTTTTGTTTAGACACAATCCTTCTAAGTGTTCAACATAGTGTCCCTATCTTTCATTTTTGGTTTTTGGCTGTTGTTCTTCCTCTAATGAAGTCTTGACGTGCTTTGTGTATGCACTGATAATCAAAAAGACTGTTGTGCTTAAAACACCAAACAATTGGGTTATAAAGCTACAGACGCTCCTGCTAAACGGGCTTTAATGATTCATCCTTTGTGAGAGACTGACAAGTCACCCATTTCACAAATCACTAGTACTAAGCACTGTGAAACACAACTAGAGAGTACAAACAATAAAATAAAGAATAGAAAATAATCGCACCGTTTGTTATTTCACTGTAGCCTACACAAATTAAAATAACCTACTGTGTATACCTAATGCTAACCTTTGCAGATAAAACACACGTCAATTTGCACCTAAGTTTCTCTGTCATCTTTTCACACCCACAAAAAGGATGTGATATAAATTTTTCCAACCAACATTTGTTTTTCAAGAGCATGAGCATTTCTTTGCACTGAAAGGATTGTTCCACTCAACATTTAAGATCATTCAAATAAAGGTAAAATCTAACAAATGAGTCAATTCTGCTGTTCTTTTATCAGAACTAGTAACAAAACAACATTACCTTCTCAAGCAAGTCCACATGTGCAGAGAGAATTCAAGCCACTTTACTCATTCAGAATAGTGTTAATAATAGCAATGCTAAGATGAAAACAAGGTGTCATTTACTCACCTGGTTTCTGAACTAAGGTAACGCGGTTGTCATAAGGATGATCGACTGACTGAGCTCTAGACAGACCACAGGGAAGAGTGGAGGCAGAACCTACAAAACATGAGCAGTCATGAGGAATAGATTGAGTTACATATTGAATGTTTGTGCCAAGTAATATAATAACACAATACACAAAATGGGGCAAGTTGTCACAATGGGAACCTGCCTATGTGATGTTGTTTCAGTGAAATTGTAACACAAAACAATTATCAAGTACAAAACAATTGACAAAACAGCAAAACATAAAAAGCAATGTACAAAATAAATAAATAAACCTGCCCTAACCTGACATTGAATCTGATATAGGGCTATAATTTACAGTATAACGCATAATTTGCCAAATTCTGGATGGAAAAGCAAAAGTAGGTACAGCTAAATCAAAATGTGATATGGACTAGTGTCTGTGGATATTAAGCTGTAAAAGTATTATTTAAATATGAAACCTGTTTTTTTTTTTTTTTGCGAAGACTGTATGTGTATACGTAGAGATGTCTGTATTATTATTATTATTATTTTATTTTTTATTTTTTATTTTTTTTCTCCTTTATTTGCTGGCATGGGGTTTGGGGGATTGTTTTGTAAAATGTGAAAAGCTTTAAATAAAATATATATATATAAAAAAAAAAAATAAAGAAATAAATGAAACCTGTATGTTCTGCGCATCTCTGTGTGAATGAATGTTTTGTTTAGTACACATACTAGTCTCTTCGGCCGTTGCTGACTCAATATAAGACACAGCATCTCTAGAATTGCTCTGAGAGTCTATATATATATATATATATATATATATATATATATATTTTTTTTTTTTTTTTTCTATTTATTTGCACAACACAGAATTTCTGTTAAAAAAATTATATATATATATATAGAGAGAGAGAGAGAGAGAGAATTTAAATGTTAACTGTTAAATATCATAAGTTTCATAATTTCCATTAATTAGACATGCTTTTTGACACCATAGAAGTCCACTACATGGAGAAAATTCCTGAAAATGTTTTCCTTAAAAACCTAATTTCTTTACGTAACTGAAAAAAAGATAGAAAGACATGAACATTTTGGATGACATGGGGGTGAGTAAATTACCTGTAAATCTTAGTTCTGGAAGTGAACTAATCCTTTAATATATCTAATTCATCATTCAGTAATTCTGTCTCTTTACACATCCCCTCAGTATTTTTTGTGCTGTAATATTCAATGTTATTAGCCAACAGTTCTTCATTCCCTTTAATGCATTCACAGCGTAAAACCAACCTTGATTTGAGATTTTAGCTTCATCTTCTGTTAAGCTCTCCGACCTCCAGTTACACACGACATGACTGCAAGCAAACTCCATCTCTGTGGGTGATATAAAGAAAGAAAGTCTTGGTAAACACTGTCAGAAATTATGCTTTCATCAAGTTCTGTTCCTACAGTCACATTAAAATAGAAACCTGCAACGCCCAGACACTTTTAAAGCAAGTATTTCTTAACTCTTTCCTGGCTGTGCTGTGTACACAGAAAAGGGCAGATAATACTGTGTGTTTATGTGTAGTTTAGGCAAGAGTCTAGTTTCTTGCTTTCATTTCCTGCTAAAACGTACTTTTACTTTGATCTCTGTTGCTGAAGGCAGTAACACCTGCGGTAAACACTGTGGCACAGTTTGATTTCCTTGAAAAATGATCTTAATCCAGTAAATGATGTGATTAATCATTAAAGCAAAGCTAGAATGTGCCTTAGCCGTCATCAAACTCTGTGGTTTTATCTTTACTTCTCTTTTCTTTTCTTTTTCTTGCAAAGTTCGCAAAAATCAAGAGCAAACACACCCCGGTGCAATAATTTATATGAGATGTATAAAAAAATATAACATCAGTATGACTCATTCAGTGAAAACCACACGCAAAATGAGTGAGGGATTGAAAATAACTATTTATTTATAATTTGCAGTATAACAGAAACAGTCTATTAATCATGAGGGCATTAATTTCTGATAAACTCAGTGTTTGAAATGCACCTACCTGGTGATGGTACCGTAGTTCAAAAACAAGTGTCCCTTATTCAGCTAGTCTAGAAAGCCAGTTACATTATGGTCCTGCTCTTCACAAACCTATACTGTGCACGTTGGACTGTGTGAGTGCAGACACAGGAAGTCAGGAAACTGTGGGTGCACGACTAGAAGAAAAAAAGGTAAAGAAAGAAAGAAAGAGAGAGAGAGAAACGAAACGAAACAAGATGTCCAGCTTGATTGTGTCTCTGTAGATTTAAATACTCATTTTTTTCTCCTTTCCGCTTCCATCAAACATGGACTTTGACTTGATGTCAGGCTTATCTTCACAAAGAGAGAAAATGCAGTCATTTAATCATTATCAGCAGGTTAAGGGTTTCACACACTGGATGCAATATAAATAGAAAGTCATCACACTCACGTCATCACAATAAATATCACCCTAGGGACAAAACTGGGTTGTCAAGTTTCTTTTATAGACATGAATGAACATGTGGGTAGGGGCATTATGAGCACGTAATCATTAACATACAGGGGAAAAAAAACATATTTCGATTAGTGCCTAAAAAATTAACTAATTAATCCCACCTAGCATTGACGTTTTATTTTAAATATACTTTTATATTGCAATTGAAATTATTCATACACATAGCAAATTCTGACTTAAAGATACTTTTATTAAACCAGCATGTTTTTTTTTGACCGGAGGAGACACAGGCTTCTCCCAAAAGATAACAAGACGATGTTCAAGAGCCGTCATTGTAGAAAAAAATATTTCTCAGCTTTTATTTACATGTGAACAAAAAGTGGCATGTGCAAAATTATTCAAACTGTCACAGTCTGAGAAAATCCAAAGTTATTTACCATTCCAAATAGTCCAAGCTGTTCTAAAGCATCCCTGTTTCATTTGGGAACAGCTGTTTTAATCAACTCAACAGGTAAAAAACAGAAGCTCTCTGCTGTTGGTTTCTGGACAGTCATGGCTAAAACAAAGGAGCTCAGCCAGATTAGGCACACAAAAGCCCGCTTGGCCTTTGCAAATGTTCATCTGGACAAAGAAGAAGACTTCTGGTCTTCTGTTTTATGGTCAGATGAAACAAAAATTGAATTGTTTGGCCACAATGATGTAGCCTTCATTTGGCGTAAAAAAAAAGAGAAGCCTTCAACCCTAAAAACACCATCCCCACTGTCAAACATGGTGGTGGGAACCTAATGTTTTGGGGGTGTTTTTCAGCCGGTGGACCAGGGAACCTGATCACAGTAAACAGCACCATGAAAAAGTGTTGTAATAGCCAATAAAGGCTTTTCTATTGATTATTCAAAAGGGTATGAATAATTTTGGACATGCCACTTTTTGTTCAAATATAAATAAAAGCTGAGAACTATTTTTTTTCCACAATGATACCTCTTGTGCAACGTCTTATTATCTTTTGAGAGAAGCCTGTGTCATTTTCGGTCAAAAAAAAAAAAAAAAAAACTTGCTGGTTGAATAAAAGTAACTTTAACTCCTTATTTAGAAAAAACGCACTTCATGTCAAGAAAAAAAAGAGACAGAAGCAGACTACACACTAATTTTGACTACACTGATTACAATATATGCATTACCATCATATTACAAGGATAGTTCACCCAAAAATGAAAACTCTGACATTATTTACTAAAATAAATACTTTGAGAAATGTCTCAGGGTGCTTTGTCCATACAATGGAAATTGGTTGACATGAGGAAAAAAGAATAAATCACAGATTTTAAGTTCCTTTAAAGTCTGATTACTCAAAATGATGTCACCACAGATTAAAATCTAGCAAGTGTTTTTATTCATTCATTTTACAACTATTCTGCATTTAAAATGGCATGTTTATTAGTGCAAGCTGATTTTATCGTTTCTTTTGCATTCAAACATTTAGTCTAAAAATGTAAATTACATACAGTAAATGACAATAATTGTTTACAATAGTAAACAAAAAACAATTAAGCTACAAAGCTCCTTCATTTTAACACTGGTTGGTCTTAGTCACTCATCTTTTCATTGATTCATCAATGTACTGATTAATTATTCAGTGTTTCCAGGATTAAACCTAAAAAGTGTCAATTCTGCTAAACTGGCACCAAACTGCAATGCAAAAATGATGACTGTTATAAAAAGGTTTCTTGGACCAAACCCACACAATTGACCCTTTGCAAAAACCGCTGTTGCTATGTCTGACAAACAATGCCACTCTCACACTACACATCATGTTCTCACGCAGTGAAAAATGGTTGCAGCGCAAAGAGGAACAACAGACAAGACAGAGCAGGTTACTTCTGGTATGAAACAAGTTCTCAGCTTTAATATTCGAACAATAAATACTGTTTTGTGGCTCTTTATTGTGTGTTCTAACAGATCAGTGTATAGCAGGGGTCCCCAAACTAAGGCCCGGGGGCCGAATGCGGCCCGCCCCCACATTTGGACCGGCCCTCTGAACAATGCCAGAGATATATTTTGAAAATGTAATTTTAAATATGTTTTACTTATATCATGTCGGTATTTGATAATAAAGGTTGGCTTTCAACCTAAAATGTCCCTTAGTTATTAACATTGTCTAATTATTTGTTAAAATCACCAACAGAAGGGTACATTGCCATAATGTGTCATCGCGATTGTTCCTTGACACGTCTGTGTGTGGTGGCTCTTGATGCCTTGACCCCAGCCTCAGTCCATTGCTTATGAAGTTCACCCAAATTCTTGAATCGATTTTGCTTGACAAGCCTCTCAAGGCTGCGGTTCTCTCGGTTGGTTGTGCATCTTTTTCTTCCACACTTTTTTCTTTAACTCAACTTTTTGTTAACATGCTTGGATACAGCACTCTGTGAACAGCCAGCTTCTTTGGCAATCAATGTTTGTGGCTTACCCTCCTTGTGAAGGGTGTCAGTGATTTTCTTCGGGACAACTGTCAGATCAGCAGTCTTCCCCATGATTGTGTAGCCTAGTGAACCAAACTGAGAGAGCATTTTGATGGCTCAGGAAACCTTTGCAGTTGTTTTGAGTTGATTGGCATATTCACCATATTCTAATTTGTTGAGATAGCGAATTGGTGGGTTTTTGTTAAATGTGAGCCAAATCATCACAATTAAAAGAACCAAAGACTTAAACTAGTTCACTCTGTGTGCATTAAATGTATTTAATAGACAAGTTTTACAATTTGAGTTGAATTACTGAAATAAATGAACTTTTCCATGACATTCTAATTTACTGAGAAGCACCTGTATATCTTTTGAAAAGATATCTTTTTGACATGTTTAAAAGAGTTTTTACACTCTTTTAAACATGTCAACCCACTTCTTCTTAAATCACACTTAACACTTCATCTTAAAGATCTGTAGCAAAAAGTGTTAGCAAACTAGTGTTTTTGTTTGTATCTTTTTTTCTGTCTTGGTCCTCAAAAAACTTAAAGTTGGTGAGCTTCACTAACTCTAGGCCTTTAAAGCACTGAGTATTGCCTTCAGAATAGCGGCTACCGCCACGGCACCAGGGTCGGGCTGGGTCAAATGTTCAGATGCAATGTAACTGGCACGTCCAGCCCTTGCAGTGAGATTGCGGGTAGATTCCGCTCCCAAATCTGCTTTCTGTTACAGATAAGCAAAAGGCTAATATTATAGATGAATGAAAATATAAGAAAACTGAACAAGCAAAAAACAGCTAAAGTGGTAGTCCATACCTCCACTGCTGATTGTAGTATAGCTATGTGACCATCAGGAGGCGCTGTGGAAAGTTTCATCAACTCTTCCACAGCAGGGCACAGAGCATCAAGCTGAAAGATAACACATAGAGTCAGTTTTATTAATGATTTGCAAATGATTAATGAAGACACTAGAATAAAACCTCCAGGTTAATTATTTTAAAAACACTGCTGACATAGATTTTTTTATTTGTGTTAACTACACCACTGTTCAAAGGTCTAGGGTCAGTATGATTTTTTTTATAGAAATTATCTTCAGTAAAGATGCTAAATAAAGACTTTTACGTTTTAAAAATTGTTTTAAACTAAATGCTGTCATTTTGAACTGTATATAAATTTAAAACTGAAAAAAAAAAAAAAAACATCAAGCAGCACATCTGTTTTTAACATTAATTATTAATTACAGAAATGTTTCTTGAGCACCAAATCAGCATTAATTAAAATTATTTCTCAAGGATCATGTGAAACTGAAGACTAGAGTAATGAAGCTAAAAATTTTGCTTTAAATCACTGGAATAAGTTACAAAAAAGGAATAAATAAAGAAATAAATAAATGAAAAAAAGTAGTTTAATTCATGCATGTGTTACCCAATCTACATTTACTATTTACTAACTCAAGAATACAGATGATAAATTTGTGTAAAACAATTACTACAACTAGAATATGACTAGAATTAAAATATTAATTCATGTCTCAATCATACCATGGTCCGATCCCCTGGTTCAGCACCTCCATATCTGTTGGAAAACAAGGAAATATTTACAATGCAAAAGTTTGGGATCAATGTAATGTGTTTTAAGAAATGTATCTTATGCTTATCAAGGCTGCATTTATTTGATCAAAAATACAGAAAAAAACTAATATTGTGAAATGTTATTGCAATATAATACAGTGGTTTCTATTTTAATGTACTTTAAAATATAATTTATTCCTGTGATGCTAAGCATTTTCATTAGCCATTACTCCAGTCTTAAGTGTCACATGATCCTTCAGAAATCATTCCAATATGCTGATTTATTAGGCAACCTTATTTATGCAACCTAAAAATACTTTTTTTCGGGATACTTTGACAACTAAAAAGTTGAAAAGAACAGCATTTATTTAAAATATAAATCTTTTCTGACAATATAAGTCTTTGCTATCACTTTTTATTAATTTAACACATCCCCGCCGAAAAAAGTATGAATTTCTTTCAAAAAAGAAAGAATAAAAATTTCCTGTCCCCAAACTTTTGAATAGCAGTGTAGTTTGTTAGAAATTATTTCTATTTTAAATAAATAATGTTCTTTTTAACTCTTTATTCATCAAAGAATGTTCAAAAAAGTTCCAAAGTAAGTAGCACAACTGTTTCCAGCACTGATAATAAATCATATTAGATAAATCACATAGCATATTAGAATGATTTCTGAAGGATCGTGTGATACTGAATACTGGAGTAATGATTCTGAACATTCAGCTTTTAGCACTTACTAATCCTAAACTTTTGAACACATCTTTATACTTCATACATGTCATGTCAAGTACCAAAAGTATAAATAAACAATTCAGACCGAACGCGTTTAGCTAATACTGATGTCAACTGATGAATACTGATGTCTAACCTTTTCATGGCCTCTGTCCCAGCATGCAATGCCTTTGCCCAAGCTGCACCATCACAGTTTTGTTTGAGATGAGGGGCAGCCGCAGACAAAAAGAGGCAATATAGCTGAGAAGAAAAGATCAAGCATCATTTGATAATTTCAAGAGAAAAACACAATTTTGCTTCAAGATTTTAAAAGTAATTAATCAGCTGTTTCGGGAATCAAATGGTAACATACCGCCCCTGACGATCCGCCCATTCTTTCCTGGACCAACAGAGCAAGATCTGCTAGAAGTTGGTCAAGGTTCCCAGGGATTTTGCTAGTCTGGAGCCACTCCTGAATGGCTGAAGACAGACAGGATAATACATATGCACAAAATTAAGTAATATGTTGCTTCAAATGACATGTGCATTGTTTCAATGTTTAAAAGGTTTTACCATTAGCTATGAGAGCATGCGTGCTCCCACAGTCACCATCTCCTGCGGCACGGTCCAAAGCATTGAGTTCCTCTTGTTGCTGCAGGAGGATCTTACAAACAGACTCCAACACCAGTCGAATGACTGAAGACAGCGAACCTGTGGAGCAGCATCACTGTGTTAATGAAGTGCTGCAGGTATTTTGGTAAAAATATACACTACCGTTCAAAAATTAGAGATTTTTTTAAAGAATTTAATACTTTTATTCAGCAAGGAAACTGGTCATTAGTGACAGTAAAGACACTGATAACATTACAAAAGATTTCTATTTCAAATAAATACTGTCCTGTTGAACTATATATTCATTAATAGAAGGCATAAACTGAGACATATATGACTGAAATATGAAAAGTCTCTTCTGTACCTTCATTACAACTATCTGAAGCTGTGGCAAGTTTTTCTTCAGGTTCGATAAAGAGGTTCCTCCCACTCAAAGAGGCTGTGCTGAGGTTAGGCCAGGCTGGGGCTGTGGTTTTAGCATCTGAGAAACACAAATCAGACATAATTTCACTACATATACCCTCCACTACACATACAGTCGAAGTCGAACGTTTACATACACCTTGCAGAATCTGCCAAATGGTAATTATTTGACCAAAATAAGAGGGGTTATACAAATAGCACTGACCTGAATAAGATATTTCACAAAAATGTGTTAACATATAGTCCACAAGAGAAAATAATAGTTGAATTTATAAAAATGACCCTTGATTATTAATACTGTGCTGGTACCTGAATGATCCACAGCTGTATTATTTTTGTTTAGTGATAGTTGTTCATGAGTCCCTTGTTTGTCCTGAACAGTAAAACTGCCTGCTGTTCTTCAGAAAAATCCTTCAGTGTATTTGCAACAATGACTATTATTATAAGATGCATCTTTTCAAACTGAGGACAACTGAGGGACTCATATGCAACTATTACAAAAGGTTCAAACACTCACTGATGCTTCAGAAGGAAAAACTTACATTTTGCAGATTCTGCAAGGTGTACTGTATGTAAACTTTTGACATTGTTTTTATTTATATTATAATTTTTTAGTTATAACTATCAGTTATGTTAGTAGTTAGTATGCTTGTAAAATTGGTTTTAAACAGAACACACCAAACAGTCTGAGCATCTCTTCATCGACCTTCATTAAAGTAAGAGACATTCCCGCCATCTCCAGAGATGTCATAAATGATCCCGACATCACTCTGACAACCAGCACACCACGCTGCTCTGAAAATGACAACCATCGAAAATGGATTTATTCTAAGTAAAAGCTGAATGTTGTACATCTAGTATATGACTTAGAATGTGTTGTGATACTTGAGTCTCACCTAGGCAGTGTACAGCCGCTTTGGAAACCACAGCTATTTCCAAACATGAGAGAGCACCAAGATTATTCACACATAGCACCACCTTGTCTCCTGTTAGAGAAATACAGGTTTAAATATACATTTATATAAATTCACAGCTTCAGAATCAACCCTGTGCTAACTTGATCTTACCTGATTTCAGGGACAGATGTGATTTGTTTGAGGAATCAGTCATGTGACTTATTAAAGTTTTCACAACTTCATCAGCAGAGGCCACCTAAAAAAAAAAAAATCAAACCCATCAAGCTCGAAGGACCATACACTGCTCTTTATTGTAGGAATTATAAGAACACTGAAAATACTCACCTTTGATCTCTTAATACCTGGTTCTCCATGGATTCCTATACAAATAAATATGTAGTGTTTATTTTATTGTAGAAATATAATATACATACACTACCAGTCAAAAGTTTTTGAACAGCAGATTTTTAATGAAGTCTCTTCTGCTTACCAAGCCTGCATTTATTTGACCATAATACAGCAAGCGGTAATATTGTGAAATATTTTTATTTAAAATGACTGCTTTCTATTTGAATATATTTTAAATATAATGTATTCCTGTGACCAAAGCTAAATTTTCAGCATCATTAGTCTAGTCTTTAGTGTCACATAATCTTCAGAAATCATTCTAATCTGATTGATTTGCTGTTCAAGGAACATTTTTTTATTATTATTATCAATATTTTAAAACAGTTTAGTACATTTTTTTAATGATTGTTTGATTAATAGAAAAATTCAAAGATCAGCAATAAAACACGTTTGTAACATTATAACACTATACCATTCAAAACTTCAGTATAATTAAAAAGTCAGTATAATTTTTGTTTTTTGGGGGGAAAGAAATTATAGAAATTAATACTTTCATTTAGCAAGGATGCTTTAAATTGATCAAAAATAATGATAAAGACATTTATAATGTGACAAAAAGATAAATTTCAGATAAATGCTGTTCTTCTGAACTTTCTATTCATCAAAGAAAGCTGAAAAAATCTACAGAGCTGTTTTCAACATTGTAGTAATAATAATAATAATAATAATAATAAATGTTTTTTGAGCAGCAAATCAGAATATTAGAATGATTTCTGAAGTATCATGTGACTGGAGTAACGATGCTAAAAATTCAGCTTTGAAATCACAGGAATAAATTACATATTAATACATTCAAATAGAAAACAGATATTTTAAATAAAACTATTTCACAATTGTACTGTTTCTGCTGTACTTTAATAAATATTAATACATTAATGCAGGCTTAGTGAGCAGAATATACTTCTTTAAAAAAAACATTTAAGATTTTACTTTTCAAAAACTTTTGAGTGGTGGTGTATACACTACTGTTCAAAAGTAAAGTAGAAATTGTTTTTATTCAACAGCAGGGATGCAATAAATTTATCAAAAGTGACAGGAAACAGATTTATAATATTATATAAGATTTCCTGTTCCGATAAATGCTGTCCTTTTGAACTTCCTTTTTATCACAGCTTCCATAAAAATATTAATAGGTATAACTTTTTTCACATTGACAGTAATGATAAATGTTTCTTAAACACCAATTCAGCATATTAAAATGATTTCTGAAGAATCATGTGACACTAAAGACTGGAGTAATGATGCTGAAAATTCAGCTTTGCCATCACAGAATTTAAAACATTCAAATCTAAAGTTATTTTGAAATTGTTGTAACATCTCACAATAACATTTAAAATTAAATACTCTTTTTTTTATGTATTTTTGATCAAATAAATGCAACCTTGATCAGCAAGAGACTAGTCAGTAATATAAAGAGTAAATTAGTTATATTTACTCTTTAGTTATTAATCTCACTCACCCAGTCCCAGCTCCATCTCTCCTGGTGGAAGCTGGAAAGATTGAAGGCATCCAGGCACACTGCATGGAGACAAACTAACACCCAGCGTGCCTGTTAAAACACCAAAATATTTTTTTACATAGAAGAGTGGATGTACATCCACACCAGAAACAAATTTAACGCAAAACTGCAACATTTAATCTAAACAACCCAGGTAGTACTACGCTGGTCTTTCTCACCAATATTTTTTGTCGCTTCGTTCACCCGCGCAACAATTTCATCCAACGGACAGCCTTTCTCTGCCAGAGCTCCAGCTATCTAAAAATAAAAACAGCACTCAGTAAAAACAACAATGACTGATGAATACTATTCATTTACAGCCACTCAAACTCATTACGCTACCTTGTGGATAAACACAGTTCCACACAAGCCTCTCCTGCCAGCTTTGCTGGGCTGAGCAAAGGCGCAGTCATCAGCCACAATCACCATGTCCACCTGGACGCCCTGTGACCGGGCCTGTTCAAGAGCTATGCCAAAATTCAGACGGTCACCCGTGTAGTTCTTCACGATGAGCAGGACTCCTGAAGCGCCTCCTTTCCACAGAGTCAGAATGGCAGCCAGCACACTGCCTGGAGGAGGAGACGCAAATACTGCTCCCGCCACAGCTCCCGACAGCATTCCCATACCAATATAACCTGAATGAGAGTGCGATTCATCAAATGTCATAATAGTAGATGTGTGACCCTGGACCACAAAACCAGCCTTAAGTAGCACAGGTATATTTGTAGCAATAGCCAACATTGTGTGTGTCAAAATGATAATTTTTTCTTTAATGTCAAAAATCATTAGGATATTAAGTAAAGATCATGTTCCATACAAATATTTTGTAAATGGCCTACCGTAAATATATCCAAACTTAATTTTTGATTAGTAGTATGCATGGCTAAGAACTTTATTTGGACAACTTCAAAGGCAAGTATTTCGATTATTTTGCACCCTCAGATCGCAGATTTTCAAACAGTTGTATATTTTAGACAAATATTGTCCTATGCTAACAAACCATAATTTAATGGAAAGCTTATTTATTCAGCTTTCAGGTATATAAAGTGCCGTGCAAAATTATTCATATACCTTCATTTTTTTCACATTTGGTTATGTTGCTGCCTTATGTTAACTACTTTGAATTACTTTTTTCCCATATCAACCTACACTCCCTACTCCATAATGGCAAAGCAAAAAATAGGTTTTTAACATTTGTGCAAATTTATTAAAAATAAAAAACTGAAAAGATCCCGTTGCATAAGTATTCATACCCTTTCCTGGGACACTCGAAATTTAGCTCACAAGCATTCATATTGCTTCTAGATGTTACTACACTTCGAGTGGAGTTAAACTGTGGCAAATTTGAATGAGTATGATTTAGAAAGGCACACACCTCTCAGAAAAGGTCTAACAGCTGAAAATGCACATCAGAGCAAAAACCAAGTCTTGAGGTCAAGATAACTGCCTGTAGAGCTCAGTGACAGACTTGCGTTAAGGCAATGATCTAGGGAAGAGTTCTAGAGTTCAATCTGCTGCATTGAAGGTTCACAGAAGCATGTAGCCTCCATTATCCATAATGGAAGACGATTGGAACAACTAGGACTCTAGAAAATGTCTGCCAGCCCCCATCCAAGCTGACAGAGCTTGAGAGGTGAAAAGGTGAGGCAAAGAATGGCAGATAATTGCCAAATGCAGATGTGCAAAGCTTGTCACATCATACCCAAAAAGACTTGAGGTTGTAAAGATGCTTCAACTATGTAGTGAGTTAAGGGTATGAATACTTATGCAATGTACTTATTTCAGTGTTTTATTTTTAATAAATGTGTAAAATTTGCAACTCAGGTTTTTGCTTTGTCATTATTATGGTGAGTGTACATTCATGTGGGGAAAAACTAATTTAAAGCAGTTTAACATAATGCTGCAACAAAACAAAATGTGAAAAAATGAAGGGGTATGAATACTTTTGCAAGGCACTATAAATCTCCAATGCTTTTATTTAAAAAAAATGGACTCTTATGGCTGGTTACATAATGACTGATTCCACCTGACTCCATAGGGTTACACCAACCAATGTATTTTAGGAGGTAAATCAGGTAGAAGAATGAGCATGTGCTTGTCTGTGCCAGCAAGAAAGTGCCACTTGCGAGGGTGTAGGGTGGCATTTGGGACATGACCAGTGAAGTGAGCCATGTGTATATCATGCATTACCTGCATGCGCGGGCTCATGGCCAGATCCTCCTCCGGACAGGAGCGCTACCTTTCCCTTAATAATGTTCTCCAGATCGGACCGCAGCACAACTCTGTGCCCCCGGAGCAGCGCCAGACCACCATTACTCCTGACGAGACCCTCCAAAGCCTCGTCCACACACTTTTCAACCGAGTTCAATAATTTCCTCCGGACCTGCTCCAACCGTATAAAAATAATAACGTTACATTTTTAACCTTTGCATATCTGTCGCTAATCAG
Source organism: Garra rufa (assembly GCF_049309525.1). Classification (NCBI taxonomy): domain Eukaryota; kingdom Metazoa; phylum Chordata; class Actinopteri; order Cypriniformes; family Cyprinidae; genus Garra; species Garra rufa. Next base: position 51,682,270 of record NC_133363.1, read on the forward strand.
CAGTTGCATGCTATTTTAATCATCACAGAGACAAACTCTTAAAATATGTGCTATTCGCAATCAACATGTAACGTTAACTGTTTGCTAAAAGATTTCTGCAGGAGAAACCGTTATACCTCCATCGCGCTTGCGCAACCTTCGTCCTTTGATCACTTCCGCAAACAAGCGGCTATGACATTAACGTCACAGAGCCCGCCCCAGATTCATTCAGTTGAGGTAAAAATGCAATATCATACAAAATGTATATTATTTTTTATTTAGTACTGACCTCAATAAGATATTTCACATTAAAGACGTTTACATTCAGCCCACAAGAGAAAAAAAAATTACATACACTTGATGCTTAATACTGTGTTGTTACCTGAAAGATCCACAGCTGTTTTTTTTGTTTAGTGATAGTTGTTCATGAGTCCCTTGTTTGTCCTGAACAGTTAAACTGCCTGCTGTTCTTCAGAAAAATCCTTCAGGTCCCATAAATTCTTTGGTTTTTAAGCATTTTTGTGTATTTGAACCCGTTCCAACAATGACTATATGATTTTGAGATCCATCTTTTCACACTGAGGACAACTAAGGGACTCATATGCAACTATTACAGAAGGTTCAAACACTCACTGATGCTTTAGAAGGAAACACAATGCATTAAGATTTAAAGATCAGGGTAAATTTAACTTATTTTGTCTTCTGGGAAACATGTAAGTATCTTATGTAGCTTCTGAAGGACAATACTAAATGAAAAAAATATATTTAGGCAAAATAAAATTTAGGGAAAAATTTACCCATCTTCATTCTGTTCAAATGTTTACACCCCTGGCTCTTAATGGCTGTGTTTTCCTCTTGGAGCATCAGTAAGCATTTGAACCTTCTGTAATAATTGAGTCCCTCAGTTGTCCTCAGTGTGAAAAGATGGATTGCAAAATCATACAGTCATTGTTGGAAAGGGTTCAAATAAACAAAAATGCTGAAAAACCAAAGAATTTGTAGGACCTGAAGGATTTTTCTGAAGAACAGCTAGCATGAATTACTAAACAAAAAGAAAAAAAAAAAGAAAAAAGAAAACGCTGCGGATCAGTAAGGTATTAAAAGTATTAAGAATCAATATGTTAACTTTTGAACAGGGGCATTTTTAATAAATTCAACTACTGTTTTCTCTTGTGGACTACATGTAAACGTCTTTTTAAGTGAAATATCTTATTTCAGGTCAGTACTAAATAAAAAATAACATGCATTTTGTTGGTCTCTCTTATTTGGGTAAAATAAGTGACATTTTGCAGATTCTGCAAGGTGTATATAAACTTTTGACCTCAACTGTATTTAATATATAGTTCTTGAACTCACATGTTATGTTAATCCATTTTAATTTTTATCTGGATGCATGCTACAAAGCAGTGTTCAGTTATTCTTGTTCACTTTGTTTATTGCACTCTGTACTAGTGAATGTTATGAATAATAATAATAAACTCATATAGTTCTGCAATTCACCATTTTCTTCTCTTTATTATTAAATATAATGATTACAATTTATTACATCCACTATAACAAAGTACAGACTTTATTAACACAACATTGATCTTTATCATTCATATTTTTTTACAGCATCATCATTACCCTCAGAGAGTTTACTTAATGCAAGCATATCAACAAAACTAATTCAATTATCCACCTTATTTTTCCTGTAAGAGTGGGCGTAGCCATTTGTAAATGTTATGGGTCTGTCTTCCGGTCCAAATTGATGTTTCATACCATATTTTTGTAATGTATTATCTTAACACACTGGTTCTCTACGATAGGCTTACTTCCACGTTAAAGAATAAAATGGATAGTCATAGTCAACTACAAGCAAAGAACTAAATTTGTAATGGACATACAGGGATACACATTTTTATGAATTACCTTTTCTAGTGCATGGGAATTGCTTTCGCTTGGACAAATAGACAGAGGACTGTATTACACTGCTTGGTCGCATGATCAAGAAATTGATGCCCACAAGCAGGCCAAGATTATCATTTGCCAGATAGTCCTTCACAACAAACTGGAAAATTCCTATGCCATAAGGAACAGATATGCAAACTAGAATGCCAGTGATGATCATCAATGCCCTCTTTTTCTGACGGTTCATCCCTTCCTTTTGTGTTTCACCAGGACTTGGTCTCAGCAGGACCTTGAGCACTCCTAGACTACAAGCTGTGATCACCAACAGGCTGGTTGCAAGGGACAAAATGTAGACCTCAGTTGCAGGGCGTGGATAGGTGGAAACAGCAAGTCCTCCATAAACTACAGATGCCAGCCAGATCAGTCCTGCACCAATATATCTGTGCTTCACAAAGGCTGTGCTGCGGTAGATCACTGGATGAGCCACAGCCATGTAGCGCTCAACACAAATCAAGCAATTCATAAATGGACGTCCAACCAGGTAGCTTCCAGAAAAGAACATAAAAAGGAGGACTGTGTTTTGATAAAAAATACAACCAACATTAGTAATAAAATAAAGTATGATCACAAGAACCTCTAGCGCAGACAGGTTCATTGTAAGGATTTCTGAGGCTGCCAGACGTCCCTTTATTCTAACATTACTTATTCCCAGCCAGAGGACCCAGATTTGGATGGGCAGGAGGACAATGAGGTCCAGTGCCATCACACAAAGTTGAATTAAATGCCCTGGTTTGGAGATGGTGCATATGAGAAACAAAGAGGACGTTTGATTTTCAGAGACAGTGCTGTTCATGTTTCCTTTCAGGTTAAAGACACAAGAGTGCCTAAAAGACATTAAGAAGAACTAATAAGGCAATAGCAGCAAAGAATATACATTCCCATGTAAATAAATAAATAAGTTAACACATGATATTCTCTGATGTTACACTGACCTGATGTTGGAATTTCAGAGTGTTTCAAGTGTTGTTTCAGCAGCTCTTTTCATGTTGGCTTTGTCCAATGTTTGCATTTGTATGTCTAAGTGTAAATTATGAAAGGAAAACATGGAAATATGCAAATATGGAATGAAAAGTAGATTTTAACATCTGTTCAGTGGAGGTTGTGTTTATAGTTTTAAACTCTTCAAAATATAAGTGAAGAAAATTGATATTTTAGCATTTGACAGTAAATTTTATATTTAATGCTTTGATTTGCGCAAAGGGGTTGATGCATATTGACATTCATGCATCATAATGTGTGACAATAAACATTTTAATCTAATCATGATTTTTTTTAAAACATGTATTTATTTATTAGTTAAAATTTATGTATTAAAAAAAGACTACACACTTTAAAATATAGGTGCTTTAAAAGGTTGTTCACAGTGATGCCACAAAGAACCATTCAGTCAGTTATCTTTTATAATCTGAAGCACCTTCTTTCTCCACAAAGAGCCTTTTGTGAAACAAAAATGTGACCCTGGACCACAAAACCAGTCTTAAGTCGCTGGGGTATGTTTGTAGCAATAGCCAAAAATACATTGTATGGGTCAAAATGATTGATTTTTCTTTTATGCCAAAAATCATTAGGAAATTAAGTAAAGATCATGTCCCATGAAGATTTTTTGTAAAATTCCTACTATAAATTTATCAAAATGTAATTTTCGATTAGTAATATGCATTGTTAAGAACTTAATTTGGACAACTTTAAAGGTGATTTTCTCAGTATTTTGATTTGTTTGTACCCTCAGATTCCAGAATTTCAAATAGCTGTATCTCGGTCAAATATTGCCCTATCCTAACAAACTATACATCAATAGAAAGCTCATCTATGATGTATACATCTAAGTTTTGTCAAATTTAACCTTATGACTGGTTTTGTGGTCCAGGGTCACAAATGTTCTTCAGATGATAAAAATTTCCTTATGGAACCATTCAGACAAAAAGGTTCTTCTATGGCATTTTTAAGCACCTTTATTTTTAAGGGCGTAGTTCACATACCCCCATGTCATCCAATATGTTTATGTCTTTCTTTCTTCAGGTAAAAAGAGGAAAACATTCCAGGATTTTTCTCTGTAGTGGGCTTAATGGTGGCCAATGGGTTGAAGGTCTAAATTGTGGTTTCAAAGCAGATTCAAAGGGCTGAAATTAAGGGTCTTGTCTAGCAAAAAGAACTGCCATTTTCTAAAAAAAAGAAAAATGTCTATACTTTTAGACCACAAATACTTGTCTTGCACTAGCTCGACCTCACGCTTTACGTAGTCATGCACACGTGACATAGGCGGATGCACTGATCCACTGTTCACAAAGCCAACATGCGAAAAAAGTCAAACAAAACGCCCTTTACAAAAAAAAAAACAAAAAAAAAACAAAAAACAATGGCGCAAAATCGAACGCTTTTGAATTTGGAGGACAAAATGTGATACTACCTGATCTTTTTGAACTGAAGTACACAGATGAAGAACTAACAATTCACACAACACTCATTATATAGCTAGTGCAAGACCAGCATTTGTGGTTAAAAGGTGTAGAATTTTTTTAAAAGCCATGTTCATACCGTCGGTTTTTGGGATTAAAGGAACCGTATGTAGGATTGTGGCCAAAACTGGTACTGCAATCACATTCAAAATACTGTAGAAAGGTCTATCCCTTCCCGCTTCACCCTGACTCGAGGTTGCCAGCTAAGCTGCAGGAGTAGGCTGCAATAAGGAGCTTCCAACGGCAAGTGACGCACAGTAATTTGTTTTTCTTCTGTTAATTATGTTTATGTTTCACAAGAGATGTTTTGCGAAGTAATTATGTATCGCAAAAATTTACAGATGGCGATTAGCCAAATATTTCGCAAAGATGTACTGTAATACCACATTTCAGTCGGAACATAGGTTGTTTTCCAACCCTGCTAGTGGTGCGATATAAAGCTTTTTATGAACGCATTTAGCACGGGCGGAAAATCCACTGAGTACTGAAGCAAAGTTAGCCATACATAGTTGAATCTTACCTGTTCAGGAAAAAATTACCAACGAAAGCGTCTGTCTTCAAATTTTTCTCTATTTTCAGCCGTCTCCATCTTTCAAATGCATCTCCTATACCAATCCTTGTTTTATTTCGGACTTTGTCACGACGTATTTTGGTTTCAAAACGAGGTCTTTTTCGTTTCGTAACGTTATACATGTTTAATCCGACACGTTAGAATAGCCGCAGCTGTAACAGAGCTGGCAACCCGTCTCACAAAACTCTACTGACTTCGTGATTGGTAGATAGCTGGAGGGTGGAGCCTCAGACCAAAACACAAAACGTCAACAATAACATCAGTTGTGGGCTGCAACTCTCACTTTTAAATGACAATATCCTGGCCAGACCACTGTTCTCAGTGATATAAGTATTTGAAATGAACATGATTTCTTAATGTCTAGTGACATTTCAGGGCCATTTTATGATTAACTGACATAAATTTCTTACATACGGTTCCTTTAACAACCGCATTTACTTACAGGTGTGTGTCTCGAAATGTCCCGTTCACACAGGAGCTTACTGTAGTATTTCGATTGTTGCCTGTATAAACGTGCAGTCAAGCCCGTATTCCTTACCAGCAACCCTAGCAATAGAGACCAAAGTGATCAAAGATGGTGTCATCCATTAAACTGAAAGTATTACCACTTCTGACATGACAAGACTCCAATCGAGCCACAAGGTCATCCATCAAATGATTATGAACTGACAGCAGCTTTTAAAGGGATAGTTTACCCAAAAATGAAATTTGATGTTTATCTGCTTACCCCCAGCGCATCAAAGATGTAGGTGAATGTAGGTGACTTTGTTTTCTTCAGTAGAACACAAACGAAGATTTTTAACTCAAACTGTTGCAGTCTGTCAGTCATATAATGGCAGTCAATGGTTACCAAATATTTAAGAGTGAAAAAAAAAAAACATACACAGACAGAACCAAATCAAACCCTGATACATTGAGGTCTTGAGACACATAACGATTGGTCTGTGCAAGAAACTGAACAGTATTTATATCATTATTTACCTTTGATCCACCAGAACGTTCAGCTGTATGGAGCGCGTTCACAATGTAGCCGGTGAAAAGTCAACACTCACAGATGAGTTTGCACAAGAAAACGTAATCTTTTAGTTTTTAATCGGTTGCCAGAATCAGGATTACCACAAGTCATTACCATTTTGAGAGTGAACATGCTTAGGAGAGTAGAATATTGTGGTGGATCAGAGGTAAATAATAGAAATAGAAATACTGTTCAGTTTTTTTTTGCATAGAAAGATCATTTTGTGTCTTAAGAGCTCAGTTTATCGTCACGAGCCGCAGGGTTTAATTTGGTTTTGTCTGTGAATGTTTTTTTTAACTCTTAAAGATTTGGGAACCATTGACTGCCATTGTATGACATATGGCTGCAACAATTTTAGACATTAACGTTATAACGATATTTAACATCTTAGATGCCCTGGGGGTAAGCAGATAAACATCAAATTTTGAGACTTGGTCTCAGAGGACCTTGAGCACTCCTAGACTACAAGCTGTGATCACCAACAGGCTGATTGCGAGGGACGAAATGTAGATATCACCTGTGTGTTGTTTACAGGAGGAAACCGCAACTCCCCCATAAGACAAAGTCAGCATCCAGACCAAACCAGCACCAATATATCTGTGCTTTACAGTGGCTTGGTTGCGGTAGATCACTGGATGGGCAATGGCTATGTAGCGCTCAACACAAATCATGCAATTCAGGAAGGGACATCCAAACATGTAGCTTCCAGAAAAAAACATCATAAGGAGCACTGTTTCTTGACTGTTAAAAGCAAGAGCAACAACAGCTACACAATAAAGTATGGTTGCAAGACCCTCCAGTGCAGATAGATTCATTGTGAAGATTTCTGAGGCTGCCAGATGTCCTGTTTTTCTAACATCACTTATGCCCAGCCAGAGGACCCAGATTTGGATGGGCAATAGGACAGTGAATTCCAGTACTATGACTTCAAATACCCTGCATAAAAGTCTTTGCATGCAAGAACAAGAGAGGATGTTCGGTTCTTGGAGACAGTGCTGTACTTGCTTCCTTTCAATATGTCAAGAGTCTAAAGAACATAAAGAGCAACAAATAATACAATAGTACATTTAGAAACTACAAAAACAAGACACATTCTCTTTGGTGATGATGAACAATATAGAAATGTAACCAGTAAATTAGACTGACCTGATTAGGGAGAGATGACCATGTGTGAGTGATTCCAGTGTTGTTCCTGCAATTTGGGTTTAGTGCATTGGTTTTATGTTTCTCCAGTTGTATGTATGTATGTAGTTTGATTAATGAAAGGAAAATATGCAAATATACAGTTGAAGTTATGGTATTGACCTGAACATTTCACATAAAATATGTTTACATATAGTCCACAAGAGAAAATAATAGCTGACCCTGTTTGATAGTTCATACTATAGTATGGTGCTTTGCTCCAGGGACTCACCTCAGTCGTGGTATTGAGGGTGGAGAGAGTGCTCTACAAGTCCAACTCTCTAACCATTAGGCCATTGCTGCCCCCAACTTTTATTTTTAAAAGGGGACAGGGGAAAGGAATTTTTGCTCTGCATTTAACCCATCCAAGTGCGCACCCACACCTGAGCAGTGGGCTGCCATATTTCAGCGACAGGGGAGCAGTTGGGGGTTAGGTGCCTTGCTCAAGTGTCTCACCTCAGTCGTGGTATTGAGGGTAAAGGAGAGCACTGGTTATTCACTCCCCCCACCTACAATCCCTGCCGGACTCAAGATTCAAACCCACGACCTTTGGGTTACAAGTCAAATGATTAGGCCACGACTGCCCCTTTAAACAGTTTAACTGCACACTGTTCTTCTAAAAATCCTTCAGGTCCCACAAATTCTTTGGTTTTTCAGCATTTTTGTGTATTTGAACCCTTTCAAACAATGACTGTATGATTTTGAGATCCATCTTTTCAGACTCAGTTACAACTGAGGAATATGCAATTACAGATGCTATTACAGAAGGTTCAAATGCTCAATGATGTTCCAGAAGGAAACACAATGCATTAAGAGCCGGGGGTGACAATTTTTGAACACAATGAAGATGTGTCCATTTTTCTTATTTTGCCTAAATATATTTTTTTCATTTAGTACTGCCCTTCAGAAGCTATATAAGGTACTTACATGTTTCCCAGAAGACAAAATAAGTTGAATTTACCCTGATCTTCAAATTCCAAAAGTTTTCACTCCCTGGATCTTAAGGCATTGCGTTTCCTTCTGAAGCATCAGAGAGCGTTTGAACCTTTTGTAATAGTTGCATATGAGTCCCTCAGTTGTCCTCAGTGTGAAAAGATGGATCTTTTAAAAGACAAACATCAAACATTTGATTCACCATTGTTCAACATTGAACATCATTGTTCACTACATTGAGTTTGTGTTCTAATATCAAAATATGAAGTGAACTGATACTGCTGCATTTGACTCTAAATTTCACATATAATGCACAGATTGACAATGCTTGACAATTGTTAACAGGGGTGCACATAGGTTTTACAGTCTGGTTATCATGAGAGCACCTGAAGATTTGTTTTAGTGTGACCCATTAAATATAACTATAAAACTAATTTCAATAATAGCAATACATATTTAACATTATTGCAGTTTATGTAGGTTTTTAATAATCAAATGAGATTTTATATGAATTTTCATCATTTAAACCTAAAATCAGCAAGCTTTTATTTTGGCGGGTTGTAAGTAGGGGAGAGTGGGGTAAGATAATCCTTTTTTATTTATGTGATCCTCAAGATAAGGGAAAATGAGGCAGAAATACAATGAAAGTATCAAGGGTTAAAAATGATGGCTTCTTATTAAAAGGTGTTTCTGTGGCTTAATTTGCCCCATGATTCATCTGATTCAAACCCAAGTGAATTTTTTAAGTAATAACTTAATCAATTTGTATTTTACAAACAGTCATATTTTTTGTTCTTAAAGCTCACATATTCTAAATAAAACCAATAAAATGAAGTTTAATTTTCAGTCTTTAATTGTTTGCATTTCTGAAACAAATATCGAACACCAAAGTTTTAACCTACCTAAAAACAGACTAAACAGAGAGTCAGAACTGAGTTAGAATGAAGGAATAAATGTACCTTTTCTGCAATGTTGAACATACCATTAGTGACTACAGGTGGAAAGATATATTTGATTATAATGTGATAAAAAGCATCTTCTGGTTCTCAGAGAAGGATTTGGTGCACTTGTACACTGTCAAATAAACTATAAATAATATGTATATATATTTCCTAAAAAAAAATATATTATTGGATATTTCACTATTCTTAATAGGCGAGGCTGATGGTTACACAACATAACCCAGAATTGAGCTTTCATTGTCTGAGAGCCATGCAATATACACAATACTGTGCCTTTAACCTCTCTTTATTATGAAGAGTCTTTTTTAATGCATGAAAACTTCCCAAGCTTGGACAGATGGAGAAAAGGTTGTATCAAACTAGTTCCTTGAACTGACCACATATTGCTGCCCAACAACACACAGAAAGCATCATAATTTAAATATTTCTTCATACTGAAAATGAATATATCCATGCCATATGCAATAGATATGCAAACTAGAATGCCAGTGATGATTACAAATGCCCTCTTTTTCTGATGGTACTTTCCTTCCTTCTGTCTTTCACTAGGTCTTGGTTTCAGGAGGATTTTGAGCACCCCTAGACTACAAGCTGTGATCACCAACAGGCTGATTGATAGGGAGACAAGGTAGGCAGGAATAGGGAGATCTGGAAAGGTAATAAGAAAGCCTCCATAAAACAAAGTCAGTAGCCAGACCAGACCAGCACCAATATATCTGTGCTTCACGGTGGCTGGGTTGCGGTAGATCACCGGATGTGCCACGGCTATGTAGCGCTCAACACAAATCAAGCAATTGGTAAAGGGACGTCCAACCATGTAGCTTCCAGAAAAGAACATATAAAGAAGCAATGTGTGTTCAAAGTTAAGAGCGAAAGCAACCACTGTCAACAGAAAAAAGAAGATAGTCATAAGTTCTAAAAGAGACAGGTTGACTGTAAAGATATCTGAGGTTGCCAGATTTCCTCCTTTTCTAATGTCACCTGTGCCCAGCCAGAGGACCCAGGTGTGGATGGGCAGGAGGACCAGGATCTGAAATGCTGCAACACTCAGTCCGATGAAATTTCCTGGGAAAGAGTCTGTGCATGTAAGAACAAGAAAGGATGTCTGGTTCACAGAGTAAGTGGTGTTCATCTTGCTCTTCAGTCGAAACAAGTGCAAGTATCTAAAGAACATGAGGAGCAATCGTGAAATGGTGTAATGAAGATTCATTTAAAAATGTATAAACAGACTTTACTGAAAAAGTGAACTGTTAGCAATAGTGACACGGAAATGTAGCTAGAGATTGTATACTGACCTAGTAATTATTAGAGTGGTTCCGTAGTTTTTCATGCAGTGTAGATCATCTCACCTGGGTATGCATGATTTATAACAGCTGCGTGTCAGAGGATAAATTATACCTGGAAAATATGCAAAACTCTGTTTTGTTGTTTTTAGAATTTACACATTTCCAGTGTTTACACAGCTCCAAAATGTCTTTAAGGGAGCTGATATTCCAGCATTTGCATTTATATTTGTTCATTTAGTAGACGCTTTTTTCCAAAGCAACTTACAACTGAGGAATACGACAAGTGTTTCATCATAAAGAGGCAAATAAACACAGGAAGTGCTCGTAATACAATAGCTTCAGATATTATTCAAATTAGTACTTACTAAACAGGGAGGGATTAATAGTCTAGAATAAATATTTGCTGATAATTTACCCATATCATCCAAGATGTTTATGTCTTTCTCTCTTCAGTTGCAAAGAAATAGTTTCTGGAAGAAAACATTCCAGGATTTTTTTTCTCCACATAGTGGACTTCAGTGTTGGCCAACGGGTTGAAGGTCCAAATTGCAGTTTCAATGCAGCTTCAAAGGGTCCTTCACAATCCCAGTTGAGGAATAAGGGTCTTATCTATAGTGAAACGATTGGTCATTTTCTTAAAAAAAAAATTCTATACTTTTAAACTGTTAGCAATAGTGACACAGAAATGACAAAGTGAGATTGTATACTGACCTAGTACCGAACAGGTAATTATTAGGCAAGGCAAGTTTATTTATATAGCACATTTCATACACAGTGGTAATTCAAAGTGCTGTACATAAGAGGAATTAAAATCATAATATAAAATCATACATAATAAATCACAACAATAAAAACAGAAGATTTAAGAACATTTTAAATGATTTAAAATTTGATTTAAAAATTTATTAAAACAGTAGAAATGATTATACACAAAATAATGCAATCTGTTCGGACGTAGCACAGTGCTCATTCAATAAATGCACAACTAAACAGATGAGTTTTGAGTCTGCATTTAAATGTATCTAATGTATTAGCACATCTGATCTTTTCTGGAAGCTGGTTCCAACTGCGGGCGGCATAATAGCTAAAAGCGGATTCCCCTTGTTTTGTGTGAACCCTTGATATTACTAACTTGATATGAAACAAAACATCTAATTCTTGCAATGTTTTTGAGATGATAGTATACTGATTTAGTTACTGCTTTGACATGGCTACTGAAACTGAGGTCTGACTCCAGAATCACACCAAGATTCTTGACTTGATTTTTTGTTTTTTGACCCCTAGTGTCAAGGTACGCATTTACCTTATGAACTTCATCTTTGTTTCCAAATGCAATGACTTCCGTTTTCTCCTTGTTTAACTGAAGAAAGTTAAACTAAAAACTCACTTCTTTCATCATTAATTGGATTGAATTCAACTTTATTGTCATCACAATCATGTACAAGTACAAGGCAACGAAATGGTATGGAAAACAAAGAATGAGACACAATTGGAAGAGAGAGGTAACACATAGACACAGACATAACATTGCAACAGGGGAGGGGTAAAGGGGATGAGGAAGTAGTCCAATGTAGGCAACAGCCATCCGGTCCTGCAGCCATGACGGCGACATACACGAACCCGCCTACCCACACCGGGGGGTGATAAGCACGAAGGTGTAGAGGTATAAAGTCAAGCAGTTCTGTATTGTTTTATTTTTTTTAATTGTTATTCATTTTATTAGTTATCATTTAGGTATACTGGTTATTCCTTTAACATAAACTAAAATGTATAATGTAAAATGATGCCTATTTTAATATCACTTAGACCTGTATACACTGGCGGGTGGCGCGAGGGGGCGATAGTGAGCCGCAGGGATTTTCGCTCATTTTATGAAGAAGTCACACCGTCAGTCATGTAAACACACTATGAGACTGTCTAATTTCGTGTTGTGTTTGTTAACTTTGCAGGTAAGATGAGTGACGTGGCATCGCAGTTTATGTTGATCAGATGTTTATGTGTGTATCTTATGTGTTTTTGTTGGAGACATCTGTTTAAAATCGATAAAATTACCCGCATCGGCGCACCCGCGGCTGAGATGCGGCCGACTCGGCCGCGCTGACGGAGGCCGCGGGAGGGGTTTCAATATGACAGATTAATTTACATCGGCAGAGAATAAAATGCGCTCAATGTTATTTGTAGAAAGAGCCCGTTAATATTTGATTTAGTCATTTGTGGCTGTATTATTCTGTCATTGTTTAATGAGAAATAAAATGCTGATGAATAGAGTTCATAGTTTTATCAGAGAGTTTATAGTTTTATCAGAGAGTTTATAGTTTTATGAAAGAGTCTATAGTTTTATAAGGAAGTTAAGAATACTGAATGTGTTTTACACAGTTTGTGTTCGTACAGCATTATAGTTTTATTACTGTAATGTTAAGAAAAGTGAGTTACATGATGTACATTGCAAACACTTAAATGTTATGTATTTCAGGAAATTGTGTTATTTGAGTTTACTGAAAAGGGATTTTCGCTCATTTTATGAAGAAGTCACACCGTCAGTCATGTAAACACACTATGAGACTGTCTAATTTCGTGTTGTGTTTGTTAACTTTGCAGAGTGTGACAGCAATAAAATACTATAAAGGCCACCAGAAAACCCCGCCTCTTCTGTGTGTGCAACATAATCATGGCGAGCCAGCCAGGAGAAGCTGCTGACTGGATGATGTGAAAGAGACAGCTCCTCCTCGAGACGAACCTAGAAACAACAAAAGACACATTAGTAAGGAGATTAAAGACTGAATTCAATTCTATTCCCCTTTGAAAGGATGGAACAACTTCAAGACTGTGTTAGCTCCAAGTTTCTGACGCTAGAGAAGCCTGAACTGATAAAAGTGTGCTCCTACCTCAAGTGCAGCGAACCAGCGGATGAAGGTTTCTCAGGCCAAACAAGACGAGCACTGATAAGGCTGGCAGAGAGGACGCTAGATGAAATTGAGGAAAGTTTAGAAGAGGAACAGTATGTAGAGAGCCTAAATAAACTTCTGGATTTCATCGGGTCCCTTAAGAAACCAACCGAGCTCGAAACTTCACCGGTAACCCTGGCTGAGATAGAGAAGCTAAGAAAAGAATATGCAGAACTACAACAGGCCCAGGCACATGCTCGTCGCGCGCTAGAGGAACAGATTGGAGTGCTTGAGGAAAAATCTCAGAGGCGAAAAGATGAAACGAACGTAAAAGAGCCACGACATGATTCAATTCCTGAAGTCACTCTGAGGAGGGAATTCCGAGTCCATGGACAGATTGGAGAGGCTGGTCAAAAGGACAAGTTATCATACACAAGCCTTAACAACCAGATCGAATCAGGAGTAAGGAAGGGATATGTAGAGGCAGAAATCATTGAAGCAGTTATCAGAGCTGTGAGTCCTGGCCTTCCCCTCAGGGAACTCCTTGAAATAAAGCGAGATCTCACACTCTCCACATTAAAGACCATTCTCCGAGGACATTATAAAATAGATTCTTCATCAGATCTACTGCACAGACTCATGAACATATCACAGGAGCCTAAGGAATCTGCTCAAAGTTTCCTGTTCCGAGCCATCGAACTGAGGGAGAAATTACTGTGGGCATCTGGAGATGAGCAGGATGGAGAACAGTTTAGTCCTGAGCTCATTCAACGGAAGTTTCTTCGCTCTGTGGAAACTGGACTCTTAAATGATGCAGTGAAATTTCAACTTAAACCATACCTCAGTGATCCGAAAGTGGCAGATGAAGTGCTAATCGAGGAAATCGGTGAAGCGGCTAATCTGGAATTGGAGAGACAAGCAAAATTAAAGAAAGCGGTGACTCCAAAGCCTTTCAAAATAAATGAAATGCAAGCAGTAGAACATATCTGTGGCACTAAGCGACATGTAAGCAGCGGAGTGGAGACTCAAGGCCAGAGGGAAGAGACATTAATGAAAGAGATTGTTTCTGGTAAAGACAAGAAAAAACAGGTACAGGACAAAGATACCGACAACGACACCACTAAAGCAATCGAGGACCTTAGAGTAAACGTCATGGAAATGACCAAAGCGTTCCGAGAGGCAATGGAAGCGACCAGATCACAGTTTCCCCCTGTGACTCCATTACGAACAGAAAGGAGGTCCAAAGGTTGCCGTTCATGTCAGGAGGCACAAAAGGGTGAAGAGTGCAGACACTGTTATCGCTGTGGTCAAGATGGACATCTGTCACGGGGCTGTCGACAACCGAGGCCAACATCGGGAAACGGGAGAGGACTGCTGAACTGGACCCCCCAGTAGTCCATCCTGTCGTTGGGTCCCAAGCTAGCCCAGGAGTGCGGCAGACATCCAGACCTGTACGAAACAAGGAAGACAGTAAAGAAAATCACAGCCAGCCTGTTACTCACCAACATGCAATTACTTCTACTGACAACTCACTGTCCCTTGCCACACCTAGGCTCTTGAACATCATTGGAAAAAGATGCCTGGTCCGTTGTCAACTTAATGATGTTACAGTTGAAGCTTTATGGGACACAGGAGCCCAAGCCAGTATTATAAATTCAGACTGGAGAAAGCGACACTTACCACACACCACTGTCAGACCTGTTGAGGAGCTCCTTGGGCCAGGAACGCTCACCGGATTAGCTGTGAATCACACCGAGATCCCCTTTGATGGCTGGGTAGAAGTGAGCTTCTGTTTGAGCGATGATGGAGGCACAGAAAAGACTTTGCAAGTACCCATGCTGGTAGCAAGTGATGTTAGTGTTGCTGAAAATCCAATCATCGGTTACAATGTCATTGAGGAGATAATTGGCAGGTGGGAGAAACAGAGGCCACAATCCAACCCAGTCCAGAGGGTAAGCAAAGCTTTCTCTATATCAACAAATAAGGCTAGAATGATGCTTAATCTGCTGAAGACTGTAAATTCAAACACGACTGTGGGAACTGTGCGCATTGGTAAACAGAAGATCCAACTCAGTGCAGGGCAGATAACCACTGTCTATGCACGAGCGCACGTCGGGGGACAATATCAAGAACAAAGCCTGCTATTCATTCCTAGTGAGCCATCACCACTACCAGAGGGTTTAATAATGCAGGAAGGTGTAGTCAAAGTTGGTAATGAGAAGACAGCAAAAGTGCCAATCGCCATTGCTAATACAGCCAAGCACCCAGTCGTACTTACGTCACGACTCATACTAGGCCACCTGGAAGTGATAAAGTCAACTTACCCAGTAACTGCAGATTCCTTCCAGAAAGATGAGACTCAGATGAAGCAGGTGATAGAGCAGCCTACATCCACAGTGCAGACATATGGGTTGAGTGTTACACAACAACAGACAGAGAAACCAAGTCATTGGGATCCCCCAATAAAGCTTGAACACTTAACAGAGACACGGCAACAGATTGTGCGACAGCTATTGAGGGAGGAGTGCAATGCTTTTGCTTTTGATGACCATGATGTTGGCTGCATCCCATCACTAAATATGCACATCACCCTGCATGATAAGACACCTGTGCAAAAGACTTACATATCTGTGCCTAAGCCTCTCTTGCAGGAAGTAAAAGAGTACCTTCAGGATCTGATGAACCGGGGATGGATAAGCAAGTCAAGATCACCCTACTCCTCGCCAATTGTATGTGTGAGGAAAAAGGACGGGAGCCTGAGACTTTGCTGTGATTATCGTGAGTTAAATCGGAAATCTGTACCTGACAGGCACCCTATCCCCAGGATCCAGGATATGCTGGACTCCCTGAGTGGCAGTTCCTGGTTTTCGGTCTTGGACCAGGGTAAGGCCTATCACCAAGGATTCCTTGATGCCGAGAGCCGACCCCTAACAGCCTTTATAACACCCTGGGGGCTATTTGAGTGGAACAGGATTCCGTTTGGCCTTAGCTCGGCTCCAGCCGAATTCCAGAGAAATATGGAAGCGTGCCTGGAGGATTTGCGTGATGTTATCTGTCAGCCTTACCTGGATGATAATCTTGTTCATAGTGCCTCCTTTGATGATCATGTGGGCCATATTCGCACAGTCCTCCAGAGATACCAGCAACACGGAGTCAAACTAAGCCCACACAAGTGTGAACTGTTCCAAAGGAAAGTCCGTTTCCTGGGTCGTATGGTGTCGGAGGATGGATATTCTATGGATCCAGCCGAAATAGCCCCAGTACAGGCCCTGAAGCTCCGAACACCCGCTACAGTAGGAGATCTGCGGAAAATCATGGGATTCCTCTCTTATTATAGAACATACATACCTAATTTCTCTCGCCTGGCAAGACCTCTCTATCAGCTGATAGCCACACCACCGCAAAGCTCATTACCTCCTGAGCCCAAGGGAAAGAAAAAAAGAGTCAGCACCAAGTCAAAAGGGCAGGCATCCCCTAACACACCCATAACCTGGACACAAATGCATCAGGAAGCATTGAATACCTTGATTGACCACTTAACAGAGCCACCAATTCTTGCCTATCCTGACCTGACTCTGCCGTTTGTCCTCCATTGTGATGCGTCACAGGACGGTCTGGGTGCAGTCCTTTATCAGAAGCAGAAAGAGAAGATGTCAGTGATTGCATATGGATCGAGGACACTCACACCACCTGAAAAGAACTATCACATGCATTCAGGAAAGTTAGAGTTCCTGGCTCTAAAGTGGGCTATCTGTGAACGCTTTAGGGATTACTTGTTTCACGCTCCACACTTTGAAGTGTACACAGACAATAATCCACTCACATACATCTTGACAACAGCCAAACTCAATGCAACAGGTCACCGTTGGGTCGCAGAGCTGGCCGATTTTAATTTCACCATCAAATATCGGCCAGGAAAATGCAATGCAGATGCAGACGGCTTGTCAAGAATGCCACTGGACATTGACCATTACATTAAACTGTGCACAGAGGAGATAAATCAAGATGTGATCAGTGCTACAGTGCAGGGGGTGATGTTAACATTCAAGGATGCTCCCCTGTGGACAAGTGGAATCAACTTGCAAGCTGTCCACTTGGTGGAAGATGAAATCTCACTGCCCACTAATCTGAATCTTTCGCAGGAACAGATCAAACAATCCCAACAGGAAGACCCTGTTATCAGCCGTGTTCTGGAGTATAAAAAGAGTAACAGTCGTCCATTCGGTCATACTCTCAAAAAAGAATCGAGTGACGTTAGACTTCTGTTGAAACAGTGGACACGACTGCACCTGAGTGATGATGGAGTCTTGTATAGAAGAGCGGGGAAGAGAAATCAACTTATTCTACCCAGGGAATACCATCAAACAGTTTACAGGGAGCTGCATCAGGACATGGGACACCTCGGGACAGAGAGGACTCTAAATTTAATTCGTGAACGATTCTACTGGCCTCATATGAAAAAGGAGACAGAGCATTTTGTGACACGCGTATGTGAGTGCCTAAAGAGAAAGAAACCTCAAAAGGCTACGAGAGCCCCACTGACCACAATTCGAACCACATACCCATTTCAGCTTGTATCTATAGATTTCCTCCACCTGGAAACGTGCAAAAACGGGTATGAATACATACTTATAGTGATGGACCATTTCACACGTTTCTCGCAGGCCTATGCCACAAGAAACAAGGCTGCAAAGACAGTAGTACAGCATGTCTTTGGTGATTTTGCCCTAAAATTTGGCTTCCCTGAGAAAATACACCATGACATGGGAAGAGAGTTCGAGAACCAACTAATGGAACAGCTGCAGAAGGTGTGTGGTGTGCGTGGATCTCATACAACCCCATACCACCCAATGGGCAACGGATAGGTTGAAAGGTTCAACAGGACGCTCCTGTCCATGCTCCGAACCCTGAATGATGCTAATAAGGCTGACTGGAAGAACTCATTGTCAAAAGTGGTCCACGCATACAACTGTACCCGCTGTGAATCGACTGGGTTCTCACCATATTACCTGTTGTTTGGTCGTTCACCCCGGCTACCCATCGATCTCATGTTCAATCTGCAGGTAAATGAGAAACAACAGAGTTATGCAGATTATGTGGCGAACTGGCGAGCACGGATGCAGGAAGCCTATGAAATTGCATCAAAGACGGCTGAGAAAGAGGCCTTGAGAGGAAAGAAATACTATGACAAGAAAGTCCATGGTGTTGAACTTTGGCCTGGAAACAGAGTCCTTCTCAGAAATCTAAGTGAAAGAGGAGGGCCAGGAAAACTGCGCTCACATTGGGAAGATTGTGTGTATACTGTGATCAGTAGAAAAAGCCCTGATGGTCCAGTGTATGAGATCAGACCAGAAAAAGGAGGACAGAGTCGAATCGTACACAGAAATCTCCTGCTGCCCTGCGACAGTTTACCTGTGGAAAAGCCAGAGAAAGGAGAATATCAAACACAGAGAAGGAAACACCAAGCTAAAAGAAGGAAAGAGCCAGAACAACAGCCAAACCTAGACTCGGACAGTGATGAGGACGAAGGATATGAATTGCTCTGTAAGTTTCCACCCCGTTCTGAACAAAGTGGAAAGCTCATCATGCTGAATCCTGAAGCTGAACCATTTGAACCAGTAATAAGGAATGAAAACTCACCTGGACACCAACCTGATTCTGGAGAAGAAGAGAATCCGGACATTACTGGGGCTGAGGAGAGTGTTCCACAGGAGTATGGTGTTTCAGAAGAGGAGGATCAAGAGTCAGAGAGTGAATCAGAGATATCACAGCCCGCAACGTACCCAAAAAGACAGAGACGTCAGCCAAAGATGTTGACTTATAATGAACTAGGAGAACCGACAGTTGAATGTAGAAATCCAGTTTTAAAGGAGATCAACTTCCAGCCTGCCTGTGGTCAGAACCTGTGGAGGCCATGGATGTTAACAAACAACAGTAGAGTAAACTGAAACCGGTCAAATACCACAGAAAGAAAAACAAGAAGGAAGAAAAAAAGAATACATACCTTTGACCTGAGTCCTGTGACCTGTAAAGTAAACAGAAAAAAAAATGGGTTAGAAGACTATGTGAGTATGTGGCTGATAATGATGGAGTCTAGTTTAATGGTAAGATTCATCTAATTAAGATTCATCTGTTTACATATATGCTAATTCTGCTGGTAAGAATAATCAGATAAATGGTTAAGTGTAATGTTAGAAAATGTAGCAATTAGTTACTGACCCCTTTTTCTAGAAAATTAGCCATGGCAAGGAGGGGATTACTGATTTAATGCACAGAGTTAAAACCAGCTGAAAACTTACCTTTTGTCTTGCAGCAATGAACAGGTCAGTCTGGAAACAACTGTCCTTGGGTTGTAATAAAATGTAAAAGAACATATTTTTAAAAGTGGGGGAGGGTGTAGAGGTATAAAGTCAAGCAGTTCTGTATTGTTTTATTTTTTTTAATTGTTATTCATTTTATTAGTTATCATTTAGGTATACTGGTTATTCCTTTAACATAAACTAAAATGTATAATGTAAAATGATGCCTATTTTAATATCACTTAGACCTGTATACACTGGCGGGTGGCGCGAGGGGGCGATAGTGAGCCGCAGGGATTTTCGCTCATTTTATGAAGAAGTCACACCGTCAGTCATGTAAACACACTATGAGACTGTCTAATTTCGTGTTGTGTTTGTTAACTTTGCAGGTAAGATGAGTGACGTGGCATCGCAGTTTATGTTGATCAGATGTTTATGTGTGTATCTTATGTGTTTTTGTTGGAGACATCTGTTTAAAATCGATAAAATTACCCGCATCGGCGCACCCGCGGCTGAGATGCGGCCGACTCGGCCGCGCTGACGGAGGCCGCGGGAGGGGTTTCAATATGACAGATTAATTTACATCGGCAGAGAATAAAATGCGCTCAATGTTATTTGTAGAAAGAGCCCGTTAATATTTGATTTAGTCATTTGTGGCTGTATTATTCTGTCATTGTTTAATGAGAAATAAAATGCTGATGAATAGAGTTCATAGTTTTATCAGAGAGTTTATAGTTTTATCAGAGAGTTTATAGTTTTATGAAAGAGTCTATAGTTTTATAAGGAAGTTAAGAATACTGAATGTGTTTTACACAGTTTGTGTTCGTACAGCATTATAGTTTTATTACTGTAATGTTAAGAAAAGTGAGTTACATGATGTACATTGCAAACACTTAAATGTTATGTATTTCAGGAAATTGTGTTATTTGAGTTTACTGAAAAGGGATTTTCGCTCATTTTATGAAGAAGTCACACCGTCAGTCATGTAAACACACTATGAGACTGTCTAATTTCGTGTTGTGTTTGTTAACTTTGCAGAGTGTGACAGCAATAAAATACTATAAAGGCCACCAGAAAACCCCGCCTCTTCTGTGTGTGCAACAAAGGCGTGGAATGCACGGGAGAGGAATTCTATCAGTAGCCGTGTATCTGTGTGTGCGTGCATGTGTGTGTGTTTGTGTGCAAGCCTGTGGAGTCTGAGCCCAGACCTCAACAGGTGTCCTTGGAGGAAGGGGGAAGGAATTCAGAGCGTCTCGTTATCTTGTTCTCCGGGGGAGTTGTTTGTCTCCAGCGCCGACCTTGGCCAAGGCCGTCTGGAATACTCGGGGAGCCGAAAGAGAAAAAGATTTCTTTTTGGGTCAATATCTGCCAATTTCGCAGATATCTAATGTCCATCACTGGTCTCCCGGTTTGTCCAAAATCAGTTGCATCGCTGTAATTTTCTCCATGATGTTATCCAGTTTGCGGTCCGTAGCCACAGTCTGAGTATTAACAGCTCTGCCCACCACCACTTTAATCAAGCTGGCCAGCTTGGTGGGGTTTTGAGTCGATCTGACCGCTTTTACCAATCGTCGATAGCACAGGGTCCCACCTAATCCCATCAGCAGAAACCCAGTTATCAAAGTTCCGAATAGATAAATATCTTCAACATCCTCCAGGGACAGAGCGGCCAGGCACATGACGCGCCACTTCTCCCACTCGTCCATCACGTATCCAGCTGCAAACGTTCCTGCAGGACAGTTGGGTTCCCCCGAACCCAGGCTTCTCGTCGAGAAGATGGTGTCAATTGCGTTCAGAGACCAGTTGATCAAATCCATAGTTCCTTTGTTTCGGAGAGCAGGGCAAAGAGAGTCTCAGAGATAGAACTAACAAGACAAGACAATAGTGGGGAGAGATAGGCAGGGAGAGGAGAAGAGAAAAATGCGACCGCCTTCGCTGAGAGCCAAACGAGAAACTTGACTTTATCCTAAAAAAAGACTTGATGTATTCCCCAATTGTAAGTCGCTTTAGATAAAAGTGTCTGCTAAATGAATACATCTAAAGGTAAATGATGAAAGTCCAGCCTAGAAATGACAAGGACCTGGACAAGGTTGTGCAGCAAGCTTGTTTAGGAAGGGCCTGATCTTTCTGATGTTATGCAAGGCAAACCTGCATGACAGAGCAGTTTTTGCAATGTGGTCTTTGAAGGTCAGCTGATCATTAAAAAATATGCAGACATCTGATTTGGATGTAAATTTAATTTTGTAAAGGTGACATAATCTGATGAAATCTGTCATAAAATCTGCCTTTTTACATGTTTAAGTGCTATAATAGAGTCCCTGGTGCATCTACCAACCCAGAAAACCTGAAAAAGAACAACCCAATAATTTTTTTTGGTAAGCCTTTCTCTGCAAGCTTGTAAAAGCATAGTTAGGGGATCTTATTATAATATTACCGCCACTTAATCCGCACCTTTACACCCACTGGGGGAAATGAGAGAAACCCTAGAAAGTCCAGAGGTATGACATTACCTCCCCCTCCCAGAAGGCGTGTCCTCGCGCCGACAAACAGGAAACTGAAGAAAGTCTTAGGAGTGGGCTTCGGCGGAGGATGGACTCCCAGGAGGAGGGCAAAAGATGGAGTCCAGAATGATGACGGAATAGTCCATGGAGGTGATGACGGAGGGAGGAGCCAAGGAGGTGACAGGAGGGGGCTGGAGCAGGAGGAGCCCGGTGGGACCCAGAACTCACCCATGATGGAATCCCACTGTGGAGCCGATGGTGGAGGAAGGGCTGACGACTCCAGGGGGCTGACCGACGGAGGCAGAGCAGGTGGTGGAAGAGCCCGAGGCGGAGACGGAAAGCCGATGATCTTGGGCGACACCGAGGATCCGGAGGGCCAAGACGAAACCCAAGGCTCTGGCGACCAAGGCGGAGATGGAGGTCCGCGGTGGAGCCGGAGCGACAGAGGACCGAGGCTGTGTCCGCGGGAGGGAGGAGGTCCACAGAGCCGGTGGGACGGAGCGACAATGCGCAGCCGGAGGAGTGGAGTCCTGAGGCGAAGATGGGGTGACGACTGACCAGGGCGGAGCCGGAGGGACGATGAAGAAGGATGAATTCCGGACAGAGTAGGTGATCCATAGAAAACATACGACGGAAACAAAGGACTGGAAAAAACAATCGGGAAACAAAACGGAGGTGAACACGCAAAAACAACTGTATAGATCGGTCTTTCTGTCACGGATCAGACAGGAACACACGAGCACACGAACAACGACGATGTAAAACTGAAGGCATTTAATAAATCCAATGGGAAACTCAGGAAACACAGGAAACACAGGGTGGTAAGACCGACAAGGATTGAGGGGAAAACACACACACACTAAATACACAGACTGATTAACACATCCAGGTGAAAACAATGAGGGAGAAACCAAAACACACAGCTCTGCGGAGGGGAAATGGGAGAAACGAACTAGAAAGTCCAGAGGTGTGACAGTAGATGTCAGATTATTCCACACATTTTTTTTTTTTTTTTTGCACAATGGGAGGAACATTTTAACGTTTATAAGGTGGACTGACTGGGGGAAAAAAAACTGTTCATGCATCTGGTAGTCCTGATATTTGGGGCTCTTTAGCACCGGCCGGATGGTAAGAGTTCAAAGAGGGGATGGCTTGGATGTGAGGGGTCCAAAGTGATTTTCCGAGCTTATTTCCTCACTCTGGATGTATTCAGTTCTTGAAAGGTGGGCAGGGGAACACCAATAATCCTCTCAGCAGACCGAACCGTTCTCTGCAATCTTCTGATGTCTGATTTTGTAGCTGAGCCAAACCAGACTGTTATTGATGTGTACAGAACAGACTTGATGATGGCTGAGTAGAACTGTCTCAGCAACTCCTGAGGCAAAAGATAAAGGTTGGATATCTGAGTCTGAACTTAGGTTTTTGGGTAATGAAAACCCTAGAATGGCTTCTTTCTATATGCTACCTAAGATACATAAATGTCTGGAGAACCCTCCAGGTAGACCGGTCATTTCAGGAAATGAAAGCCTCACGGAACCAGTATCTAAGTACATAGACTATTTCATCAAACCTTTTTTGCCTTCACTCCCAGCATATGTGCAAGACACAACTGATGTTTTGAACAAGGTTGAAGAATTGCAAAATATAGGCCCTGATACTTTCCTTGTCACAATGGATGTGGAAGCATTGTATACTAATATTGACCATCAACAGGGTCTTGAAGCTCTCACACATTTTTTGAGTGTACGGCCAGCATCTGAAATGCCACCCACTGACTTTTTACTCTCATTGACTGAATGGACTTTAACTAACAACATCTTTATTTTCCAAGACAAGATTTTCAAACAGACAAATGGGTGTGCCATGGGTGCTTGTTATAGTCCTTCATATGCAGGTCTTTTCTTGGGCAAATGGGAAGAAGATTTTGTCTTCAATTGCGAAAGAAATGTGTTTTCAAAGTACATTGTTTGGTGGGGACGCTATATTGATGATGTCTGCTTGTTTTGGTCGGGGTCAGAATCAGAGTTAAAAGAATTCCATACATTTTTAAATAGTATTAACTCTAACATTAAGCTGTCTTTGGAGTACAGTAGAGAGTGTATTCATTTTCTTGACCTTACCATTTTTAAAGATGATCTAGGATCTTTACATACATCAGTGTTTAGGAAACCTACAGACAGAAACATTATTTTACATGCTAAAAGTTTCCATCCTAATTGGCTGAAAGACAATGTCCCATATGGACAGTTCCAGAGGGTGAGAAGAATTTGTGATCAAGACAAGGTTTTTGAAAATAAATCCATAGAAATGATGTCAAGATTTGTAGAACGGGGATATAAGAACACGATTCTCCAAAAAGCTTATACTAGAGCTAAGCACACTGATAGAATATCATTACTGAAAAGAAATACAGTAAAACAGACAAAGGACAGACCAGTATTTGTCACTAGGTACAGTACAACAGGTACAGAACAAATTAAACAAATCATAAGAAAAAACTGGGGTATTACTGAGAGTGACGATCTTTTAAGCAAGTTTTTTCCTGATCCACCTTTGGTAAGTTTTAGAAGATGTCCCTGCTCTACAAGATAAACTGGTCCATAGTTATCTAAAACCAGATTCCGAACAAACGTGGTTGAGCACCAGACCCAAGGGTTGCTATAAATGTCACCACTGCAATCACTGTACTAATGTTAGGCAAACAAAAATTTTCCAGGATATTGTTTCCCAAAAGCAATTTAAGATTAATCACTTTATAAATTGTAAAACTACTTTTGTTGTCTATGGATTAGAGTGTCCTGTGTGCAAAGTGTTTTATGTCGGAAGAACGAAACGACGCTTACAAGACAGACTGGCCGAACACAAATATGCTATTCGCACAGGCAACATTAATTACCCAATGGCAAGACACTTCATGGAACACCATAATAGTAATCCGTCTACTTTACAGGCCTGTAAAGGATTGATTGACTTTTTGGATATTTAAATTGCAAGCCACTAAATATCCAGGCCTAAATGAAGACCTGGGGCCTCATTTATAAAACTTTCTTACGCACTGATTTGATCTTAGAGTGTTCGTACGATCAAATCCACGTCAAAGTACAGATTTTATAAAAACCGTCTTTGACGTGGAAAAGTACTTATCTCCACGTCAGATTCCAGCTTGGCGTACGACCGTTTCCATGTGGTAATGCCTGGTATTGCAGATAGTTCAGCCTCACTATAATTTGATTTCTTGCGCTCCTTTTTACTTGCCATTGTCACAGAGTTTTTGCTTTAGGAATGAGCTCATTTTATATGTTAATTAATTAAGCAGGGGCGTTTCGACGGCGGAACATTCAGCTGCACACAATTCCACGATCATTTGTGATTTATAACCGAATGACTGGCGTACGCATGGATTTCGTGGTACGTTCGTTTTCTCTGAATCGCTCTTACGATCAAATCAGAAAAGTTCTTAGATAAAATCAAGGAAGGTTTCTACGCAAGTCTTTATAAATGAGGCCCCTGGACTTTAGTGTTTTTCTCTGATTTTATGTCTGGTTGTTGCCATCCTTTTATTTTTACACTAGATTTTGTTTACTTCTACCTGGTGATTGTGTGTGTTTTTTAGTATGTATATGTGATATTCAGTGTGTTTCAGGTATAATGTTTATATCTCACTGTTTGCTAAGGATGACACCTGTTGGTTGTGATATACAGATACTTGTCACCTGACTAATTGATCTGCAAGGTGGAGCTTTCTGATTGGTGTTTTTAGATGTTAAGTACCTCCCCTTACCTGTGAGAACTGTTTGACTCCCTGATGAAGGCCATGTGCTGAAACGCGTTGGAGTTTTTTTAGAAAGGTTTAATGTGACCAAGCCGCTGCAATAAAGGCTTTTTAACTTCTTCCAAATGAGAGTGCCTTGGAGTTCCTTTTGCTTTGTTAACTCCTGTGGTAGGTTGAACTTCTTCAGCTGGTGAAGGAAGTACAACCTTTGTTGGGCCTTTTTTACAATGGAGTCAATGGGAGTGTCCCACTTCAGGTCCTGGGAGATGAAACAGACGCCAGTGTCGGTGGTGCGGCTGCTTGATGTGAATTTCCCCAGTTTCACCAGCTGTTGCCTATCTGTCAGAAAGCTGGTGATCCATTGAAAGATAGGGTTAGAAACAGAAAGTTGATTTAGTTTTGTGTGGAGGAGTGAAGGAATAATGGTGTTGAAGTCCAAATTTAAGTCCTCAAACAGGATCCTCACATAAGTCCCTGGTCTGTCCAGATGCTGCAGGATGAATTGCAAGCCAATGTTCACTGCATCATCCACTGACCTGTTTGCTCGGTAAGCAAACTGCAGGGGATCCAGTAAGGGTCTGGTGATGTCCTTCAGATAAGCCAGAACCAGTTTTTCAAACGACTTCATGACGACAGATATTAGCGGCACAGGTCTGTAGTCGTTAAGTCCTTTTATCTTGGATTTATTTGGGACAGGAATAATATAGGCAGTTAGGGACTTCACACAGCCCCAGAGACCTGTTGAAGATCTGTGAAAAGATGGGGGCCAGCTCGTCAGTGCAGGTTTTTAGACAGGCTGGTGTCAAACTGTCTGGTCCTGGTGCCTTTCTTCTTTTGTTCTTCCTGAAGACCTGGCGCACCTCATCTTTGCTGATTTGAAGTAAAGGAGGGGGGGAGAGGGGGTTGCTGTAGGTGGTAATGATTGTGTGAAGAGATCATCAGAACAGGTTTGGGGGGTTTCAAATCTTCAGTAAAACTCATTCATCGTTGAGTCGCCCTCAGTGCTCGGGGGTGGTGTCCTGTAGTTTGTGATGGTTTTCAGGCCTGCCTTTCCACACTGAACTTGGATCATTCGAAGTGAACTGATCTTCTAACCTTTTTGCATTGGTCTTTTTGACCACTCTAATCTCTTTATTCAGTGTGTTCCTGGTCTGGTTGTACATGACTCTATCCCCTTTTCTGTAGGCATGTCTGAGTTTTTCTGTAAACCATGGCTTGTCATTGTTGTATGTTAAATAAGTTTTGGTAGGAATGCATAAATCCTCACAGAAACTGATATATGAAGTAACGTTGCATGAAGTAAAGTCTCGTCCAGATCGGTACACAAGCAGCAGCTTCAAAAACACTCCAATCAGTCAAATAGAAACAGGATTGTAAGACCTGTTCTGTTTCGTTGGTCCATCTTTTAACAGTCTTAACTACAGGTTTAGCAGTTTTAAGTTTTTGCCTGTAGTTTGGTATAAGATGGACCAGACAGTGATCAGATAGTCCCAAAGCTGCCCGTGGGACAGAGTGATATGCTCCTTTAATTGTGGTGTAACAGTGGTCCAATATATTGTCTCTTGTGGGACATGTAACATGCTGTCTGTATTTTGGCAGTTCACGTGAGAGATTTGCTTTATTAAAATACAGAGCGGAGATCTCTACCCAACAAAACGTAGTAATCAAATATGATATTTGTTTGGCAGGTGGCCTCTTGAAATGTACTATACAGGAGCAAAAGTACATAATATACATAATATTTATTTCCAAACAGTAGGATAATGATAGTCTCGTATTACACTATGATTACAGTTTTTTATATATATAAAATACAAGTTCACTAGATTCTAGATAATGTATTGTAAATATAGTTGTATGTTTATCACAAGATTCATATCACAGATATCTATCAGTTTAAACATACACATTTCATTATTTTCGATTTTGACACGTAGAGGTAAGGTTGAACTGCAGCACTTGGAACAAGGGTGCACCAACTTACACCTAGAGCTATACAATAAATATCATGTGGAATTTGATCCCTAATTATAATAACCAATGAGACTATCCCATAGCCAAACACCAGTGTGATCAAGATGACTGTGACGGCTACAAAAGCCTTTCTCTTCAGCTGATGAGCTCCTTCTTTCTCTTTCTTTCCATCCCCAGGCTTGGGCCTTTTCAAAACCCACAAAATCATGGCAGAGCAAGATAAACACACAACCAACATGGCTAGAAACAGTCCTATGTAAAATGTTGCTATTCTAGGGTAGGAATCCATAATATACCATGCAAATAGCAGGATTGACAGCCAAACCACTCCAACAAATGACAGTTTAATTTTAGGGGCTTTGGAGTATTTTGGGTAAACCAGTGGATGGACCACAGCCAGGTATCGCTCCACACAGAAGTAGGATTGAAAGAGTGGTCGACCAACAATTAACATACCGGACAAGTAATTAGAAATAAGAATAATAACTTTCTCTTTAAGGGCTATACCTAACAGATAAATGATTATACTGGTGTTGCCAATGATCTCAACGACAGACATATTGAAAATGACAAAGTCTGAAGATGTAACACCTGCAGTTTTTCTTGCCAGCCACAAAATCCAGAAGTTCAGAGGCAGCATTAAAACAGCATTCAGGATTATGGAGAAGAAAATGAGAACATTTCCTGGATAGGAGTCAGTGCACTCAAAAACATCAAAGCACTTGCTTTCAGACTGGGAGGTGCAATTAGAAGAAAATTCATTGTCATTCACTTCCATATTTCCTCAGATATTCTTTTATTGTCTGTATAAAGGTAAATTTGTTATATCAAAAACAATAATATATTTTTATTATAAAGCAAATACATCAATAAAACATTTTAGACTTTATTAAAAACATTTGTTTTACACATACTCAGACGTGAAAGTTCCAAGAAGCCTGTGATGCGTTGTGAGGAATTTGTCTTTGTTCTGTGAATTTTAATATGATAGCCCCACCCTTTATCCTCAGAGATGATTGCATATGAAAATAGAAATATGTGGTTACATGTGTCATATATTGTATCAACAGTTTCTGTCAACAGTTTCTCTGTCTCAGCTAAACAGCTTTACAAACCAATGCACTAACAGTTGAGGATTTTTGTGGAATATATATACATTTTATTATATATGTTTTCTGTGGGGTGGCAAAATCATCTGCATCTTTTAATAACATCCCTTTTTGGAAAGCCTGGATATATTGTGACTGGTTTTATAATGAGTATTTGTGGTTACAAGCCTTTTTTGTTTGTTTGTGTTATATTATTTATTCAGCATCTAATTTTTTTTCTAATTTAATTGTCAATATTTATGTAAAAAAGCACAGAATAGTTTTTGTACATACAGTATCACATAAATAATAAGGAAAATAATATTTTGTGACAGTGAATTTAAGTTGCAGTTGAAGTCAAAAGTTTACATACACTTTAATCTGCTAAATGTTCATTATTTTACCAAAACAAGAGGAATCATACAAAATGCATGTTATTTTTTTCATTTTGTACTGACCTGAATAAGATATTTCACATAATCTTATCGCGTTTACATATAGTCCACAAGAGAAAATAATAGTTGAATTAAAAAAAATAACCCTGTTCAAAATTTATATAAACTTGATTCTCAATACTGTGTTTTTACCTGAATGATTCCTGTTTGGTTTGCTGTGGAATCATTGGTAGCACCGATTGTTTTTTTGGCATATCTCGGACCCTAGGCTGACCACAGAGACGCGTTTTTTTAACAGCCAATTTATGGGGCAGGCAGCGAGCGGATCGTGAAGAAATAAGGTCAGCTGAATTTGACACTTTATGTTTCAGGCTTGAAATCGCTGATACAACCTTTAATACATAGTTTTCCTTCTGACATATCAGTGAGCGTTTGAACCTTTTGTAATTGTTGCATGAGTCCCTCAGTTGTCCTCAGTGTGAAAAGATGGTTCTCAAAATCATACAGTCATTGTTGGAAAGGGTTCAAATACACAAAAATTCTGAAAAACCAAAGAATTTGTGGGACCTGAAGGATTTTTCAGAAGAACAGTGGGCAGTTTAACTGTTTAGGACAAACAAGGGACTCATGAACACCTAACTATTAAACAGGGTCATTTTTATAAATTCAACTATTATTTTCTTTTGTGGACTATATGTAAACATATTTTATGTCAAACATCTTATTCAGGTCAGTACTATAACATGCATTTTGTATATGAGCCCTCTTATTTTGGTAAAATAATTAACATTTTGCAGATTCTGCAAGGTGTATGTAAAGTTTTGACTTCCACTGTATGCACGATTTGTGCAGATGTTTATTGTATATAGATCAAAACAAATTCATATGAATTACATTTATTGATTTTTCTGACATATAAAAAAAGAACACGACAAGTAAAACATACAGTTTACAGAGAAAAAAGATAAAGTGAAAAATATGACTTTAGAGTCATTCTGATATCTAAAGATTATACACTAATCACATGATGCATACTATAAATACAGACATCTCTACATAAATATGGTTAATGGCTTTTGAGGCATGGCAGCTTCCCTAGTTTTGACAGGTAGAGGTAAGGTTGAACTAGAGCGCTTGGGACAAGGGTGCACCAACTTACATTTAGAGTTAAACAATAAATATCATATGGAAGATAATCCTTCAGTATAATAACACATGCGACTGTCCCATAGCCAAACACCAGTGTGGTCAAGATGACTGTGACGACTATAAAAGCCTTCCTCTTCAATTGATACGCTCCTTCTTTCTCCTTTCCATCACCTGGCTTGGGCCTCTTCAAAACCCACAAAATCATGACAGAACAAGATGAACACACAAGCAACATTATTAGTAAAAGCCCTATGTAAAATTTGGGTATATTAGGGTATGATTTCACAACAAACCCTCCACATATCAGGATTAACAGCCAAGCTATTCCAACAAATGGTAGCTTAAGTTTAGGGGTTGTCATGTATTTTGGGTAAACCAGTGGATGGACCACAGCAAGGTATCGCTCCACACTGAAAATGGTTTGAAAGAGTGGTCGACCCACAATTAAAGTACAGTCCAGGAAAGTTGAGATAAGAATAACCACTTTCTTATTATAAATTGAACCTAACATAAAAACAACGATGGAGGTATTAGCAATGACCTCAGCAACTGACTGATTGAAAATGACGAAGTCTGGGGATGTAACACCTGTGGTTTTTCTTGCCAGCCACAGAATCCAGACATTCAGAGGAAGCACCAAAGCAACATTCACAAGTGTGGAGAAGCCATTGAGAAAAATTCCAAGAAAGGAGTCCATGCACTCAAACAATGGATCACCAGAACAGTTGCTTTCAGACTGGGAGGTGCAGTTGGAAAGAAAGTCAGTAGAGCCGTTCACTGCCATATTTGCTCAGTTTGTCCTTTGTTTTCTGTATTGAAAAAAGTAAAATTGTTTGTCGTTCATCTAACAGAAACAGCAAGACAAGAAGGTGAACAACAAGTTTGGGTACATTGCATTGTAGCACACTAGTAAGTGATTATTGGTTTATACCAAATACCTATATCAAATATTTTCATCTATTTATTATATTTAAAGTATATAAATATCCAAAACATTCAGATGTTATCAAAAACATTTGGTTTTTAAAAGGCAAAAGAAATTGGCAGACATACTCACACAACAAGAGTTGCACACAAATCCATGAAGTCTGTGGTGTTTTGTAAGAATTTTGCATTTATACCATGTATGTTTACATGACAGCACCTCCCTAAATGATTGCAGTTCTCAGAAAGAGAACACACACACACACACACACACACACACACACACACACACACACACACACACACACACACACACACACACACACACACACACAGAGAGAGATATACAAGTAGATGTTGTTATCAAATTATAGCACAGTTATTTAGCAACTTCAGAAAGTTTGGGATTTGGGAGACATATTAGATTACATGATACATTTTTATATCACATAAGTAATAAAGGAAAAATAATTGGCTGTGCCTGTGACTTTTGTAAAATAGACCTCAGATAATGAATACAGTTAACTATAAGCCCGTATCTGCCACTAAATAAAAAAATAAAAACGTTATTGCGACTTTTTATCTCACAATTCAGATTTTTTTCTCGCAATTGAGAGTTTTCTTAGATTTGCGTGATACAAACTCACAGTTTGTACTATTTCTCTCAGAATTGAGTTATATAAACTCACAATTGCGAGTTATAAAGGCAGAATTATGATATAAACTCACAATTGTAAGAAAAATTGAAAGTCAGAATTGCAAGATAAAAAAGCAATTCTGACTTTCTTGCAAATATGAGTTTATATGTTTATATGACTTTTTTCACAGAATTGTGAGATATACACTCAAAATTGCAAGTTATAAAATACAATTTTTAGGGGAAAAATACTTATGTTCTCAGAATTGCGAGTTTATATCTCAATTCTGACTTTATAAATCACAATTATGAGTTTATATCTCACAATTCTGAAAAAAGTCAGAATCGTGAGTTTGTATCATTCAATTCTGAGAAAAATGTCAGAATTGCAAAGAAAAAGTAAAAAGTGTGAGATAAAAATTCGCAATAACCTCTTTTTTCCCTTTTTTATTCAGTGGTGAAAACAGGCTTCACTGTACTTTTAACACTGTATTTTTAAATACCACTAACATACCTTTAAATATGGACAGAACCTGAATTTAATAACTTGTTTGTGTGTCTCAAAATAATTTTTAAGTGCTTTATTTTCATGTTTTTTTTTTTTTTTGCAAACCAATAAAAAACTCATTAAACATATTTTGATGGATTTTTTTTACAAAATTCAAGAATTTTTAAATAGCAATGTAAATATATTTATAACATATAAATATATTAATTGTATGTAGCATTACTGTAAAGTAAAATGACATATGCTATTATAAATACTATATATTATAAACACTGATGTGACAATGTAAAGAGGTTGTCATTATAGTTTGCTTTACATTTAAATAAACTGAAACAGATGGCACTGTGGGTTTGGGCCTCCTGTGTAAACACATATAATATGTTTTTCCAAGCCGCATGTTTACAAAGGTGACAGTAGTAACTGATGTTTTAGGAAAATGTTTGATAATAAGGATTTCATGAATTATCTATCTATCTATCTATCTATCTATCTATCTATCTATCTATCTATCTATCTATCTATCTATGCTGTTGTTTATAATATATAGAACAAGACATTGTATTGAATCACATTTATTCATTTAGCATACACTTATATTCAAAGTGACTCACAAACGAGGAATATAACAAGCAGGCCATCCTAAAGAGTAACATGACAAGTGCTAAAACACAAAGTTTTACATTTCTAAATAATGCATAATGTAAATACACTTACACGTGATGCATATTAACAACAGACATCTTTTAAGGTTATCAGCTTTTGATGCATGGCAACTTGTCCGCTTTTGACAGGAAAAGGTAAGGTTGAACTAGAGCGTTTGGCAAAAGGATCCACCAAATTAAACCTACAAGTACACAATAAGTGTGGTACCCAGGTGAAAAAAAAATATACTTAAATGCAATTAAAATACACTTAAATACCCGCAAATACATTTTTAGTACATTGTTTTTTTTTGTGTTAAATAAAAGTTTGATGGTTATACACTATAAATTTACTAATTAAAAGTATGTTTATACTTCAGTAGGACTTTAGTACACTTGACAAAAGTATACTAAATACCAGTAATACTTAAATAATTTTTTAGTGTACTACAATAAAGTACACTACAGAAAAAACATCCAAAAGAGTTTTATTAGTGTGTTTTTCAAAAGTGTGCTTTAAATGCTTTAAACATTAGTTGATTTTTAGTACACTGTTTACATACTAATCTTGAGTTTAAAATAAGTTAATATATAAAAAATCTATTAGTAATGTATTGTAGTAGAAGTACATTTTCCCAAAAGTTGTACTTAAGTACACTTAATGTGAATGCATTATTATCACTAACACTTAAATTGATTTTGAGTGTGGTAATTTTAAGTTTACATTAAATTGATTTTATTAAAAATCTATTAGTAATGTATTGTAGTAGAAGTACATTTTCTCAAAAGTTGTACTTAAGTACACTTAATATGAATGCATTATTATCACTAACACTTAAATTGATTTTGAGTGTGGTAATTTTAAGTTTACATTAAATTGATTTTATTAAAAATCTATTAGTAATGTACTGTAGTAGAAGTACATTTTCCCAAAAGTTGTACTTAAGTACACTTAATGTGAATGCATTATTATCACTAACACTTAAATTGATTTTGAGTGTGGTAATTTTAAGTTTACATTAAATTTATTTTATTAAAAATCTATTAGTAATGTACTGTAGTAGAAGTACATTTTCCCAAAAGTTGTACTTAAGTACACTTAATATGAATGCATTATTATCACTAACACTTAAATTGATTTTGAGTGTGGTAATTTTAAGTTTACATTAAATTTATTTTATTAAAAATCTATTAGTAATGTATTGTAGTAGAAGTACATTTTCCCAAAAGTTGTACTTAAGTACACTTAATATGAATGCATTATTAGCACTAACACTTAAACTGATTTTGAGTGTGGTAATTCTCCCAGGTTAAAAAAAAGTGCACTAAAATACACTTTATTTAAGTATACTTAGTACACTTTTCAGTAATGTACTAAAAGTACTCTATTTTCGCACACTAATTTTGTACTTATTGTACTAAAAAATAGTATTAAGTATATGTTAAGATAAACTTAATACCATCTAAGTGTACTCAACTGTGCTATTTTGAGACACCATGAAATTGAACTAAAATGTGCTTTTAACATACTATATCTGTATTTAAAAAAATATATTTAGTTACAACTAGAAATACACTTGAACCCTACTTTTGAACATTTATAAATATATTTATGACTAATTTAAAGTATAGCAATAATATATTAAAAGAATATACAAAGTGTGAAAAAAGTGTGCTAAAATACAATTTAAGTACACTTAGTGCACTTCCCTAATGTACTTAAAGTGCTCTATTTTCGGCCACTAATTTTGTACTCTATATACTAAAAGTTATTCTTAAGTATATGTTAAGATAAACTTAAGATCATCTAAGTGTACTCAACTGTGCTATTTTGAGACACCATGAAGATGAACTAAAATGTGCTTTTTACATACTATCTCAGCATTTCCAAAAAATGTATTTTGTTACCACTTCTAATAGGATTGAAACATATTTCATAAACCTTTAAATATACTAATTATACATAAAAAATAAACTTACTGATTATTTAAAATACATGAATAATATATAACAAATGTATACAAGGCGTATTTATAATGTATTGCCCACATGTTTTTATCAATAAAAAATACACTTGTTGATTATTTAAAATACATAAATATATAACAAATGTATGCAAGGCGTATTTATAATGTATTTCCCACATATTTTATTACAAAAAAAATACACTTGTTGATTATTTAAAATACATGAATAATATATGATAAATGTATACAAAGTGTATGTCACGCCCTTGGACTGTTTGTCTTGGTTTTTCCCAGTGTTTCCCCCATTGGACTGTCTGTTTGGTTTCTCCCATGCCCTTTTTTGGTCTTCCTGCTCATTAGTGTGATCCCCTCCACCTGTTGTTGTAATTATCTCCCCTTTATAAGTTTGTTTGATTTCCTTGTTTCTTTGTCCGGCTACAAGCGTTACACCTATGTTCCTTCGTTGTGTGCACGTCTTCTCCCGCCATTCCTGTCTATTGTTACTCTGCCTGAGGATTTATTGAAGACTTTTTATTGAAGACGTTATTTTTTGCTTTCCTACACGTTTCGTGACAACGTATTTATAATGTATTGCCCATACATTTTTATTCATTATAATACACTTATTAATTAATTAAAATATATCAATTATATATAATAAATTTATTCAAAGCGTAATTATAATGTCTTGCCCACATATTTTTATTAATAAAAAATACATTATAAATACGCTATGTATACATTTATTATATATTATTCATGTATTTTAAATAATCATCAAGTGTATTTTTTATTAATAAAAATATTTGGGCAATACATTATAAATACGCTTTGTATACATTTGTCATATATTATTCATGTATTTTAAATAATCATCAAGTGTATTTTTTATTAATAAAAATATTTGGGCAATACATTATAAATACGCTTTGTATACATTTGTCATATATTATTCATGTATTTTAAATAATCAACAAATGTATTTTTTTATTAATGAATATATGTGGCCAATACATTATAAATACGCTTTGTATACATTTTTTATATATTATTCATGTATTTTAAATAATTAATAAGTGTATTTTTTATTAATAAAAAACATGTGGGCAATACATTATAAATACGCCTTGTATACATTTGTTATATATTATTATTGTATTTTAAATAATCAGTAAGTTTATTTTTTATGTATAATTAGTATATTTAAAGGTTTATGAAATATGTTTCAAATGTATTATAAGTGGTAACAAAATACATTTTTGGAAATGCTGAGATAGTATGTTAAAAGCACGTTTTAGTTCATCTTCATGGTGTCTCAAAATAGCACAGTTGAGTACACTTAGATGATCTTAAGTTTATCTTAAGGAGTACTTAAGAATAACTTTTAGTATATTAAGTACAAAATCAGTGCCCGAAAATAGAGCACTTTAAGTACATTAGGGAAGTGCACTAAGTGTACTTAAATTGTATTTTAGCACACTTTTTTCACACTTTGTATATTCTTTTAATATATTATTGTTATACTTTAAATTAGTCATAAATATATTTATAAATGTTTAAAAGTAGGGTTCAAGTGTATTTCTAGTTGTAACTAAATATATATTTTTAAATACAGATATAGTATGTTAAAAGCACATTTTAGTTCAATTTCATGGTGTCTCAAAATAGCACAGTTGAGTACACTTAGATGGTATTAAGTTTATCTTAACATATACTTAATACTATTTTTTAGTACAATAAGTACAAAATTAGTGTGCGAAAATAGAGCACTTTTAGTACATTACTGAAAAGTGTACTAAGTATACTTAAAGTGTATTTTAGCACACTTTTTTCACATTTTGAATATTCTTTTAATATATTACTATTATACTTTAAATTAGTCTTAAATATATTTATAAATGTTTAAAAATAGGGTTCAAGTGTATTTCTAGTTTTAACTAAATATATTTTTTAAAATAC
The DNA here is from genome assembly GCF_049309525.1 of Garra rufa. Taxonomy (NCBI): domain Eukaryota; kingdom Metazoa; phylum Chordata; class Actinopteri; order Cypriniformes; family Cyprinidae; genus Garra; species Garra rufa. The sequence goes on from NC_133363.1 coordinate 51,719,303, forward strand.
AGATATAGTATGTTAAAAGCACATTTTAGTTCAATTTCAGGGTGTCTCAAAATAGCACAGTTGAGTACACTTAGATGGTATTAAGTTTATCTTAACATATACTTAATACTATCTTTTAGTACATTAAGTACAAAATTAGTGTGCGAAAATAGAGCACTTTTAGTACATTACTGAAAAGTGTACTAAGTATACTTAAATAAAGTGCATTTTAGTGCACTTTTTTTTTACCTGGGTATGGAAGTTGTTCCTTTAGTATAATAGAAAACGAGACTGTCCCATAGCCAAACACCAGTGTGATCAAGATGACTGTAACGGCCACAAAAGCCTTTCTCTTCTGTTGAAACGCTCCTTCTTTCTCCTTTCCGTCCCCTGGTTTGGGCCTCTTAAGAACCCACAAAATCATGACAAAGCAATATGTGCACACAACTGACATGGCTAGAAACAGTCCTGTGTAAAATTTTGGTATTTTAGGGAATGAATCCATAACAAACCAACCAAACACCAGGATTACCAGCCAAACCAGTGCAACAAATGGCAGTTTAAGTTTGGAGGCTTGAGCGTATTTCAGGTAAACCAGTGGATGGACCACAGCCAGGAATTGCTCCACACAGAAGTAGGTTTGAAAGAGCGGTCGACCCACAATTAACATACTAACCATGTAATTAGACATTTGAATAATAACTTTCTTATTAAGGGTTGCACCTAACAGATAAAAAAGTATGCTGGTGTTGCCAATGACCTCAGCAATAGACAGATTGAAAAAGATAAAATATGAAGATGCAAGACCTGTTCTTCTTGCCAGACACAGAAGCCAGCAGTTTAGAGGCAGCATGAAAGCAACAATCAGAAGTATGAAAAAGGCAATTAAAACATTTCCTGGATAGGAGTCCATACACTCAAAAATCTGAACACCAGAACTGTTGCTTTTAGACTGAAAGGTATTGGATAGAAAGTAAGTAGTGTTGTTCAATGCCATATCTGCTCAGATTGTCCTGTATTTTCTGTATGGAAAGAAGGTTAAATGGTTCGCTAGAAGTGTAAGTTATGTAAGTTTATAACAAATACATTTTAATTACTTTATTATTATTATTATTATAGTAAAATATATTTTTAAAAAATCAGCTGTCATACTTACACATGAATAGTTGCACTTATATCCATGAAGATTGTGATGTGGTATGAGGATGCTGCCTTTATAGTGTTTATGTTGGTGTAATAACCCCTCCCTTTATCCAAATGGATCATATAGAACTGCAGTATGAAATGTTACTGTACTATTTATTAAGCTGAATCATATTATTTAAGCTACAGATTATACACTACCAGTCAGTTTTTGAACAGTAAGATTTTTAATGTTTTTAAACATGTTTTTCATATTTAGCGCCCAAACTCTGGAACAATCTACCTAACACTGTTCGGGAGGCAGACACACTCTGTCAGTTTAAATCTAGATTAAAGACCCATCTCTTTAACCTGGCCTACACTTAATACATTTCATAATTCAAATCCGTTAAAGGATTGTTAGGCTGCATTATTTAGGTCAACCGGAACCAGGGACACTTCCTATAACACCTGATGTACTCGTTGCATCAGAAGAAGAATGGCATCTACACTAATATTAGTATCTTTCCTTCTTATTCCGAGGTCACAGTTGCAACCTGTCTCCTGGATGTCTGTGCCCATCAGCACCCAGAGCTATCCTCTACAGTCCTGAATGTCAGCAGAGACCACATCAACCAGATGAGCCCCAGAGACAGATCATCAGTGAAGACCTCATCACCTAGACGGCCATCGACGCAAGACAGCGAAAACCAGATGAGTCCTCTCCAATCTGTGACCGTCGGCCATATTACGGCAGCAAACTTCCTTGACTATTACGCCGGAATGGGAGTGTAGTTCCTAATCTTATCGGCCTAGAAACTCGCAGCTTTGCATTTCCGCCGGTCTTAGTACACAATATAACTACAGAAGAGTCAAGTTTTAAATACAACAAATATGGAAACTCGTTGGTCATTTTTGAACGCGATGCTATTGGTCTAATAGGATTCAATGATCTATGCTAAGCTATGCTAAAAGTGATATCGCCAGAACAGGAGAACAGCTGAATGGATTTCAAAACGGTAAAACTCAACTTATTAACTTGGGGGGAGTTGGAGAATGAGCCTATTTCCAAAAAAAGTGGAGTGTTCCTTTAAAGGATCCTTGCTAAATAAAAGTATTAATTTCTATAATTTACATTTTAAATTACATTTTTAAATATATTCAAATAGAAAACAGTCATTTTAAATAGTAAAAATATTTCATTACTGTTTTTGCTGTATGTTGGATCAAAAAAACGCAGGAGACTAAAACATAAAAACCTTCAAAGATGTTTGACTGGTAGTTTACATCACAATACATCTATAATGTATGGTAAAACAGATTTTATGTAACATACAGTTGAGGTCAAAAGTTTACACCCCCTTTCAGAATCTGGAAAGTGTTCATTATTTTGATAAAGTAAGAGGGAGCATACAAAATGCATGTTGTTGTTTATTCAGTACTGACCTAAATAAGATATTTCACATACAAAATGTTTACATATAGTCCACAAAAGAAAATAATAGTTGAATTTATAAAAATGACTTGGTTCAAAAGTTTACATTCCCTTGATTCTTAAAGGGGTCATCGGATGCCCATTTTCCACAAGTTCATATGATTCTTTAGGGTCTTAATGAAAAGTTTATAATATACTTTGGTTTAAAATTCTCAATAGTAGTGCAAAAAAAAACAGCCTTTTACCTTGTCAAAATCAGCTCTGCAAAAACTCAACTCATTTTAAGACATGGTCCCTTTAAATGCAAACGAGCTCTGATCGCCCCGCCCCTCTCTGGGATTATGAGACGTAATGTTTACTTTAGCCGCATTTAGCCGCATTTAGTGGCAGAACTTGCCAACAAGCACATTATTAAGAAAGGCCATTCACAAAGATACAAAAAAAAAAACCTTTATACTCACTTCTGCTGTGGGTGAAGCTGTATCAGGAACGATTCGCCCGAACATAGCAAGTAGGGCTCGCTGCAGCCTGCGGTGGACATCCAACCCCGCCCACATCCATGTGTGACGTCAGACACCACGCCCCCGTCAATGCGTCATCGTGTGACTCCCCTCTCCATCGGTAGTTTTAAAGCGGTGCATTTAAAAAAAATTCACGAAATTTATCCATGTAAAGTAGCTCTTTCTAAATTCATGGACATTGATAACACCTGCAGTTTCTGTAACACACATGAGGAAGACTTGTGTCATTTGTTTTATAATATAAAACCTTTCTATTTCTGCAAAGAAATGTTAATTATATGCTTTCTTTAAAAGATGTTATCTGTACTATTCTTACTCATAAAAGTAAAATGATTGAGTATGTTGTTAACTTTTACATTTTACAAAAGTCTTTAAAACAAATGAATACATTTGTTGTCACATTTCACGGAGAACTTTTTTCTGGTTATGCTCCCACAATATAATTTTTGTATATGTAAGGGAAAAGGAAGAACATTTGAACTATTGTTTAGTTGTTTCTAGGTTTTAATTTATTTTTTGTTTATTTATTTACTTTTTATTTATACGTTTATTTATTATTTTTTTTCTCTCTATGGTATTAGTTTATTTTTATTTTTTTATTATTATTTTTCCCCCTCTTATTACATATTGTATTACTGTATACAGATTAAGCTTGTATTTTGTGTATCTGGATTTCTATTTCAATATTTTTGTAATGTCCAATTATTCTTTAATAAAATAATTAAAAAAAAAGAATCCCGATGTTGTACGCATGTGCAAGAATGGCGGAAGTATGTTGTATCGGGGATGTAAACAAAACAGTTTGTATTAAATAATACAAATTAAACCTAGGTCATCTTTCATATGGAACTAATTACATTCGAACAGCCGGTAAAACGCTTGCTTTGGTTGATTAAAGTTAGGAAAATGGTAATTGGTAATAAAACATTTAAACCTTACCCTATTTGTTTGTGTAATGACATAAATTCACGTTTATTAATCGATTTTGACATAGCTTAGACAAGATCAGATTTAGACGGACAATTAAGTTTTGTTATTGTAAAAGTAACACTTAGCATATTTTCATTTTCATCTAATTCTCTAAAGATATGTCCACAAATGTGAACATTGCTAATCATATTATCACTATTTTAATATGCGTTAATACTATTTAATATGTTGGATGTGTGACGTGTTTAAACATGGACGTGGCGTCTGGCGTCACACTTGGATGTGGGCGGGGTTGGATGTCCACCGCAGGCTGCAGCGAGACGCTACTCGAACATAGAGGCACATGTCGAGCGGGATTGGCGCTTTCCTTTTAGAAACGAAAGTAACGTTTTCCTCTGCGTCTTCAGTAAATGATGACATCTGTGTTCATTATTACATCAAACAACAGAACACCTCAATTGCTCAATCTGAGACATTCTTGTCTGCACCTGAGTTGACGCAACTATCAACTATCATGGGAGTGGCCTCTGTCGGTGTGCTGTCACAACGACAAGAAGCTGAGAAAGACCTGATTTTAAAAAGGGGATACTACTTTTAAATATTAAAAAATGTCAACTAGGTGGAGTATTTTTTATCATTAAACTACCATCACACCTTAATGTTCAAACAACATGTAAAAGTTAGTTTTGCATCCGATGACCCCTTTAATACTATTACCTGAATGATCCAATGATGTGTTTGTTTTTTGTATTTTTTAGTTTTTTTTAGTGATAGTTGTTAATGAGTCCCTTGTTTGTCCTGAACAGTTAAACTACCTGCTGTTCTTCAGAAAAATCCTTAAGGTCCCACAACAACTTTTGTTTCGCAGCATTTTTGTGTATTGGAACCCTTTCCAACAATGACTGTACGATTTTAGGATCCAGCTTTTCACAGAACAACTATCACTAAACAAAAAAACACAGCTCTGGATCTTTCAGGTAAGAACACAAAATTAAAAACCAAGGGGATGTAAAATTTTGAACAGGGTCATTTTTATAAAACCATCTATTATTTTTTGTTGTGAACTGTATGTAAACATATTTCATGTGAAATATCTTATTTGGGTTAGTACTAAATAAACAATGACATGTCATTTTGTCATATATGACATTTTGTATGATCTCTTATTTTGGTAAAAATGCAGATTCTGAAAGGGGGATGTAAACTTTTGACCTCATCTGTATGTTGAATTGCATATGTAATGCAAATATAAAATATATCCGTATATACTGCCAATATAATAAATATTAATACATGCAAATAAATGTGGCAGTTTAAATAGGTTGTCACTATAGATTGCACTGCATTCAAATGAAGTAAAACTGATGGCACTGTGGGTTTGTGCACTCTGTGTTTCCACCAAGCCTACAAACCACACGCTAACAAAGGTGACAGTAATAAATGATGTCATAGTGTTGATAACCATTGAGGATTTATATGAATCCAATGAATGGAGTAAACCTAGCGTAGCTGTATTTAAAATTTATTTTAATTAATATAATCATGGTAATTACAACTATAATGCTGAAACAGCTTGAAATGTCTATAAGTATGTGAATGAAAAAAAATCCCCCTAAATATTATATTATAAACCTAATGCATTTGACCCTGTTATCAGAAATATGTATATGAAACAAACATATCATCAAACAATCCACATCAGACAGCATCATATTAAACATTTCTGATGCATGGCAACTTGTCTACTTTTGACAGGTACAGATAAGGCTGAACAGCACCAACTGGCAAAAGGGTGGTCCAACTTAAGCCTAGAGCTAAACAATAAGTGTGGTATGGAAGATGATCTCTCAGTACAATAACACATGCGACTGTCCCATAGCCAAACACCAGTGTGATCAAGATGACTGTGACGACTACAAAAGCCTTTCTCTTCTGTTGATACGCTCCTTCATTTTCTTTTCCGTTTCCTGGCTTGGGCTTCTTCAAAACCCACAAAATCATGACAGAGCAAGATGAACACACAGCCAACATTGCTACAACCAGTCCCATGTAAAACCATATAGTCATTTTAGGGTAGGAATACACAAAATACAATCCAAACATCATGATTTTCAGCCAGACCAGTGCAACTAATGTCACTTTACCTTTAGGATCTTTTGAGTATTTCAGGTAAACTAACGGGTGAACCACAGCCAGGTATCGCTCTACACAGAAAACGGTTTGAAAGAGTGGTCGACCCACCATGAATGTACTGCACAGGAAAGTAGAGGCAAGCGGAAGAGCTTTGTTCTTAAGCAAAGCACCTAAAACAAAAATACAGAGGGAAATCCCACCAATAATCTCAGCAACAGATTGGTTCAAAACGACAAAGTCTGAAGATGCAGCACCTGCCGTTCTCCTCACCAGCCACAGAATCCAGCAGTTCACAGGCAGTATGAGAACACAGTTCACCATTGATATGAAGCCAGTAAGAACATTTCCTGGATAGGAGTCCATGCACTCGTAAATTAGATCACCCGAATAGTTGCAATTGTATAAAAATTCATCTGCGCTGTTCACTGCCATATTCCGTCAGATTCTCCTTCGTTTTCTATATCAAATAAGGGTAAATTATTCCATACACGTGCATTGCTCGCAAGTTTATTGTGTAACATTTTAGAAATGGTCAGATTAGTCCAAACAAAGCCACTAAAAATCTTATATTTCTCATCTTGAAAAAGTAACATTTCACATAAATATCTATTATTTGACACTGTTTATATTATAATCATTTTACTAAAATAAAAGACAGAATATGTAATTCATATTAACTATTAATTCATACTATTAATTCATATTAACTTCAGATTTTAACTATTAATTAAAAACATCTACCTCATACTTACATATGAACAGTTTCACACATGTGCAGCCTGTAGTGTATTGTGAGGATTTAGTCTCTATACTTTATATTATTGTGATAGCCACTCCCTTCCACAGTGAAGGTTTTGTGGGGTTATTACAATATTTTTTACATCATTTTCACACATAATTACGTAAAAAAGTTTAGGAACCACGTTCTAATGAATATAGAGTTGAAGTCAAAAGTTTACATACACCTTGCAGAATCTGCAAAATGGTCATTATTTTACCAAAATAAGAGAGATCATACAAAATGCATGTTATTTTTTTTATTTAGCACTGACCTGAATAAGATATTTCACATAAAAGATGTTAACATATAGTCCACAAGAGAAAATAATAGTTGAATTTATAAAAATTACCCTGTTCAAAAGTTTATTCGTGATTCTTAATACTGTGTTGTTACCTGAATGATCCACAGCTGTGTTTTTTTTTTTTTTTGTTTAGTGATAGATGCTCACGAGTCTCTTGTTTCTCCTGAACAGTTAAATTGCCCGCTGTTTTTCAGAAAAATCCTTCAGGTCCCACAAATTCTGTTTTTCAGCATTTTTGTGTATTTGAACCCTTTCCAACAATGACTGTATGATTTTGAGATCCATCTTTTCACACTGAGGACAACTGAGGGACTCATATGCAACTATTACAGAAGGTTCAAATGCTCACTGATGCTTTAGAAGGAAAAACGAAGCATTAAGAGCTGGGGGTGTAAACTTTTGAACAGAATTTTTTCATTTAGTACTGCCCTTCAGAAGCTACAGAAGATAGCTACATGTTTCCAAGAAGACAAAATTAGTTAAATTTACCCTGATCTTTAAATTCAAAAGGTGCTTAATGCATTGTGTTTCCTTCTGAAGCATCAATGAGCGTTTTAACCTTCTGTAATAGTTGCATATGTGTCCCTCAGTTGTCCTCAGTGTAAAAAGATGGATCTCAAAATCATAGTCATTATCGGAAAGGGTTCAAATACAGTATGAAAGTGCCTGAAAGTATACTATAGATAGACAAGTGCAAGTTTAAAGATAATGAATATTAATTCTATCTTGTGTACTCTTTGTAAAGAGGTTGTCACTGTAGTTCGCTCTATATTCAAATGAACTGAAACTGATGCACTGCGGGTTTGTGCCTCCTATATAAATTTCCACCAAGCCTGATGGTCATGTTGACAAAGTTGACATTACTAACACCTGGGATTTCACAAAACTACACTGAACATTTTCAGCTTTTGCAATTGCAAATTAAAGCAATTGAAAGTTTTTTGATGCAAGGCAATCTGTTGATTTTTGACAGGTAGAGGTATGGTTGAATGGCACCGCTTGGCAAAAGGGTCCACCAACCTAAACCTATAACTGAACAAAAGATGTTGTATGGAAGTTGATCCCTCAGTATAATAACACATGAGATTGTCCCATAGCCAAGAACCAGTGCGATCAAGATTAAAGTGACAGCCACAAAAGCCTTTCTCCTCAGCTGATACGCTCCTTCATTCTCCTTTCCATCTCCAGGCTTGGGCCTCTTCAAAACCCACAAAAGCATGACAGAGCAAGATGAACACACAACTATCGTTCCAAGATATACTCCAAAGAAAAGCCATAAAGGCAGTTTTGGGTAGTAATCCATAATATGCCATCCAAACATCATGATTATCAGCCAGACCAGCCCAACAAATAAAACTTTAGCTTTAGAGGCTTTCATGTATTTTAAATAAACCAACGGATGGACCACAGCCAGGTAGCGCTCCATACAAAAAACAGTTTGAAAGAGAGGTCGACCCACCAGAAATGTACTGCACAGGTAATTAGCGATGATAACAACAACTTTCTTATTAAGCAAAGAACCTGACAGAAAAATAGCGAGGGAAATCCCACTAATGATCTCAGCAACAGATTGGTGCAAAATGTTTAAGTCTGACCATACAGCACCTTTATTCCTCCACACCAGCCACAGAATCCAGCAGTTCAGAGGTAGGAAAAGAATGACGTTCAGCACTATGTAGAAGCCAGTGAAAGCATTTCCAGGATAGGAGTCCATGCATTCATAATATGGATCACCACAGTTGCTTCCAAACTGAGAGGTGCAATTGGATAAAAAGTCTACAGTTCTGTTCACTTCCATATTCACTCAGGTGTGCCCTAGTGTGAAACAGACATGTATTTTGTATGTATCATTTTAGAAATGGTCAGATTATTCCAAATAAAGCCACAGATTACTACTACAGCAAGAAATGATTTAGATCATACCAGATAAACTGATAACTCACTTTTCACTAACAAATAAAATAATATTCAAATGTTTTGAGAAAGAAACCCACCCCTGTACTTACACATGAATAGTTTTACATGTATATGTGCAGCTTGTAGTGCATTACTCTTTATACTCTATGTATTGTAATGATGGCCACTCCTCTCATACACAATGCGTGTTTGCCACACTTCAAAAAATCAAAACAAAACATGCTTTTGTTATAAAACAGAGCTGCAAACAAGTTACCAAAGAACCTATTGATGGACCTTTTGTCAAGCAGTGGCAACAGGCTGACTTGCAGAAAAAAATATTTAAGATTTACAGAGATGGTCATAAATGGATTCATTATTAATATAAACACAGAAAAATTTTAAGATATGTCCTCAAAAATCTAAATGTCTCTGTCAGGTTAGTAACAAATATTCTATAAAATATCATTCTAAGGTAAGGTATCTGTTGCTGTTGTAAGTCTCTTCTGCTCATCAAGCCTGCATTTATTTGATTCGAAGTACAGCAAAAACAGTACAAATTTGAAATATTATTACTATTTAAGACAGCCGTTTTCTATTTGAATATATTTTTAAATGTGATTTATTTCTGTGATTTCAAAGCTAAATTTTTAGCATTATTACTCCAGTCAAATGATCATAATAATAAAAAACATGTTTATTTTTTGATAAATAGAAGGTTTAGAAGAATAGTATTTATCTGAAATAAAAATCTTTAGTTACATTATAAACGTGTTTATCATCACTTTTGATCAATTTAAAGCATCTTTGCAAAAATGAAAAATATACATTTTTGTAATTTCATTCCCCCCTCCGAAAAATTATACTGACTTATACTGACAATGGTATAGTGTATAATGTTACAAAAGCTTTTTATTTTAGATTAATGCTAATCTTGGGATCTTTCTATACATCAAAAAATCCTGAAAAAATTTACTCAACTGTTTTAAATATCGATAATAATAACATGTTTCTTGGACAGCAAATCAGAATATTAGACGAAGTTTCCGAAGGATCATGTGACACTGAAGACTGGAGTAATGATGCTGAACATTTAGCTTTGAAATCACAGGACTAAATTATATTTTAAAATACATTCAAATAGAAAACAGTTTAATAAAGAAAAATATTTCAGTTTAGTAAAAATATTTCAGAATTTTAATATAAAATAAATGCAGGCTTGGTAAGCAGAAGAGACTTCTACACAAACATCTTAAAAAAAATCTTACTGTTCAAACACTTTTGACTGGTAGTGAAAATATGACCATTTTCATTTTAAACATAAATATATTTATATAATGTCACATGTTGCCAGTTTTCTCTTATATTAGACTTTCATGTATTAGTTCTTGCATCTCAGTTTAATGTTTCACGTGGTGGTTTGTAGTTCAGTGTAGGTAATTTATCACTGGTTGTTTCAACAGGTGTTTCTTATTTGTGATTGTGATGTATGATTAAATGTGATTTATGCTCAGTAGTTATATGTGTTTTCAGTTCTCCTGGATTATGTTCCTAGTTTGTTTTTATTGACTAATTTGCTGCATTTATATCCATGTTTCCCCCTGGATCTTCTTGTTACACACAATCACACAGACATCATTTCATTTAAATTTTATTTTCATACGTGTGTCATTAAATACAGGATTAAGTTGCCATTTTTCAATCTCAACTGCATTTTCCACGACTGATCAATCAGTAGGCTATATGACATCATTTGTTAACGGAACAATGACTGAGACACTAGATTTTCAACCTTGCAAAAGCGCATTTTGCATGAACTAATCACAAACCGGATCGTCAGAAAAGTTCCTTTTAAATTGGAAGGTGCAGTTCATTAAATCCATAGTGTTGTTCACTGCCATATTTGCTCACAAGTTACTTTGTTTTCTGTGTGGAATGCATGTAAAATTAAATCAGTTCATAGGATTATATCAAATACAACATATTAAGACACTGTCTTATTCACCATAAAACATATACCACAATAACACACACCAAAAACTTCACAGGCTTGTTGTTTGATAAATATCAAATAGAAAAATGCATTCATATACTCACACATGCACATCAATTCAACCTGTGTGCTGTGAGGATATAGTCTGTATAAAAATATGTCAGTGTGATAGCCACACCTCTCATCCATATTAAAGGATGACTGTGATGTCCTCCACAAAAAAGCCTCTCTCCTCAGTTGTTAAGCTCCTTCTTTCTCTTTTCTGTCCCCAGATTTGGGCCTTATCAAAACCCATAAAATCATGAAAGAGCAAAATGAATTCACAACTAATGTTCGAAGATATATTCCAAAGAAAAGCCATAAAGGCAGTTAAAAGAGTAGTTTACTTTCAGAACAAAAATTTACAGATAATGTACTCACCCCCTTGTCATATAAGATGTTCATTTCTTTCTTCAGTCGTAAAGAAATTATATTTTTTGAGGAAAACATTTCAGGATTTCTCTCCGTATAATGGACTTCTGGTGCCCCTGAGTTTGAACTTTCAAAATGCAGCTTCAAAGGGCTCTAAATGATCGCAGCCGAGGGTCTTATCCAGCAAACAATCGATAATGTTCTAAAAAATTACAATTTATATTCTTTTTAACCTAAAATGCTAGTCTTGTCTAGCTCTGTGTGTACTCTGTGTATTCCAGTTCATGACAATTAGGGTATATCGAAAAACTCCCACCTCATTTTCTCCTCCAACTTTAAAATTGTCCTACATCGCTGTTTTACCTTTTTTTGTAAAGGGTGTTTGATCTTCTTTGCATGTTCACTTTTTAAACTCTGAGTCGGTACTTCTGCTGCAAAGTAGGACAATTTTGAAGTTGGAGGAGAAAATGAGATGGAGGTTTTTCGACATACCCTAACTGTCATGAACTGGAATACAGAGTTCACGCAGGGCTAGGCAAGACGAGCGCTTGAGGTTAAAATGCAGAGGCAGACAGTGAAGTATTTTTTAGTTTAGAGTGTTTTTCTTCAGAAAACTTTACTTCACTACATTCCAAAGCATAATGTGATACTTTTTACTGCACTATATTTCATAAATAAAAGTTGTTGTTAGTTTTACGCTTAATACTTAAGAGCATTAAAAATGAAGTACATACTTGTACTCAATTAAATATTTAAATTACTTTTACTTGAGTAAAAGTAAGAAAGTAATAGATTTCTAATGTAATTAAGTATCAAGTCACAGAAATCAGTTAATTCTCAGCACATAGAGACCCTTTCACCTAGATATCACACTGTAGAGACTGTGTCTGTTCCCCGAGCTAGAAAATACAATAAATGTAAGAGTAACAATTTAATTGATGTTCAACAAATAAAAAATGTATATAATACTGAGAAAAAAATGATAAAGCTTGGCTTTTTAAATATCAGGTCACTTTCTACGAAAGCACTTTTTGTAAATGATATGATCACTGATCATAAGCTAGATGTGCTCTGTTTGACAGAAACCTGGCTAAAACCAGATGACTACATTATTTTAAATGAGACTACTCCCCAAAATTACTGTTACAAACATGTGCCACGTGTAAAAGGTAAGGGGGGAGGTGTTTGCACAATTTATAGCAATATGCTCAGTGTTTCTCAGAGAATGGGCTTTAAGTATAACTCGTTTGAAGTAATGGTGCTCCATATAAAATTATCCAAAGAAACAAGTATTCTTTTAATACTAAAAGCTAAACTCTGCAGGAAAATGGACCTCGAGGGCCAGAGTTGAGAACTCCTGACCTAGACGGCCATCGACGCAAGACAGCGAAAACCAGATTAGTCCTCTCCAATCTGATTTTGTGGCAACTTGGAACTCTTGCATCAACATTAATATTAGTCTGTTTGTTTCTTATTCCCAGGTCACCATAGCCACCAGATCCAGTCCGTATCCAGATCAGATGGTCACTGCAGTCCCCCTGATCCAGTCCAAACCAAGAGCAGATGGTGGATCAACACCTACAGCCGAATGTCAGCGGATACCGTGTCAACTAGATGAGCCCCAGAGACAGATCATCAAGAAAAAACTCCTACCCTAAACGGCCACCGACACAAGGCCATGGGAACCAGATGAGTCCTCCCCAATTTGACTTTGTTGCAATATGGAACTCTTGCATTATTATTGAAATTTTATTTTATTATTTTAATACTGTAAGGTTGCTTTGACACAACTTGTATTGTAAAAAGTGCTGTATAAGTAATCTTGACTATTAAAGGATATTTATTACAAAACATAGTGCAGTAAACAGTACAGTATTATGCTTTGTTATGTTATGAAGTAAAGTTTTCTAAAGAAAAACACACTGATAAAGTACAGAAAATTGAAAAGCATTTTTAGAGCAGAGTACTTTTACTTCACTACTGTCTACCTCTGTTAAAATGTATATAAATTGTAAATGTTGAAGATCTTAAGGCTGGGATTATTTAGAGCCCTTTGAAGCTGCATTTAAACTGCATTTTAGAAGTTCAAACTCAGGGGCACCATAGAAGTCCACTATATGGAGAGAAATCCTGAAAAGTTTTCCACAAAAAAGAAATTCTTTACAAGTTAAGAAAAGTGAGTGCATTATCTGTAATTTTTTGTTCTGAAAGTGAACTACTCCTTTAAGAGTAGGAATCCATAGTATGCCATCCAAACTTCATGATTATCAGTCAGACCAGCCCAACAAATAATACTTCAACTTTAGGGATGTAACCGAGACTGTATGAGGTGGATCCAAATGCGAGCTTTATTTAAACAGATCGTGGTTGACAGGCAGGGTAAAAATCACCAGCAAACAGGAACATCCAAGATAATCCAAAGAGTAATCCGAAAACACAGGCAGAGTGGTCAGGGGCAATCAGCAAGGTTCAAAAACGCAGAAACAGTCCAAAGATCAAAAAACACAAAGGTTAGGCTAGGAAACAAGGAACAATGGAAACACTAGGGCTAAACAACAATCAGCAAACACAGAGGGGGAAGGGAGAGGCTTTATACCAAACACTAGGGAGCACATGACCAAACTAACCAATGGGGAACTGACATATAGAACAGAGGAACCAATCACAGAATGACACACAAACAAGGGAAATACATGGTTGGTTGAGTCCATATTGGAGTGCCCTCTAGTGGGGCTGCCGGGCACTCCGTAACAAGGGCTTTCATGTATTTTAAATACACCAAAAAAGTTTGTTTTAAATACACTTTCCTGTTAATCTAAAAATACCTTATATTGAAGCTAATCTCCCACAGTGAGGGGTTGTGGAATATGAAGTGTTAAGTTTTCCTTTAGGCTTTATAGGACTTTGGGTAAATTTGGACAGGGCCCTTTTCTAAACAACCATGTTACAGCCTCCAAAAGGGTAAATTAAAACTTTTTTTTTGATAATTATTGACCTAGAGAGTCCATAGGGTTTTTTTCAGATTGAGCAAAAAACCTAGGTCTAGTTTGCAAAAGTAGGTTTTTGACATCTTCTCAATCATTTAACAAACAATTTGACTGACAGCAGTAATTATAGAAGAAAAGTTGTACAGAATGAGGAGTTCTCTCATATGATACAAATATTGTGTGTATGTCACCCCCCACTGGCTGTTTCCTTTTTAAAATTCTCTCAGACCTTTGGGCTGTGAGGCGAACAGGCTTACCGAGTTTCGTTCTGAGCGGTCTCCATTAAAGGAGAACTCCGGTGTGATATTGACCTAAAGTGTATTGAATCATGATACCGAGTGTGAACGTACCTTGCATATCACATCTCGTCTTGTCCACTGCTGTCCGAAATCTGGGGTCAGTTAGCCGATGCTCACAACAGGTTGTCAATGAGAGTCAATAGGGCATCGAAGTAGCCATGTAAATAAATCACTGTTTTACGCCATTTACAAGGCACAAAGTAGCTCCACACTTCATTGGTAGACTTCCAAGGGCCCTGACATTTAAAACGAGACATTGAGAACTCAGAAAAAGCACCGGTAGTTTATTTACAAGAAGCTTTATACAGACAGTACCTGCAAGACAAAATCCGGTCGCCGCCATCTTGAATTTAGGCACGATAAGTCAAGTGACGAGCAGGAAGGAACTTATCAGGTTATCAACTTATCAGGTTGTAGTTTCCTTCGTGCTCGACACTCGACTTATCGTGCCTAAATTCAAGATGGCGGCGACCGGATTTTGTCTTGCAGGTACTGTCTGTATAAAGCTTCTTGTAAATAAACTACCGGTGCTTTTTCTGAGTTCTCAATGTCTCGTTTTAAATGTCAGGGCCCTTGGAAGTCTACCAATGAAGTGTGGAGCTACTTTGTGCCTCGTAAATGGCGTAAAACAGTGATTTATTTACATGGCTACTTCGATGCCCTGTTGACTCTCATTGACAACCTGTTGTGAGCATCGGCTAACTGACCCCAGATTTCGGACAGCAGTGGACAAGACGAGATGAGATATGCAAGGAACGTTCACACTCGGTATCATGATTCAATACACTTTAGGTCAATATCACACCGGAGTTCTCCTTTAACCATAACAGGTGCTCAAATTTTGTCGGCCAATGGCGACCATGTTTTTTGAGATACGCAACTGTCCTTACAGACACTTGTGGCACTTTGGATCAAGACCGTGCACACAGATTATTATGTTGAAAGGACAATTAGTTGTGCAGTTATAGCCATTTTTATGTTTTTTTCCCTATAATAGTGTCAACAAGTGGCCAAGCTCCACAATTTTTTCCTGGGATCTCAGACTGAGCTCTTACATAAGTGTTCTGAGTTTGCCGACAATATCTCATTTCGTTCAGGAGTTACAGTCAGGTCCATAAATATTGGGACATCGACACAGTTCTAACATTTTTGGCTCCATACACCACCACAATGGATTTGAAATTAAACGAACAAGAAATGCTTTAACTGCAGACTGTCAGCTTTAATTTGAGGGTATTTACATCCAAATCAGGTGAACGGTGTAGGAATTACAAGAGTTTGCATAACGTGCCTCCCACTTGTCAAGGGCCCAAAAGTAATGGGACAGAATAATAATCATAAATCAAACTGAAATGCATGCTCAATCGGATTCAGGTCAGGTGACTGACTTGGTCATTGCGTAACATTCTACTTCTTTCCCTTAAAAAACTCTTTGGTTGCTTTTGCAGTATGCTTTGGGTCATTGTCCATCTGCACTGTGAAGCGCCGTCCAATGAATTCTGAAACATTTGGCTGAATATGAGCAGATAATATTGCCCGAAACACTTCAGAATTCATCCTGCTGCTTTTGTCAGCAGTCACATCATCAATAAATACAAGAGAACCTGTTCATCACTCTGGTACAAGTTGATCTTGTTCTCATCTGTCCATAGGATGTTGTTCCAGAACTGTGAAGGCTTTTTTAGATGTCGTTTGGCAAACTCTAATCTGGCCTTCCTGTTTTTGAGCCTCACCAATGGTTTACATCTTGTGGTGAACCCTCTGTATTCACTCTGGTGAAGTCTTCTCTTGATTGTTGACTTTGACACACATACTCCTACCTCCTGGAGAGTGTTCCTGATCTGGCCAACTGTTGTGAATGGTGTTTTCTTCACCAGGGTAAGAATTCTTCGGTCATGTTCCAAACAGTTGTTTTGGCCACGCCTAATGTTTTTGCTATCTCTCTGATAGGTTTGTTTTGTTTTTACAGTCTAATGATGGCTTGCTTCACTGATAGTGATAGCTCTTTGGATCTCATCTTGAGAGTTGACAGCAACAGATTCCAAATGCGAATAGCACACTTGAAATGAACTCTGGGACCTTTTATCTGCTCATTGTAATTGGGATAATGAGGGAATAACACACACTTGGCCCTGGAACAGCTGAGAAGCCAATTGTCCCATTACTTTTGGTCCCTTAACAAGTGGGAGGCACATATGCAAACTGTTGTTTTTCCTACACCGTTCACCTGATTTGGATGTAAATACCGTCAAATTAAAGCTTACAGTCTGCAGTTAAAGCACATCTCGTTTCAATGTCCCAATATTTATGGACCTGACTGTATATATAGTCAAATGGACACCAACATTTAAAAATCGCAAGGTCAAGTTTTTTCACTATTTTTAATAGTTTGAAATACCTACTTATTCAAACTTGTCCAAGACGGTTTGTCTGATTTTCACCAAAATGGGCTCAGATCAAAAATGTATGGAATTCAAGTTGATTAGTCAAACCATTCTCGAATAATGAGCAAACAAATTTGACAAAAATGGATGTGAGTCTATATCTCTGCAACACTTCAGCATATTAAAGATCCCATATTGTCAAAATCGAAATTTCCTGGGTTTTTTCATGATAACTGAGGTCTAGGGGCTATGTAACTACCATATGAGTTTCAAAACAGTCAATCCGCAGTAAACTGCACACAGCCTCCTTAAAGTAGCTGTTTCTTTTCACGAGGCGCCTTTGACTTCCGTAAAAATGTGACGTCCGATCTACTCAGTCACCGCCTTCAGTCACCACCCCGAGCACCAACCAGTGTCCCACCCTCCTTTTGTCAAACATTGCTTCCATGCCATTGTTGAGCAACAACAACAAGAAAACAAGTCGAGAAAATGCTATTCAGTCGATAGACGTCAAAACTACATCATTGCACAGGCTTCCAAACAACGTTAATATAAAAGACCAGTTGCACGTCAACTTCAGCCTCTTTCACACAGCCATCCCGGAAAATACACGGATAATGTGTCCCATGATTTGTTCCGTAATTGTTTAATTTGGTTCATTCACAGTTGTTTTCCGGAATCTGTGCATGCTTTACACACAACCCGTAAAGACATGTGACATTTGGATGTGAGATGTAATGCAACGCGTACATTTCACTAAACTGAAACTAACCTGATGAACGATCTGTGCTTCAGTGCTGATAGTGCGGAGCTGGCTCTGTCTGATCGCCGCTTCATTCCACTTTGCAAATATTTGTCCGTCATGAAGAGTCACAGGGTAACATGCATCATCACTACAACACTGCCTTTTTGGCATTTGGTTCTGGCTTTTATTCACACAGCACTCGTTCCTGTAATTTTCCAGAATCAGCACGCATTGTGATAGGGGCTTTACTAAAGCAACCGTTACATAGCTTACTGCATTCGGTGTTTGAAAAAGAAAAAACATTAATGATCACTCTGAAATATCCTGTTGAGTATCACCAAGCCACAGCAGGCTAGACTCTGAGCTAGGCTACAGCATACATGACCGTAGTTACTTGTGGTTGGCCTGGCTGTGCGTCACTCAGAAAACAACAAGCCAATCAGAAGAGAGGCTCATGAATATTAATTAGATGGGCCAAAATCGACCTGTTCTTGACAAAGCTCATAAAAATGAGCTGTAAAAATGTATTGAGATGGATTTTGGCACTTATACCCCAAATATATATTCTTAAGGACATCAACAACTAAAATAAACCTCCAGAAATGTGTACAATATGGGACCTTTAAACTTTTTGTGTTGTATAATAACCATGACCTGAGGCTACCTGCACAGTTTCTGCGCAACGCCGCCTAGTGGTCAGGAGATATGAAAAATGGCTATTATTGTTTAGAACTTTTGAATGGTTTGTCCAAAAAATAAAAAAAATAAAGCATGCTGAGTGAAACATACAAAAGTTTGACATAAAATGCTGTATTTTATAAACACATTGTGTATCCATGCGAAACTCAGTATGTATCTTCAGCACCATGCCCTGATATTACTCAAAAAGATTGGTGGCAGCACCCCTTCGTGGTCAAATGTTATCAGAATCAGAAAGAGCTTTATTGCCAAGTGTGTTCACACACACACACACACACACACACACACACACACACACACACACACACACACACACACACACACACACACACACACACGTTGGGTTTACATGTTTTATGGGGACATTCCATAGGCGTAATGGTTTTTATACTGTACAAACCGTACTTTCTATTGCCCTACACCTACCCTACACCTAAACCTAGCCCTCACAGGAGATTGTGCATACTTTTACTTCATCAAAAAACTCATTGTGCATGATTTATAAGCCTGTTTCCTCATGGGGACCTGAGAAATGTCCCCACAAGGTCAAAATCTACTGGTATTCCTATCCTTGTGGGGACATTTGGTCCCCACAACGTGATGAATACCAGGTACACACACACACACACACACACGGAATTTGTCTTGGTGTTAGGAGCTTCCAGTACAGAAAGTACAAACATAGTGCAGACATACATAAAGTTAAGGTAATAAAAAAACACTAATATTAAAGGTGCCATAGAATGGAAAACTGTATTTACCTTGGCATAGTTGAATAATAACAGTTCAGTACATGGACATGACATACCATGAGTCTCAGACACCACCATTTCCTCCTTATATGAATCTGATGTTGGCGAAAGACCACTGAAAAATAGGTCAATTCCAACATAACACCAACTATTGCTGCAATAGTCGCGATCGTTAATAGTTACGCCCCCAACATTTGCATAGACCAATCATCATTAACATCAGTAAAATAAGGCAAGCCACTGAAGGGACATGGTTAGCTTAATGCTAGCGGTAGCCTGTTACATTGCAGTACATAAGATTTCACTAAACAGAGAGATGACTGCGCTGATGATGGCGAATGACGGAGAAATGACTGCGCTGATGATGGCGAATGATTTACAGATCCTGAGTATCACTGACAAGCATCTAAACTTGTGTGGTAAGTACTTGTGTTGCTGCATTATAACTTTACACAGAGCACATGCGATCACGATAGTGAGAGTAAAATGTTACCGATTCAAAACGGCAGATTCAACAAACCGCATATTAAAAGCGGCTAGAGCTCCGTATTTAAATATATATTTCCTCCATGTGTGAGCTATTGAGATGAGCAGCTCTGTGAAACTGCCAATCAGAGCAGAGCCCCTCATTAATATTCACGGACATCCAAATAAGGCAATAACAGAGCATTTCATTCTAGGGACAAATCCTAGGGTTGTAAATGGACTTGCAAAACCGTTCCTGGAGAATTTTTGCCCTTTCCTATGCCATATACCTTCTATGTAGATATCAGAGAACAATTTAAAATATTGTTTCAATGCATTCTATGACACCTTTAAAAAAGAATATACAATAAATTATAAATAACAGTAGTAATAAAAATATACAGAAAAAAAAAGATGTCCATAGACAGAACTATGAATGTGCATATGTGCTATGAACAAAATGAAATGTCCAAATTTTGAGTTTATTAGCCTATATTGAAACAGGCCTCAATATATTCCTTGGGTCATGCCGATAACATATTAGATACAATTTCTTCCATAGTCAGATGAACTTACTGTCCGTCATTTTGATTTATGTTGAAAACCTACTTTTTCAAACTCCTCCTAGACCGTTGGTCCAGTTTTCTCCAAATTTGAATCATCTTCAGACCATGCTGACAAAAAGTTATGGATTTCGTGTCTATATAGAAAACGTTTTTTGTTTAACGCATCAACGAATTAGCTGGAATCAGACCAAACGGCATCTGAGGCTGCATCTCCGCTAAACTTTGACATAATTGACACCAAACTTAGTGTCATTGTCACCTCACACTGAACACACCACATTGATTTGACAACAGCACCACCTATTGGTCAAGTGACAACCCATTAAATCATATTACTAGTGGTTGTATTCAAGATTTTTCACTCATTTTGAGTATAATCATCTTAAAATGGCTTAATTTACTCATTGCGTCAGTTGCTCTGATGCTTGCTGCCTTGCTTGCCTAGTGCTTGGCCCCTAAATTGCTGCACTATACTCTTTTCCTCCTGCATCTTCTTTTTACATACAATCATATGACGTGTCAGCAGCATTTCTTTTAAAATGTTTTGTTTAAACGTGTCATTAAATATTGGTTTGAGTTGCAATTTTTCATAATCTCACCTGCATTCTCCACAACTGACCAATCATAATCAAGTACTCCAGAGAGCATGTAATAAAAAAACTTACCTGCATGTGAATATATTTATTCAAACTTCCATTTACACATGTAGAAAAAGTTTAAATAAGTATCCAGATATTATCCTTATGTTAAAATGGAAAGACTCAGATACTATAGTAGTACATATAGTGGCTTCAAAATGATTTAGGCATGTCAATTGTATCCAAACTAATACACGTTTCAAACAATAAAATTACAGAAAAAGAGTTTTGTCAAGCCTGAAATGATGAACCAACAGATTTATTATACAAAACATATTGCGTTAGTGGAACAATCACAGAGACACCACATTTGCTAAGTTTTTCTCAAAAGTACATTTGTATTTTGCTTGAACTGATCACAACTCATAGTTTAGTGAACTGTCAATAACAAACATCTATAACATGATGCATATTAACAACAGACGTTTCTTAAGGTTAACAGCTTTTGATGCATGGCAACTTGTCTACTTTTGACAGATAGAGGTAAGGTTGAACTGCGGCACTTGGCAAAAGGGTCCACCAACTTAAACTTAGAACAAAACAATAAGTGTGGTAAGGAAGATGATCCCTCAGTACAATAACCCATGCAACTGTCCCATAGCCAAACACCAGTGTGATCAAGATGACTGTGACGACTACAAAAGCCTTTCTCTTCTGTTGATACGCTCCTTCTTTCTCTTTTCCGTCCCCAGGCTTGGGCCTCTTCAAAACCCACAAAATCATGAGAGTGCAAGATGAACACACAACCAACATTGCAGGAAACAGTCCCATTGCAAGCCATACAGGCATTTTCGGGTAGGAATTCACAATAAAAGATCCAAGAACCAGGATAATCAGCCAGACAAGCACAACTAATGGTAATTTCATCTTAGGGTTTTTTGTGTATTTTAGGTAAACCAACGGATGGACCACAGCAAGGTATCGCTCCACACAGAAAACGGTTTGAAAGAGTGGTCGACCCACCAGAAATGTACTGCACAGGAAAGTAGAGGAAAGAATAAGAGCTTTCTTATTAAGCAGAGCACCCAAGACAAAAATACAGAGGGAAATCTCATTAATGATCTCAGCAACAGACTGATTCAAAATGACAAAGTCTGAGCACGCAACACCTGGCGTTCTCCTCACCAGCCACAGAATCCAACAGTTCACAGGTAAGAAAAGGATGGTGTTGAACAGTAAGCTGACGGTAGTGAGAATATTTCCTGGATAAGAGTCCATGCACTCATAAAATGGATCAGCAGAAATGTTCCTTTTAAATTGGAGGGTGCAGTTAGATAAATCCATAGTGTTGTTCACTGCCATATTTGCTCACAAGTTCCCTAGTTTTCTGTGTGGAATAGACGTTCAATTAAATCAGTTCATAAGACTATATCAAATACTGTACATTAATGATCCAGCTGCATTATAGTTGGCGAAATTTACAAATCAGTAAGACACAACATATTTGATCTTCATGATAAAACATACACAACAACATACTCCACAAACTTCACAGGCTTTCATTGATGTTTGATACTTAAAAGAGAAAAATGCATTCACATACTCACACATGGTTATCTGTGCTGTCTGTGTAGGGTGTTGTGATAGTCTGTATAAATATATGTCTGTGTGATAACCCCACCTCTCATTCATATTCAAAGAGGTGTATGAGGAAACTGGAAAAGAAAATATCATGCAGCTAAGCAATTGTTGTTTGGTACGAAGAATCAATATAACCTAAATTTAAACACAGTTCTTCTACTTTGAAGATATACATTTGAAGAGAAGCACAACGTTGATATCGTAAGAATATGATAAACAATGAAAGACTTTAAACTTTTGAGTTGCTTTAAAAAGTTTATTATTTGGAAATGCAACATGACAGGTCTCATAATGTACAGTTATTTACGCCATTTCTGTTTGGACTATTACAGAGTTCTCATAGGTTTGTTAATGAAATGTTTTATTTGTCCATTTGTACATCAAATAAAGCACAACACTGAGAATCTGCAAAATGTTAATTATTTTACAAAAATAAGAGGCATCATACAAAATGCATGTTATTTTTTTTATTTATTACTGACCTCAATAAGATATTTCACATAAAAGATGTTTACTATAGTCCACAAGAGAAATAATAATAGTTGAATTTATAAAAATGACCCTTTTCAAAAGTTTACATACACTTCTTAATACTGTTTTGTTACCTGATTGATCCTCATCTTTGTTTTTTTTTGTTTTGTTTTTTTGGGTGTAGTGATAGTTGTTCATGAGTCCCTTGTTTGTCCTGAACAGTTCAAATGCCTGCTGTTCAGTTTTTGGATTTTCAGTTTTTTTTTTTTTGTATTTGAACCCTTTCCAGCAATGACCGTCTGATTTTGAAATCCATCTTTTCACACTGAGGACAACTGAGAGCCTCATATGCAACAATTACAGAAGTTTCAAACGCTCACTGATGCTTCAGAAGGAAAAATGTGGCATTATTAAGAGCCAGGGGTGTAAACTAATGGTAATATACATAATGAAGATGTGTACATTTCTCTTATTTTGCCTAAATATCTTTTTTTTTTTTTTTTTCATTTAGCACTGCTGTTCAGACGCTACAGAAGATACTTTTATTATTTCCCAGATTTCCCAGAAGACAAAATAAGTTAAATTCACCCTGATCTTCAAATTCAAATTCCAAAAGTTTTTACCCTTCGGCTTAATGTCTTGTGTTTCCTTCTGGAGTAAACATCTGAACATAAAGACGGTTCTCAAAATCATACAGTCATTGTTGGAAAGGGTTAAAAACACGAAAATGCTGAAAAATGCTCCTCAGGTCAATACTAAATAAAAAATAACATGCATTTTGTATGATCCCTCTTATTTTGCTAAAAATAATTGACCTGTAAATGTATGCTGTAGTATGCAAATCCTTCAGTAGCTATAGCTATTATATTTTTCAAAACAGATGTTGATGTACGAAGTAATGAGATTTACATGCGCTATCACTATTAAGTTAAAGACGGATGTATTCAAATGATCATATTGTTGCCATCTGTGCTCTACAAAAACAACGTCAATGTTCTATTTATCCATGTTATTTAATAAACATAAAAAATGAATATAAGCCACAACCTTTAAATGTAAAAGTTAAAGTTTACACTTAACATTATACATTATAACTGCTTTTCCAGTTTTGTTTTTATAAACCAGATATTCATAAAAATAAGGATTCATGTCACTAACCCTATATGTGTCAGTATTTTGTCCTGTCCTGTTCAGTTTTCCTAGTGTTTTTCCCCCTATGTTTCTAGTGTAATAGTTAGTCTTTGTCTCCCCCTCCTGGTTTTGTCTATTTTGGTTTAATCATGCCCATATTTGTATTTCCCCCTCGTCATCTCGTTATCTTGTTTGTTACCACGCCCTATGTTCAGTGTATTTAAGTCTGTGTCTCCTCACTCCCGTTTGTCCGTCGATAATGTTACATGTTCTCTGTTCATGCTCCAGGTTTTTGTTTGTAGATTCAGTGTTTTGTTTAATAAACTTTGTTTATTCATCTACTCCGGTTCTCCTCCTCCATCTCCACTCCTCAATCCCCCAGACTGTGACAATATGCCTTTAAAGGAATCTTTTTTTCAAACATGGCAGTTTGTTGTACTTGGACAAATACAAGAGAGGTTGTGTTGCACTACTTGGTCTCAAAAACCACATGCTAATGCCTGCCCACAAACAAAAAGTGTCATATGGGACGTCTTCCTTTATAAATACCACTACTAACAATAAGAAATAGGACAAAAACAACTGAACTAGAATGCGTGTTATGATCCAGAAGGACCACTTTTTCTTTTTGCGCATGCTTTCTTTCTCTTTATCCCCGGGACTGGGTTTTAACAGAGCTTTCAGCACTCCTAAACTACAGGCGGTGATGCACAAGAGACTAGCTGTGAGAAAGATACTGTAGGTTTGCAGTGGGATTTGCGGATAACTGAAAATGGCATATGCACCGAAAGACCAGGTCACCGTCCAGGCCATTGCAACACACACATATCTGAGCCTCAGAGTGCTGAACTTGTGGAAAAGCACCGGATAGACAACAGCAACGAGGCGCTCCAGACAAATCAAGCAGTTCATTGTGGGCCGTCCAGGTATTTCCCAAGCATGAACACAGCTATGTGCATGGTCCAAGTAACTTCAAAAACAAGTGACACGATACACATGAAAAAGCCTAAGAATGAGATAACTTCCATTACAGACAAGGCAACTGTAAAGACGTCAGTAGCTGGAATACCCTTCCCTTTAGTCAGCTCTTTGAAGCATATAAAGAGAATCCAGAAATGTAATGGCAAAAATAAAATTAGGTCTAGAAGTAAAGAGCTCAGCGCTATGACAGTCCCTGGGTAAGAGTCAAGACATATATAGACCTGGAACGTTTGGTTGACAGAAATAGTGGTGTTCATGTTTACATCCAAACTGCTTTTGCTGAAGTCTACGAAACATTAAGAGAAATAATACTTAAAGCAATTTTCAACTTTTCAAATTAAATGTTTTTTTAAGATAAAAGCAGGGATCACAATAATAATGGCAGTACAATAATACATCAAAAGTGGCCCACTAACCTGGTTGAGCCTTTACAGGAGCCTTGAAGGTTTGTGCCAACCTGGCCAACAATGTTTCTGAGGCACCTGTGAGATCTGATACATTATGAAATGTGTGCCTGAAATGATCATATCTTATTAAATAATTAACGTTTGTAGATTCTGCAAAGTGTATGTAAACTTTTGACCTCAACTGTAAACGATTGAAAACAACATGGAACAAGCTAGAAACTTCTTTGGCAAAACCACATTTTCAGACAGGGTCACTTCCATCATATATTGATAAATTAATCTAAATTAATTATATAACACATATAATGAACTGCTCAGTCACAACCCTCAAAGATCTCATGTTTCTCAAATTTTAATTTGAATACAGAGATAAATCTACTGTTGACATATCTAAAAGACTGATATACTCTGTTTGTTTGTTCTTGTTGTTACGGCAGACAGACCAAAAATCTGTTCTTCAGAATAGTCCTTCAGGTCCCACAAATTTTTTGGTGTTTCAGCATTTGTGTATTTGAATGCTTTCCAACAATGACTGTATGATTTTGTATGAAACAATGCATTAAGAGCCAGGGGCTCTTTTTAAGGTCAATACTAAATAAAAAATAACATGCATTTTTTGTGATCCCTCTTACTTTGGTAAAATAATTAACACTTTGCAGATTCTGCAAGGTGTATGCAAACTTTTGATCTTAACTCTATAAGATTAAAAACAACATGGAACAAGAATCTTCTTTGGCAAAACCACATTTTTAGACAGGGTCACTTCCATCATATATTTATAAATTAATCTAAATGCTGCTTAGTCACAACCATCAAAGATCTCATGTTTCTCGAATTCCAATTTGAATACACAGATAAATCTACAATATCTAATAAATTTGACCGTGGAGCCACATCAGAAAATCTCCCACTGATGCAGTGATTTTCATCTCATTTTACTTCTGCTATTTACGCTTCATCTAACACTTTGTGCATTATGAGCAAAGCATCATTTATAATCCACTTCAAGCGTCTTTTCTGTTCTCAGTGTGTCAGTACTTAAATGAATCTCATATCAGAAAAGTGTTCATAACCAGAATCTAACCTTCCTAGAAAAAGTGCTAAGCCTGTCTCTGATGGCACTACTTGGCAAGGACATTATCAGATGACAATAATAGCACCTCTTCTCATCCTTCTGAAGTTTAATTGTGTGTATTATTGTGTGTATTATTTTGTGTTATATTTAGTACAAGCACTTTAGGTGTCAACAGTGTTGTCATGCACTAATGTGCTCTTTCAGTTTAAGAGCTTCGCTTTTTCCTGCACCTGCACCATTTTTTAACACTGTCTTAAAGAGATAGTTCACCCAAAAATGAAAATTCTGTAATTAATTACTCACCCTCATGTCGTTCCAAACCCGTAAAGCATTTGTTGATCTTCTGAACATGCATTAAGATATTTTTAATAAAATCCAAAAGGTTTCTGACCTGGAATAGACAGCAACGAAACTGACGCATTCATGGCCCAAAAAGATACTAAAGACATAGTTAAAATCAGGACAAACAAGAGACTTATGAACAACTATCACTATCAAAAAAAACAAAAAAAAAACCAGAGCTGTTGATCATTCAGGTAACAACACAATAAGAATCAAGTGTATGTGAACTTTTCACCACGATCATTTTTATAAATTCAACTATTATTTTCTTTGTGAACTATATGTAAACATCTTTTATGTGAAATATCTTTTTTAATGTTCAATTTATCCATGTTAATAAAGACCAAAAATGAATATAAATCAAGCTTATCAAGTATAATCACTACAAAACCTTTATTTTAAAAGTTAAAATTTACAATTAACATTATAAATTATCGCTGCTTTTCCAGATGTTTTGTAGGAGGTACACATTAAACAAAATCTGTTATATGCATTATTTTCAATCACTACCCCAGTACATGAGGGAAAATAAGTTAACATGTCTCATTTTTATAAACCAGATATTCATAAAAATAAGGATTTTTGTCATACATTAATCTTAATTTAAAGCAATATTGTTTATGTTTTTTTCAAACATGGCAGTTTGTTGTACTTAGACAAATACAAGAGAGGTTGTGTTGCACTACTTGGTCTCAAAAACCACATGCTAATGCCTGCCCACAAACAAAAAGTGTCATATTGGACGTCTTCCTTTATAAATACCACTACTAACAATAAGAAATAGGACAATAACAACTGAACTAGAATGCGTGTTATGATCCAGAAGGCCCTCTTTTTCTTTTTGTGCATGCTTTCTTTTTCATTATCCCCAGGACTGGTTTTTAACAGAGCTTTCAGCACTCCTAAACTACAGGCGGTGATGCACAAGAGACTAGCTGTGAGAAAGATACTGTAGGTTTGCAGTGGGATTTGCGGATAACTGAAAATGGCATATGCACCGAAAAACCAGGTCACCATCCAGGCCATTGCAACACACACATATCTGAGCCTCAGAGTGCTGAACTTGTGGAAAAGCACCGGATAGACGACAGCAACGAGGCGCTCCAGACAAATCAAGCAGTTCATTGTGGGCCGTCCAACCAGGTATTTCCCAAGCATGAACACAGCTATGTGCATGGTCCAAGTAACTTCAAAAACAAGTGACACGATACACATGAAAAAGCCTAAGAATGAGATAACTTCCATTACAGACAAGGCAACTGTAAAGACGTCAGTAGCTGGAATACCCTTCCCTTTAGTCAGCTCTTTGAAGCATATGAAGAGAATCCAGAAATGTAATGGCAAAAATAAAATTAGGTCTAGAAGTAAAGAGCTCAGCGCTATGACAGTCCCTGGGTAAGAGTCAAGACATATATAGACCTGGAACGTTTGGTTGACAGAAATAGTGGTGTTCATGTTTACATCCAAACTGCTTTTGCTGAAGTCTAAAAAGAAACATAAAGAGAAATAATACTTAAAAAGCAATTTTCAACTTTTCAAATTAAATGTTTTTAAGATAAAAGCAGGGATCACAATAATGATTCAAGTCTACATTGATGACATGGTGTTAAGGCAATACAATAATACATCAAAAGTGGCCCACTAACCTGGTTGAGCCTTTACAGGAGCCTTGAAGGTTTGTGCCAACCTGGTCAACAAAGTTTCTGAGGCACCTATGCCTGAAATTATCATATTTAAATGCTTCTGGAACAACTGAACGCCCACTTGTGCTATTAAATTGAGATTAGAGATTTCAGTGGGACTGCTACGTAATCAACCCTATTATTATCAATCATTTTTAGACTTGAATGTCATTAAAACAGAACTAAATTTATTTCCATTCATGTTGTCTTGACAAGCAACATTTCATTAGTTAAAATAACAGATCAGGATCCTACAGGGAATAGGTTCTGACAAAGCAATTTACAGGCCTTTAATGTACAATTTTGAATGTACAATGTACAAATGGCCCTGGCTCACTTTGTGCCCTAGGCGAGATACAGACAGGAATAAAAAGTCGTAGCTAGAATCTTATTAATATAGTATTAGAAAGAAAAAGAGCTTTCAGAAAAAGAGCAACTCTGACCTTTTTAGATCCTTTCATATTCCATAGGGCAAAGGTCATTTGAGTTAGCAACAGTGCGATGAAGGTGACAGAATTTGAATTTAAAATTGACATGAAAATGGATGCCACAGCATTTTACACAACACCTTTTAACCATCATGTAACTTAATTCAAAGATACAAATCAAATACAAACTGTTTTTGGGTGTTGAATTCATCACCATCCTTCCTATCTATGCTGATATGTATAGTACCTTTAGTACTAACAAACTCAACAAACAAACTCAAAACATATGTGACCCTGGACCACAAAACCAGTCATAAGGTTAAATTTTACAAAACTGAGATGTATACATCATTTGAAAGCTCAATAAATAAACTTTCTATTGATATATGGTTTGTTAGGATATGACAATATTTGGCCGAGATACATATATTTGAAAATCTGGAATCTGAGGGTGCAAAAAAATCAAAATACTGAGAAAATCACCTTTAAAGTTCTCCAAATTAAGTTCTTAACAATGCATACTACTAATCAAAAATTACATTTTGATATATTTATAGTAGGAATTTCACAAAAAAAACTTCATGGAACATGATCTTTACTTAATTTCCTAATGATTTTTGGCATAAAAGAAAAATCAATAATTTTGACCGATACAATGTATTTTTGGCTTTTGCTACAAATATACCCCAGCGACTTAAGACTGGTTTTGTGGTCCAGGGTCACATATGTGAGTTTAATGTTGTACATTGTACATTGCTCATTCAGTTCCTCAGACTGAAAAAGTCTTGTTTTCTAGCAGAAATATCTAAGCCTCCTTAAAAGAAGATATTTTCACATGAGAGTCAAAAAATGTCTGTTTAAAGTGTTTAGAAATGTTACTTTTTCACTTGTTTAGGTATAAATCTATTAATTGATATTTTCCAAAAGTAATTTTTTTTCAGTGCATTTGTGACAAATGCAAATTACATGTATGGAAATTATAGTTAAAAACTTGAGCAAATTATCTCCATTTTCTCCTTTTAAAATAATTTTTGGTCTGCAGGTGGTGGTTTTACTATGGTCAAATAAATATATGGTATTGTAAAAATACATATTATACAAGTGGTCAATCATCTAGAATTATGTAAACATATAGTCTTTGTACATGCCATCACATCTCAAAACTACTTTTGAAGATTTAGTTTGAACATAGTATTAAGAATCAAGTGTATGTAAACTTTTTAACAGGGTCATTTTTTATAAATTCAACTATTATTTCTATTATTACTTTTCTGAAGAACTGATCAGTTTAACTGTTCAGGACAAACAAGGACTCATTAACAACTATCACTAAACAAAAAAAAAAAAAACTGTTGATCATTCAGGTAACAATATTAAGAATCAAGTGTATGTAAACGTTTTAACATTTTTATAAATTCAATTATTATTTTCTCTTGTGGACTATATGTAAAGGTCTTTTATATGAAATATCTTATTCAGGTCAGCACCAAACAAAAAATAACATGCATTTTGTATGATGCCTCTTATTTTGGTAAAATAATGAACATTTTGCAGATTCTGTAAACTTTTGACCTCAACTATAAACAACATGGAACAAGCTAGAAACTTCTTTGGCAAAACCAGTTTTTTAGACACTGGTCACTTCCATCATATATTGATAAATTAATCTAAATTAAAGATCTCATGTTTCTCAAATTCCAATTTGAATACAGAGATAAATCTACTGTGTTGACATATCTAAAAGACTAATATACTCTTTTTGTTTGCTCTTGTTGTTACGGCAGACAGACCATTTAAATGATGCATCATATTGGAAATTAGTTTGAAAAGCATAATATAGGTTCTGCAAATAAATAATAAAAATTACACATACAGTGATACACATATAAACATATAAACACATATAAACAGTTGAGGTCAAAAGTTTACATACACCTTGCAGAATCTGCGAAATGTTAATTATTTTTGATTTAGTACTGACCTGAGTAAGATATTTCACATAAAAGATGTTTACATATAGTCCACAAAAGAAAAAAAATTTTTTTTTAAATGACCCTCTTCAAAAGTTTACATACACTTGATTCTTAATACTGTGTTGTTACCTGAATGATTCACATCTGTATTATTTTTGTTTAGTGATAGTTGTTCACTTGTTTGTCCTAAACAGTTAAACTGCAAGATGTATGTTAACTTTTAACCTCAACTGTATACAATTGAAAAGCTAGAACAAGCTGGAACAAACTAGAATCTTTGGCAAAACCACATTTTTAGACAGGGTCACTTCCATCATATATGTGACCCTGGACCACAAAACCAGTCTTAAGTCGCTGGGGTATATTTGTAGCAATAGCCAAAAATACATTGCATGGGTCAAAATTTTTGATTTTTCTTTTATGCCAAAAATCATTAAGAAATTAAGTAAAGTTCATGTTCCATGAAGATTTTTTGTAAAATTCCTACTGTAAACATATCAAAATGTAATTTTTGATTTGTAATATGCATTGTTAAGAACCTAATTTGGACAACTTTAAAGGTGATTTTCTCAGTCTTTTTGATTTTTTTGCATCCTCAGATTTCTGATTTCAAATAGATGTATCTCAGTCAAATATTGTCCTATCCTAACAAACCATACATCAATAGAAAGCTTATTTATTGAGCTTTCATATGATGTATAAATCTCAGTTTTGTCAAATTTAACCTTATGACTGGTTTTGTGGTCCAGGGTCACATATTTATAAATTAATCTAAATACTGCTTAGTCACAACCCTCAAAGATCTCATGTTTCTCGAATTCCAATTTGAATACACAGATGAATCTACAATATCTAATAAATTTGACTGTGGAGCCACATCAGAAGATCTCTCACTAGTACAGTGATTTTCATCTCATTTTACTTCTACTATTTACGCTTCATCTAACCCTTTGTGCATTATGAGCAAAACATAATTTATAATCCACTTCAAGCGTCTTCTCTGTTCTCAGTGTGTCAGTACTTAAATGAATCTCATATCAGAAAAGTTATCATAACCAGAATCTAACCTTCCTAGAACAAGGTGCTAAGCCTGTCTCTGATGGCACTACTTGGCAAGGACATTATCAGATGACAATAATAGCGCCTCTTCTCATCCTTCCGCAGTTTAATTATGTGTATTATTTTGTGATATATTTAGTACAAGCACTTTAGGTGTCAACAGTGTTGTCATGCAACTTTGGATATTTGTACTGTATATCAATTAAAAGCCAATACAGCATATACAGTATCTGTCTAATGTGCTCTTTCAGTTTAAGAGCTTTGCTTTTTCCTGCACCTGCACCATTTTTCAACCCAAAAATGAAAATTCTGTCATTAATTACTCACCCTCATGTCGTTCAAAATCCGTAAGGCCTTTGTTCATCTTCTGAACACAAATTAAGATATTTTTAATAAAATCCGAGAGCTTTCTGGTCCGGCATAGACAGCAACGAAACTGACACGTTCAAGGCCTAAAAGGTAGTAAAGACATCGTTAAAATAGTCCATGTGACATCAGTGGTCCAACCGTAATTTTATGAAATTACAAGAATACTTTTTGTGTGCAAAGATAACAAAAACTGACACAGAAGAGTAGAAGTTGTTATATAATGTCATTATTTTTGTTTTCTTTGCTCACAAAAAGTATTCTTGTAGCTTCATAAAATTACGGTTGGACCACTGATGTCCCATGGACTATTTTAATGATGTCCCTTACTACTTTTCTGGGCCTTGAACGTGTTAGTTGCATTGCTGTCTATGCAGGGTCAGAAAGCTCTCGGATTTCATCAAAAATATCTTAATTTGTGTTACGAAGATGAGCGAAAATCTTACGGGTTTGATGGCAAAATGCATATTAACAAAATAAACTTTTAGCAAATAAGCATTTTAAATGTATTTAAAAATCTTAATTTATTTTAAAAATCTTAAATTAAAGCTGAATATCTTTATCCACCTTATTTTTCAATGCAGAAGTAGACCTATGGGTAAGACTTCTGATTCGTTATCCGCTATAGGATATATAGGATATATATATACAAACCAGTATGTTCATAATTAAGATAATACATTCAAATAATATGGTAAGACACACCAATGTGCAATATCAAGCAGCAAAACAAGCTGCTGTGCAGCTAAGAATAGCTGGACATGAATGAGACCGGAAGCCAGACCCATAAAATTTACAAGTGGCCTGCTCTTACAGCAAAAATAATGTGGACATAGCAGAGAAATTGGAAATATCAGACTTGATCTAATTAAAAATCTAATTTTAAATAATAAACAGAGCAGTTCCAAGAGGATCCTCACACCATTGGTGCTTGGGCCCTAAAAAGAACATGTACAGGAAAGAACGGGTTTCATATGTTTAACAGCACTTTCATTTGTTCAGTCCACTACATTTACAGCCATGCAGTTTCCTTTTCGCACAGTAAGAGTGTGGTAATTGATATCTGGTCAACAGGGAGGGATTTACCACCAGTGCTTGTAGGGGGCAGAGAGACAGATGAACCTGTCCACTCACACAGGACACACTTATTAGGATATTCCATCTCTTGAGCCTCCAGTGACAGCTGAGTTTGAGTGGAGGATAAGTTTGCATTCCGGATCTGATTAAGAGAATTCATAGAGACTTTGTAGAGACATAGTTGCCTAGGCAAACATTCAAATAAGTAATGGATTGTACAACTATAAACTTATACTACGATTTGTCATGTTCTACAATGAGCTTATCCATCCATCCATCGATCCTGAGGCCTAGCAAACCTCAAAGCTTTTAAAGCGCTGTCTTGTAATTCAAATTTTCATTCCAATTCCTTTTAATTTAAATTCAAATTGCAATTAACATTCTATTTTCTAATGCTACCTCAGTTCAAATTTGAATTTTATGAAGCATTCTAAATGCAATTCTGAATGGTGAACTATAATTCCAGACTATAAATGTTGGACGATAGGTGACATGATCTTGAGGCCTTGCAAAATGGAGTGCTGCTAATCTTACTAGTGGGATATTTTAAATAAATAGTTAAAATGACTCCAATGAGAGATCTTGTGATCGTATCTATTTAAAATAAAAATTTGCAAGAGATTGAGCCAACACATGGGGTCAGCATATAGCTATGAGAGCAAAACAGAGATATAAAGAGAGAGAGGAATGGGGGCATAGGATATAGAAGGAAGGAATGTCTCTTTAAATTACCCTTTGCTACCAAGCAGGGAGAGAGGCAAATACCATACCTCTCTCGCTCTTTCTCTCTCTCTCTCTCCCACAAGATCACCCTTCTCTCCCCTCCCTACAGACGTCCGGCATGTGACACTTTGGCCCAGCTACACCAGCTGACTGATCCGGATGGCAGAAGCCGTGTGGCTTGAAATCCCAGGACACCCTTTGCAATCCCACCCTGATCTTTGATAGATGTCAGAGAAGACACCTAGGATGGATAAATTTGTTGTTTTGAGACTTTTCATTTTTGTGCAGCATTTGAAAGTGTCATTTTTGTCAGCTTGATTTTATCAAATCATTTGTTGAAGAAAGATCATTTTCTACGATGCACGTCAAATGAAGAATTTCTACCTACAGAGCTCTGGATGTTGTCATTTTTTTGGAACTTATTTTTTGTGACCCGTTACTCTCAGCGCTTATTTATTACCCCTTCACCAGGTCATTTTGTGTATCAACCCATAAACAATAGCCTGTTTGCACCTCCAGGTAAGGATCAGCAACCAATCAATCATCCTAAGACTATCCACAACAACCAGCATCCCATCATGTGTTGATTTCTCATCAATTAGACACTTTTTCATCCTGCTGAAAGCATTCTGTGAACCTCAGACTCTGTGTTCCTGAGGGCTGGCTTATTTGTGGATTTTAAGGTCTTTTTGGGGTCAAGAGCAGGTGTGAGTGCTACAGGAGCACATTTGCCCTCCATTCAGCTTTTCTGGGGTGGAAGCATGATAATGAGCAATAAGAAACTAAATTCCCAAGATGGCACAACAAATGCTATGACAAATAACAATGTCAACAAACAGGCCAATAGCCTGGCTCCCTTCTCCCAACCAAATGTCCCAAATAGGTAAGTGGAGATGTGTTTTAAAACCAACCTTTTATGCTGGTTCCAGATCAGTTGTAATTTACTTCAAGGCAGCAGTCGACCCAGAAAATGTGTGGCTTGAAATGCTGGACATGAAAAAGAGAGAACAAAAAGAATGTCATATGTGTTTGTCTCCCTTCTTATGCCGTTTAATTCGCTAACCTATCTGGATGTGAGATTTGTTGCGTTTTGTGTCCTGCTCATGTGCCTGTTTTTGGTTGTCTTGTCCTAAACTTTGTGTTGACGATGAATCAATTGACTTTCTAAAAGTACAGCAACTTTTCAAATGGGTTTTAGAAATAACTTACCTACATTGCAAAAAAATGATTTTGTTAAAACAAGATAAATGCATTCAAAGAGCAACAATAGAGGCGTTTTCCAGAGAATTTAATACCAATGTAGTTTTGACTTTTCCATTTGCTTTTTAACTATAAAAAGTTCAGTTTTTCCAGTACACTATGACAAAACACACTTTTGTTCAAGATACAATATATGAAAACAAGTCTTAATGTCTTAAACAGTGTTGCTCATTTACATGTATCTTGTTTTAATGATTTTTAGATAGTTTAACTGAAAAACAAGACTAAAATACTCATTAAAGAATAAGTTTTTCTACTGCGTAGTCTTATGAAATGAACTAGCAATAACTTGAATATGATTTGCAAAGTCTTTAAAAGGATTTTTGGCAGTGTCACATCAAATCTAATTTACTAGTGAAGGCATTTATAATCATAGACTAGTCATGTCTGGTTTCATTCCTTTCGTGTGAGTCAGTATCCCCTGATAGCAATAGTCTAATTATATAATCCATGTTGTATTCATTTATAATGGTCCTTAGACCAACTAGCATGAAAAACAAGCAGCTCAAAGGGTTGGTTTTCCGCTGCCTGACTAGCACCTGTTGTGTCTGCAGTTTACAATGTCATTATCATGTATAAAATGCACTCTTGGACCTTTTAACCCAACATATGATCTAGACAAAGTCAGCCTGGTAGTTGTTTTAATGTAGCTGTAGAAACTGTTACATTTAGGATAACAAGAAAGATGTTTTTAATACATTTGAGACATATTTAGGAAACCCCCCTCTGTTCCTGCTAGCTTCATAGCTGTGCATTTGCGGTCTAGATTTCTTGTCTTGATCACATGACTAGAGGATACTGTTGCTTACTTCATGTCGCATTCCTCTTCTCACTCAGCCCAGATTAACACTGGTTCAGATATCATTACACATACAGGATCTCCCACATTATGAAAGAGACAATCAGAGCAGAACAACAACCAACATTAGTCTTTAAATAAATCTGTACATTTCATTTTAATTTTTGCAGTATTTGCTATATGTTTCATGATTATGGACTGATTGTTGCTTTGGTATGTTCCCCTCCATCCCCGGCTGAACTGGTTGATGTAACC
This sequence comes from Garra rufa, assembly GCF_049309525.1. Classification (NCBI taxonomy): domain Eukaryota; kingdom Metazoa; phylum Chordata; class Actinopteri; order Cypriniformes; family Cyprinidae; genus Garra; species Garra rufa. The sequence continues at coordinate 51,755,950 of NC_133363.1, forward strand.
CACTAATTCTGTGGATGAAAGGATTTTGTTGTTCTCTCTCCAATTCGCATCCTTTTCTCCTCCCTTATTCTTTACACTAACAATGGATCGTCCTCTGCTGTCTGGGGCAGTGACCATAAGTGCATTGCTCCAACACAAGCTACCTCTGATACTCTATAGAAATGTTCTGCATTCCGCAGAATCTGCAAAATGTTCATTATTTTACCAAAATAAGAGGGATCATACAAAATGCATGTTATTTTTAATTTAGTACTGACTTGAATAAGATACTCCACATAAAAGACATTTACATATTGTCCACAAGAGAAAATAATAGTTGAATTTCATAAAAATTACCCTGTTTAAATGTTTACATACACTTGATTCTTAATACTGTGCTGTTACTTGACTGATCCACAACTGTGTTTTTTTGTTTAGTGATAGTTGTTCATGAGTCCCTTGTTTGTCCTGAACAGTCCGCTGTTCTTCAGAAAAATCCTTCAGGTCCCACAAATTCTTTGGTTTTTCAGCTTTTTGTGTATTTGAACCCTTTCCAACAATGACTGTATGATTTTGAGATCCATCTTTTCACACTGAGGACAACTGAGGGACTCATATGCAACTATTACAGAAGGTTCAAATGCTCACTGATGCTCCAGAAGGAAACATGATGCATTTAGAGCCGGGGGTGAAAAATTCTGCCTTCTGGGAAGCATGTAAGTATCTTCTGTAGCTTCTAAAGGGCAGTACTAAATGGAAAATAATATGATATTTAGACAAAAAAAAAGTACACATCTTCATTCTGTTAAAAATGTTTCACCCCCTGGTTCTTAATGCCTTGTGTTTTCTTCTAAAGCATCAGTGAGTGTTTGAACCTTCTGTAATAGTTGCATATGAGTCCCTCAGTTGTCCTCAGTGTGAAAAGATGGATTTCAAAAATCATACAGTCATTATTGAAAAGGGTTCAAATACACAAAAATGCTGAAAAACCAAAGAATTTGTGGGACCTGAAGGATTTCTCTGAAGAACAGCGGGCAGTTTAACTGTTCAGGACAAAGAAGGGACTGACCAACTATCACTAAACAAAAACAAAAACCATTCAGGTAACATCACAGTATTAAGAATCAAGTGTATTTATATTTTTGAACAGGGCCATTTTATATAAATTCAACTATTATTTCCTCTTGTGGACTATACGCAAAAGTCCTTTATGTGAAATATCTTACTCAGGTCAGTACTAAATAAAAAATAACATACATTTCGTATGATCATTCTTATTTTGGTAAAATAATTAACATTTTGCAGATTTTGCAAGGTGTATGTAAACTTTTGATCTCAACTGTAGACATCCACAAGACAAACATTATATGTTTGAGCATGATACTTTATAGTGAAAATATGTGATATACCTATAAAGAAGACATCGGATACCCATTTTCCACAATTTGGTATGATTCTTTAGGATCTTCATGCAATGTCTGCAACATACTTTGGTCAAAATTCCTTAGTGTTCGTGTTAAACACATTTTCTACCTTGTGAAAAACAGCTCTCTTCACAGTGGCCCATTTTGGCACATGCCCCTTGAAATGATAATGAGCTACTGCTCACCCCACCTCTCTCTTTTGTAAAAGAGGACATGTCGATTTGCAAATCATCATAAAAAACAAAGCGTGAGAGTTAGTGTAAGAAAATGGTGGACAGCGTACAACTGGCTGAAGGCTTAAACATGGAATACGGGTCAGGTCAGGTCAGTCAGCGGTCGTGGGCAGGACTTAAGCAATATGACATCAAATTTCTCCGAAAATCAAAACAGCTTGATAATTGAGACTATTTAAGTTTTTTGGGGATTAAAAAAAATAAGTAAATAGTTTTTTAACATTGTAGGGTGGTTGTGTCCACACAATGCTAAGACACATTTATATGCAAACTATGTAAAAGAACATTTTGCATCCAATGTCCCCTTTAATGCATAACCAGATGTTCTTACCTCAAAAATTATGACTTAGACAACTTCCTTCCTTCCTCCCAACCGTCCTTCCTTCCACCATTCCATACTTGCTTTAGGGTCACGGAGGAGGGATGGAGCCTACATTACAACATAAATAATAATGATTTTTACTTAAGTCATGTAAGAGCTTCAACAAAAATACAAGCTTTTAAACTTTTTAAGCTTTGCCCTGTGTACGTTCTTTGTAAGTGCTTTCCTGTAACAGTGCTTTACTGTTACTGGAACTTACAATTACAGAATACAGCACAATGGGAAAGCTCGTTGTTCCTCATCTTTGAGTTGAGCTTTTGACATTGACATTTGCCTATAATGGTTGTGTGGGACTGTGGCGAGACTGTCTGGAGAAGCCTACAGTGTGTCTGCTGTGGTATTCTTATAAATTCCAGCATCTCCATTATGCTCAGATTGATATACCATTTCTATTCCAACACACTATGACAGCTCATCTTTCATTTGTAAGTCATTTGTTTTATTTGTCACTTTTGTCATCATCATCACTGCTCAGATATCATTATTACCTCAACAATTGTTTTGCTCATCTAAACTGCATTTCATCATATTCACATTCCTAATGATGACATATTCACATTTCACACAAGGCAAAGAACACAATGTTTTGCTGTCTGTCTGGATTACACTACCACAATGTGCTGCTTGCTCCAAATAGACCCTTGAGCTGAAGGGCCAGTCATGCCAAGCAGCTGAATTCAAACTCAATAAAGCAGCTATACACAACGCATGATTGCACTCGTAAATTCATCACACAGCAAAGGGTCGTGACTTAAAAGATGGTGAGCTAAACTATGCTGCATGATGACCTTCACTGCATCAGTCACCTGCTAGCTGACAATCAGTTTAGTTCTGATGAAAAGTAAGTGAAGGAATCTTCGAACAAACAATTACATGGACTGTTGTGTTATAGAAGGTGACAATCTGCTGTCACTTCCCTGACATCCAGTGATATGGCCCGCAACATAAAGCTATGGTGATGATCCCATGGCTTGATGAAAGTCTGAACACAGTCTGAAAAAGATTTATGACGCTGGTTTGTTTGTTCTGGAAGTAGTCACAGCCACAGGCTTATCCAGTTGATTGAACGTTGACAAAATAAATACCAGGAGATTATGGTTTCTTTCCCCCCCTCCTCTCCCTCATACAATTGCTTTTCTTTTTTTGTAATGGCATAAAAACGTCCAAACAACCTTACTGTGAACTAAATGGCCACATCTGTGGACCTCACACATACAGTAAGCGTTTTGGACACCTTGGTGGTGTCCAAAAATAATGCAAGCATTTAAAACTGGAGATTTATGAGGCAGTAAAGCCAACTAATTTATCATTGTGCCATCCATATTCGGTCTTGATGCAACATTGGCTTTCATCAGGCTTCTAAAAAAGACAATATTTAAAGTGACTGCCATTTATAAGCCAGCTGAATATTAATACCTATTTTAAAACCAATAAAATAGCAATTAATTAAAGGAAAGGAAAGGAAAGGAAAGGAAAGGAAAGGAAAGGAAAGGAAAGGAAAGGAAAGGAAAGGAAAGGAAAGGAAAGGAAAGGAAAGGAAAGGAAAGGAGGTGAAGTGAGACCAAATATGGTGACCCATACTAGGAATTTGTGCTCTGCATTTAACCCATCCAAGTGCACACACAGTAGTGAACACACACACACCGTGAACACACCCCCGGAGCATTTAAAAAAATACTTGCATTCATTTTAATGCAAATACATTAAAATTAATTTTGTTAAATATTTTTCAATTTAAAATAATGGATTAATAATAAGATTTTTCCCCTGTGTTGGAAAAGCTGAATTTTCAGCAGGCATTACTCCAGTCTTAAGTGTCACATGATTCTTCGAAAATTGTAATTAATTAATTTTTTTTTTTTTTTTTTTTTTTTTTTACAATTGTTTAGAATTCTGGATGGTAGTAATAATTCACTTTATCAATATACAAAAAATAAAATAAAATAAAAAATTAGCTGACATGAAGTCAACCCGAAGATAAATACGAGAAGGAAAGTCTGACCAGGCTATTCTGAACACCATGGCAAGATTTATTGGCAGAATTAGACGTGTTAATCGTAGTCTCATGGCACTAGTTGTTATCAGAAACTATATACTAGAAACTTTCATGTGGTTTCTTTTCACCTTTCACACTGGACAGAGTGACATTACCTTGTCACAAGGAGCATCAAGCTTGGAAACTACTAAAAATATGTATTCACCTACAGTATATTCATCTATATGCTATATCCTGTAGGATCTGTTAATATGTTCCTAGCACATGCTGGTGTGACCTTGGCCTAGGTTCAGTTTTAATGCCATAATGACCGTAGATGGGCAGTAGTGGATATCTATATCTGGGCCCATTAACAAGATTTATGGTTTCCTCCTTCAGAAAGGTTACATATGTATTTGGATATGCTTTATGGGCATGCATGGTTTATGGTGATTGTGCGTGGGCAATGTTAAGAGCTTGTGGCCCTAACAGTTGCACAAGTAGATGTACACATGTTGCCTTACATAGTACACTAAGTGTCCGCACAAATACACTAGCATTCAAAAGACTGGGATCATTACGATTTTTTTTTTTTTTTTGAATGTCACCAAGGCTGCATTAATTTGATCCAAAACTCATGTGATGGCAAAGATGATTTTTTTTTAGCAATTATTACTCCAGTTTTAAGACCTTTCAGAAATCTCATATGCTGATTTGGTGCTTAAGAAGCATTTCTTAATAATATCAGTGTTGAAAACATCTTAATATTTTTGGAAAACATGCTACAGTTGAAGTCAAGTTTTTTGGTTTTTCAAGATTTGTGTATTTGAACCCATTCCAACAATGACTGTATGATTTTGATCCATCTTTTCACACTGGGGACAACTGAGGAACTCTTATGCAACTATAACAGAAGGTGTAAATGCTCACTGATGCTGTACATGTACAGCTCACTGTAAATGTGTACATTTTTCTTATTTTGCCTAAATATTATATTTTTTTAATTTAGTACTACCCTTTAGAAGCTATAGAAGATACTTATGTGTTTCCCAGAAGACAAAATAAGTTAAATTTACCCTAATCTTTGAATTCAAAATTTTTCACCCCCCGGCTCTTAATGCATCGTGTTTTCTGAATCATCAGTAAAAGTTTGAACCTTTTTTAATAGGACTTTTATGAAGAATGGCAGGCAGTTTAACTGTTCAGAATCAGAACAAACAAGGGACTCATGAACAACTATCCCTAAACAAAAAAAAAAAACAGCTGTGGATCATTCAGGTAACAACACAGTATTAAGAATTTTTCAAAAGTGTATGTAAACTTTTGAATGGTATCATTTTTATAAATTCAAACTATTATTTTCTCTTGTGGACTATATGTAAACATCTTTTACGTGAAATATCTTATTCAGGTCAGTGCTAAATAAAAAATAACATGCATTTTGTATGATCCTTCTTATTTTGGTAAAATAATTAACATTTTGAAGATACTGCAAGGTGTATCTAAACCTTTGACTTCAACTGTAAATTTTTTCAGGATTCTTAAATGAATAGAAAAAAGAACAACATTTATTTGAACTGGAAATTATAAATGTCTTTACTGATCAATTTAATGCATTCTTGCTAATTTCTTTAAAAAAAATCTTACTGACCCCAAGGTTTTGAACTATAATGTAAGTCCAAAAGTCCAAAGTTATTATATTACATTGCCAATAAATCAGCAGATTTGAAACAATGAATGCATGGAATGCATTAAAGATGTTTGCAAAGCATAAAAAGAGGATATTCAAGAAGTCCAATGAATATAACATTTTTGGTAGCGATGCTGCACTGGCACCCAAAGGCACCGAACTGGCCAGAAACACTTGAACCCTGTGTAAGGTAATTCAGAGGCAATGCTGATTTAAAGGGTGTCATGTCAACACAGCCAGACCCAAACCTCAAGTGCAAATACAGGGTGTTCACAGCTTGTCTATTGGACTATTGCCTCACTTACTTACAGTAACTTTATATTACTTTGACTATTGTTAAAACAATCAACCTATAAAATACTTCATATATTTTATTCAATATCAAATATTGGCTTTTTATTGAGATATTTTATACAAACCACCATAGCTCGAAAAAATGTAGTATTACCAAACACTTTTAGCTGAAACAGACTTTGGAAGAAAAGGAGTTAGATGAGAACAGCTGAAATGAGGAAACTTACATCAGAAAAGATGGTGAACATATCTGAGGACACTGTTACCACAAAATGCCTTGCCAGCACAATTCTGAGATCACGGGTGTGGTAGAAGGTTATAGGGGTTATGGTTGCATGAGGGTGTGTAAGTGTTTATCCGTGTGTGTCTGTACTCTGAAATAGAAGGTGCCGAGGTGCTGAAAGATCTCGGACGGGGTGACGAGACCAAAGCCTACTTGAATGAAGCTTTCATTACGGAAACATTAACCATCACATTTGAGCAGTAGATATGCAGAAGGCCATCATGCTGTGAGAGGATGTTCTTACATACAGACAACCAAACTAAATCAGTACCATTAATTTTACATTTATAAAACCATTTATGTGACCCTGAACCACAAAACCAGTCTTAAGTAGCACAGGTATATTTGTAGCAATAGCCAAAAATACATTGTATGGGACAAAATTTAGATTTTTCATTTATGCCAAAAATCATTAGGATATTAATTAAAGCTCATGTTCCATAAAGATATTTTGTACATTTTCTTCCGTAAATATATCAAAGTAAAATTTTTGATTAGTAATATGCATTGCACAGAACTTAATTTGGACAACTTTAAAGGCGATTTTCTCAATATTTCGATTTTTTGCAGTCTCAGACTCCAGATTTTCTAAGAGTTGTATCTTGACCAAATATTGTCCTATCCTAACAAGCTTATTTGTTTAGCTTTCAGAAGTTGTATAAATCTCAATTTAAAAAAATTGACCCTTATAACTGGTTTTGTGGTCCAGGGTCACATATTTCTTTAAAGGAATAGTTCCCCCAAAAATGAAAATTTGCTGAAAACGTACTCACCCTCAGGCCATCCAAAATGTAGATGAGTTTGTTTCTCTCGACAGATTTAGAGAAATTTAGCATTACACCACTCACTCACCAATGGATCCTCATGGGTGCCATCAGAATGAGAATCCAAACAGCTGATAAAACCATCACAAGTAAACCAATAAATGTCCTCTGTCCAATAATGCTTTCTTCAATAAAAAAAGGCTGATTCAGGAGAGAAATATGCACAGATCAAGCAATGTTTACAAGTGAAAACAGTTCAAATCAGCTGTAAACAAATATGGTGGATTTTGATATTAGAAAATATCAGGGGATGGACTTATTATAGACTTTTGTATTATGGCCAGACGTGATCGTGTAAAGTTAAAATGCCTTGTGATTGATTTGTTTCTTACAAAACGCTATTCCTCACAAAACACTTGTGGATTATTGGGATGTTTTTATCAGCTGTTTAGACACTAATTCTGATGGCACCCATTCACTACAGAGGATCCATTGATGAGCATGTGAAGTAATGCTAGATTTTGGATGGCCTGAGGGTGATTGATTTGTCATCAATTTACTTTTCATGTTAAAATGTATAATGATAACCATCATAATACTACAGGTGGTAGAATAGAAAGCCACACAAAGAGTCTGAATTCGTTGCAAGTGGCCTGTCCATAAAACATGGTCAGTAGTCATGTATATATAATGTAAAGTATTCTTTGATCTGACACAGTAAACCTAGACGTCTATAATAAGACCCAGCGGGTTACATGCAAACTGAAAATACTTGTAGCCTGAGCTGCATCTGCCATGAGGACATGATGTTATCGTGACCTTTTAAGAACTGAAGGGCTCCTGGGAGAGCCTGTCCTGTGGTGCTGAGTAGAAGGTATTTCCCTAACCCCTGGAGGGCATTTATTCTTGTTATATTTAATTAGTTATCTGTTAACGGGACCCCTCACAGTACAGTCCACATCATTTGTCCTGCCAGACAAGGACAAATGGTGTCATGCCAGCTGCCGATAATGTAGCTACAGTATGTGCAAAGTTCTCTGCCACAATAATGCTTGAAGGGCAAGGGATGAAAAGGGCAAACTGTTTGTCTAAGCCCCATGCTCTTGCTTGAAGTGCAAATGACACCTTTCATCGTGTCTCTTTTTCTTTCTGTCGCTCATGTCTGAGCATTTGTAAGACAGCCAGCTCTCTCTCTCTTTTTCATTGTGCCCAAACTGTTATTGATTGAAATTGGCCCCTGGTGCTTGAATGATTTTGGTCTGTCTGGACATAAACCAGGGCTGGTGAGAAAGATAGGGAGAAGAAAAGAGAGACAGAGGAAAACGGAAAACTAATATTCTTTTAATTACAATATTCTTTTCTGTGTCTTTCACTGCAATTAACTGTTTAGTGCTGGCTCTCTCTGCTAAGCACTGGACATCTAAAGAGATCATAGAAAACATTGGCGTGAATCACTTTTATAATCCACTTATAATGTTTCTGGGAAGCAGAGCCTAGACTTGTTCTCCTGGTTAACTGATCTCAAGTTCTGTCCAGTAGATTAGCATGTGGTCAAGCACAGTAAATACTCAGGGTGTGAGTTTGGGATTGCCAGACTGATGAAACAGCTTATGTCCATATGGTAAAAAAAAAAAAAAATGGCTTAATGAGCAAGCCATAACTAATTTACTAATCTACAATAGCGTTGAAATCAAAAGTTTGAGGATAATAAGATTAAAGAAGTCTCTTATGCTCACCATAGCAGAAATGATTTGATCAAAAAGTACAATGAAACAAAAATACTGTGAAATATCATTACATTAACTTTTATACTTGTTAACCTTAAGTGGCAGTTTTTCTCTTTACTCTTTAACCTTTTTCGTGGCATCACATTTTTTAGTAATCATCATAAATCATATATAATTTGAAACCTTAAAACCTTAAAGCCATTGAAATGGTACTTTAAAATCGTTTGGCGGTCTCCTCCTCCCCATAGTGGGTGTCATAATACAAAATGTATTACGGTATTTTACAATCAAAACTTTTTTTTATCTTAAATAAACATATCATTTGAAAGGTCTGCACATATTTGGTGATCATTTTGTGGCAGGAGTAATTATTGACAGAGAAATTTAGACATTTGTGACAGAAAAATGCTTTTAAGAAAAGTGGTTTGTGGTATAAAGCCCTAAATAAAACCTCACAGGAACCTTCATTTTTTAATATATCAATGTTAAATTAGGAACATAACTTATTTAGACATAAAGCTTTAATTTTATTGCAATTTTGGATTTGAAAATATTTTGCTAAAAAAAAAAATTTATATAATGAATTTTAATATAAAAATTGTACAGTGCACATTTTTACAATTAAGATAATCTTCTATAACATTTTGAAATATGAGCTTCCACTTCTGCAATAATCTGCTGATTGTCTTCTTTAAAAAAGAGTCCAACCTTATTATTCAATTATTCCAAAGCATTCATGAATTATAACAATTTAGGTTTGGACAGTGCACTTTAACACGCTTAAGGGGTTGATATATTTTAAAATGTAGTTTGTTTCTGTAAAGACAGTAATGATGCACAGAACTATACGCTAATATGGTGATTTTGTGCTCAAGTAACATTTCTTACTTTTATCAATATTAAAAACAGTTGTCTCAATTATTTTTATGTTTTACAGAATTAATTTAAAATTTACACTGCTGCTTAAAAATGTGGGATCAGTAAGATTTTTTATGTTTTTTAAAGAATTCTTATATGCTCATCATGGCTGCATTGATGAATAAAAGGTTCAAAAGAATAGCATTTACTCAAAATATAAATCTTTTCTAACAATATCAGTTTTTGCTATCACTTTTTATCAATTTAACACATTCTTGGCGAGTAAAAGAAATCACTTCTTTCGAATAAAGGAATGAACAAACATTTACTGACCTCAAACTTTTAGATGGTAGTTTGTATTGTTACAAAAAAAACTCTGTTCTTTTCAACTTTTTATTTGTTAAAAAATCATGAAAAAAAATCACAGGTTTCAATTAAATATTAAGCAGCACAACTGTTTTCAACATTGATAATAAATCGGTATATTAGAATGATTTCTGAAGGATCATGTGATACTGAAGACTGGAGTAATGATGCTAAAAATCCAGCTTTGTATCACAGGAATAAACTACATTTTAACATATATTCACATATAAAACTGTTATTTTAAATTAAAATAATATTTCATAATATTACATTTTTTTCAGTATTTTTGTACAAATAAATGTAGCTTTGATTAGCAAAAGAAATGTTTTTATCTTATCATCTTACTGATCCCAAACTTTTAAGCAGCGGTTTTATTGTGTCCTTGCCTTGTTGAATAACAATAAAAAAATCTCACTGAACTCAAATGGTTGAATAGTAGAGTATACAGTATACCAGCAAAGAAAATGTGACAAATGTGAGCATGCTGGGGCTTCCTGTATATATAACTTGTTGTGCATTATGTTTGACGTCTTCAACCATAACACACCTTCTCTGGAGTACTTAATGGAGTCTCATCTGAAATGATACCCAGACAGCGATCAGGGTGTTTTTTTTTCATAATCTTACAGCACTGAAAAACACAAAACAACACGCAAATGATATAATAAGCTTTCATGTCCCATTAAAGCAATTGGCTTTCTATGAAAGTGATTAGAATAAGATTTAGTTTACTGCTTATAAAAGACATTATGAGCTTGTTTATCTTTGACATAAAAACATCTAAAATAAGCTGAGCTGAAAATACCCAGATAGAAAAAGCAAACATTGTTTATTCATATCTAAATGTTTGCCAATAGTGATAAAAAATATTGCATGAGGTCATCAGGTTTAAATAAAGTTGCTTGCGAGGCTTGATACTGAGCCAGAACACTTGGCATGATTTTCACCTCAGCTGAAAAACAGCTCTCTTGTTACTCTGTTCAGTTATGGGATTGGTTAGTCGAAACTTAAACCTAATCAGCAACGTAGTCAGTGCATTTGGTCAATTTCTAGTAAATCATTATGGTAATACATCAGTGATATCGCTGTCATTGTCATTAAGTAATCTAATTAACAAGCAAATAAAAAAGACCTAAAAACATGAAGATCTTAATCTTGTTTACGTTTAATGTATGAAAGAAAGTTGATGTATGAAAGTAAGAGGTTCAGCTGCAGAAATTTGAGAGAGATGTTAGTGTGCCAACATCTCTGACCTTGTGACGAGGATTAAATGTCAAGAACATCAACATGCAGCAATTCTGGACTTCAGCATATCTGATTATGACTGGCTTTTCTTAAAGGGAACTTGTACTTAATTAGTTTGTGTTTTCCAAAACATAACTCCGACAAAAGTCAAAGTACCTAGTAATTAAATGTAAAATAAGATATACAACCTTGATGCAATTAGGAGACAATGGGTTTGTTTCATTCATTCAAATATCTGGTTTCATTCAAGTTAATAAAAGTATTCAAAAGGAGCCAAAAGTATTATTTTGACCATGTGGCCCTGATATATGTAGCAATAGCCAAAAATACATTGTATGGGTCAAAATTATCGATTTTTCTTTTATGCAAAAAATCACTAGGATATTAAGTACAGATCATGTTCTATGAAGACATTTTATAAATTTCCTATGGTAAATAGGTGACCCTGGACCACAAAACCAGTCATAAGGTTAAATTTTACAAAACTGAGATGTACACATCATATGAAAGTTCAATAAAGATTGAATAAAATGATTTGTTAGGATAGGACAATATTTGGCCGAGATACATCTATTTGAAGATCTGGAATCTGAGGGTGCAAAAAAATCAAAATACTGAGAAAATCACCTTTAATGTTGTCCAAATTAGGTTTTTAACAATGCATATTACTAATCAAAAATTACATTTTGATACATTTACAGTAGGAATTTTACAAAAAATCTTCATGGAACATAACCTTTATGTAAAGATGATCTTTACTTAATTTCCTAATGATTTTTGGCATAAAAGAAAAATGTTGACCCATGCAATGTATTTTTGGCTATTGCTACAAACATACCCCAGCGACTTAAGACTGGTTTTGTGGTCCAGGGTCACATATGCATTGCTATGAACTTCATTTGGACAAATTTAAAGGCAATTTTCTCAATATTTAGATTTTTTTGCACTCTCAGATTCCAGATTTTCAAACTGTTGTATCTTGGCCAAATATTACCCTATCCTAACAAACCACACATTAATTGAAAATTTATTTATTCAGCTTTCAGAAATATATAAACCTTAATTAAAAAAAAAAAAAAAAAATCTTATGACTGGTTTTGTGGTACATGGTCTCATGTGTCTGGCTTCCAGTCTCATCAGCATCCAGCTGTTTTTAGCTGTACAAAACAGCTCGATTTGCTGCTTACTTTTGTAAACTGGTGTGTTTTCCTATATTATTTTAATGTATTCTTAATTATGAACACATTGTTTGTAGTGCAAACAGTTTTCTTCTTCTCCTTATTCCCCTAAAGCGCTTAAATGAACAGGAAGTCTCGGACATTGACAGAAAACGTTACTTTTGCGTTGAAAAATAAAGTGGGTAGCAATTAAAGTACAATTACTAAAAGTACTTACAGCTGCTTTGTCTCATAAGCTACTCAAGGTGAACCATCATCAGTCATGCAACATAACAACATTTAAAATGCCCAAAAATACAAGATACATGGCTTCAATAAAGTTTGTGGGAATTGAAATGCCTACCTACATTGTTAAAACGTAATGTTTCAAGCACGTCTTTGCCAAGATAGTTAGACTAGTCTCAAAAATAACAACACTGCCATCTCCTGGATATCCTTAAAAGACAACGTCCCCCTCTAATGTTTGCAAGAAATGGCGTATTATTGTAGTGTTATTTAATTTGTCTCTCTCTCTAACTAACGTTACTGTTCAAAAAGTGCAAAGGTCTTGCGAAATAATTGGTCTTTACGTTGTAATTTAAAGACTGAAAGTGTTCGGTGTCACCAGAGTTCGATTGGTTTTCCTGACTCGTAGCTCAACTCTTCAATCATTTGATCACGTCTGAGACGCTAGCCGAACCAAAGACTTTGGCCGAACGTCCCCCGAAAGCGGAGCGTTTTCCTCATCGGATTTCCACAGTAAGATTTTGTATATTAATATACGAGGTATGTTATTGTACTGCATCTCAACTGTATTGGGAGCACTTCCAGTGCAGATATGGTGATTGTTATGTGGAATAAAACGATTGTTACTCTGTAAAACGTCGACGTCGACTGAGATCGGGGCGAAGCAGCAGAGCCAGAGGCCTGCATGTGTCGGGTTGATTTCACGGCCGATCTGTCCATCAGATCACTCGTATTGCGTGTTTCGTGTAATTTATTTTGTGTGAGGTACACTGGTCGCAAAAAAATCACGTTAAGATCCCATCCGAACTATAACGCTTTCATTAAAATGATCGACGCTTGATCTCGCGTTGCAAGCGGTTTCGTAATGGCAGCGTTATAGATTGTTGTTTGGGTTTAATGATTCACAATCAGTCGGTCAGATGTAAAGTCTCATGGCAAATATGTGTTTTAGCAGTTATATAACGACATTGCACGATTTATGCCCTTCATTTGCAGTACATGTGCTCTAATTTTGTCAAAGGTGCAACTGAAGCAGATGTTGGGTTGTAACATCACCTTGTGTTTCTTTGTCGTTTTTCATAATGCTAAGAAGAGCACCTCTGTTTAGTGTACAGTGGTTGACATTTACTACATGTTCAGGCCTACTATCAGAAATGGCTGCTGTTCAGTGGACATTTTGTGTTCAGTCGCTGGATGGCGGGCTCACGTCTCAGTTTCGTTTTGCAGTTAATTATCCCTTTGAAACACTTTGTGCAGAGTAATGGCAATAAGTGCAAACCAAAACCCAGTCGTTTAGGGTTTCAGATGGATGTTTGATGATGCAATTTTGCATATGTTCTATAAAATGTTCATATGTAGACTTCTGCATTTAAAATTTTATATGAATGACTTAAATTGGCTTATTTAGATTTCTCAAAGGAATTCTAAAATCAAAATTAACCTCATTTAATTAATGCGTAATATTGGTCTTGATGTGCATAATTTATTCGATTTTATATTTCAGCAAATGTAATGCTCAAAATCATTAGGATAATAAGTAAAGGTCATGTTCCATGAAGATATTTTGTAATTTTCCTACTGTTAATGTATCAAAACCTAATTTTTAATTCATGTGCATTGCCAAGAACTTGGACAACTTTAAAGGCGATTTTCTCGATTTTGATTCTTTTGCACCCTCAGATTCCAGATTTTCAAATAGTTGTATTTCAAACAAATACTGTCTTATCCTAACATACATAGACTTACATCAATGGAAAGCTTATATATTCAGCTTTCAGATGATGTATAAATCTCAATTACAAAACATTTACCCTTATGACTGGTTTTTGTGGTCCAGGGTCACATAAATGGACAAATTGTTCACAATAAGATCAATAACCTGCATTTAGAAAAAAAAATGGTGAATTTTATTTTAATGCTGACTACAATGCCAGTTAACTAAGGTTAAAACTGTTTTGAAAAGGAATTGTTCCCATTGGTATATAATTATGTCCTGCTCTACAATTTTTATTTTTTTACTTGGAAATATGTGACATTATAGAAGTAGCATGGGTGGTGAATGCTGTTTGTTTCACTTTTTCGCCACTTTTATAAATAAAAAATAATAATAATATAGGGAGGTTAGTTATATTGTTTCACTCACATCTTCTTGACTGTATATTTGTTCACACAAGCATTATTCAGTATGCCTAAGTAGACTGTAGAAACTTACTCTTGGAAAACAACCCTTATAAATTTGTTCAATTATTTATTTTTAACGTTTAGTGCAATGGCTCTGTAGTTTTTTGCTTTTTAACAAAAGCAGATCTAGTAGTCTCTAACTTTCTTACTTTTTACTTAAACTGGTCACCAAGAGGAATCACCCTAGTGATCTTTGTTGACAGGGATGGACAATATTGATGGTCCAGACTCTAATTACATCAAACCAGCATTAATGTAAAAGGTCTGCTCACAGCTTATTAATAAATTACAGTTGCATCATATTTACAAATGAAGAGTCTGGCCTATCATGTTGTCCTGTGTTGAGGCATGTTTGTCCCTCCCTGTACACATTCAGGCAAAAAAAAAGAACCCTACTAAAACTCAAGCATGACAATAGTGTGAAGACCCAAACTGTGATATTATTTTTCTTTGTCTGTCTTGTCCTTTTTGCTTGCTGTTTTTCTTCCTCAGTGAAGACATGGAAACCTGTTTAAATCCCTTGAAGCTGGAGATTTAAGAGTGTGACAGAAGGGGAAAATGGTCGCATCCGTTTTGCCATTTCTGTGTGAGGACATGAAGACGACAAGCCAATAACCCTATCTGTGTGTTTTTTTCCCCCCCTAATTTTTCCAGCTTTTCATTGTTCTTGGAAAGTTGTGTGCCCCCTGTTGCATTGAGGAATTTTGGGAGTCTGCTGCTTTTAGGCCCTGTCTCCCTCCACCTGGCACAGATAAAGACTCAGTTGGCACTGCACCAGCTGAATGCAATTGCTGGCACAAGCGTCCCTCCGCCTGCAATTGCCTCACCTGCTTTGACCTTGCTCAACTTGCTCAAGGTCACCATGTCGCATCCATTATATAATCCCCGTGGAGGGCCGTTCCCTGGGGGTCAGAGACCCGTCGTGCCTAGCCAGTATGGTCTTGGGTCACAGCCTCGAATGGAGCTGGGAGCAGGCCGCCTTGGCCCAGGTTCCATGTCCGGTTCTCGTGGGGGATTGATGGTCAACCAGCCCTTCTCACTGGGACAACGACAGTCGCAGATTTCACCAGATCTTGAAGACGCCATAGACCGGAACCTCCGGGGCGCCCGTGAGGAAGTTCGCCTTCTTACTCAAATGCTCCAGCAGCCCAAAAAAGCAGACCCCCGCATGAGAGAGAATACAAGGGATGATGTGCTTTCCTCCGGGAGCGGTTTTGCCGGGACTTCACGATCTAATGAAGTGGACTGGTCCGTGTACCAAGCCCCAAACAAGCTTTTTGGATCTTCAAGTTTGGATCGTCCTTCCGGTTCTTCACAGCTGTTTCCGTCTGCGAGTTTCGGTGGTGGATCAAGTGGTTTGGGCAGCCAGCCTCCGCCAGAACAGCGGCCTTCACGCTACACCTCTGAAAGTGCCAGCAGCATTCTAGCAAGTTTTGGACTCTCCAGTGAGGACCTAGAACTTCTAAGCCATTATCCAGATGATCAACTGACCCCGGACAACCTGCCATTTATTTTACGAGACATCCGAATCCGTAAAGTGAAGAGGGACGTTGATGCGAGATCTGAATACAGCAAAGTTATTGACTATGGACATTCTAGTAAATTTGGCTATCCTGACGAGAGCCCGGATGGCTATGCAAATGAACGCCGGCCTAAAGAGTCACCAAAGTATGTGAGGGATGTTTCTGGACCACCCTTTGGTGGCATGGACATCGCAAAGCATCCTCAGCCGTGTCAGCCAGCCCCAGGCCCTGCACAAGTTCCCAAGCTTCAGAAACCTCCACAAGTAGCTCCAAGACCTGCTAAGACGATTCCAGCAAGACCATCTGCTTCCCAACCTATGCTGCCGCCTCCCAGTCGACCTCCTTCGCAGATACCACCTCAACTTCTTCCTCTGATGTCTGTTGACGATATCGCCGGAGGTCCGAGTGCCAACTGGATCCCGTTCCTTTCACCTCAGATCAGCGCCCCCGCCGCGAAGAGGCTTCCTACGCCGACCATGATGAACGATTACTCTGCAGCTACACCAAGAATCTTTCCTCATACATGCTCTCTATGTAACATTGAATGTATCCAGATTAAGGTGAGTATCTTCTTACCCAGTAGTGCCTCATTTGAAAGCATACTTTTTCTGCTGTTTTGTTGTATGTAAAGGGTCACATTTGGCTTGCTTGTTTCATTCATTTAAATGTGTTTGAGCTGCTTTGAGCTAAAACTGTACAAAATTTAACTATGAAATAAAATGTCAGAAACTTGTAATGAAATTTTAATGTTTGTTAACTTCAGTTGCTCATTAGTTGTGCAGTTGCCTCATTGTGAGTTAAAAATATTTGCAGATAAGCTGATGTAAATAGATTAGATAATAACTGGCTGGGGAAAAGAATTGTATCTTGACTACTTCAAGCCAATTTCAGTTTCAGAAGGAGATTTATCAGTCAGTTTTCTGGAAATCTGGGGGATAACCGATGAAAAAACATTTTGTTGAAACCTAGTTTAAAACGTTGGACTGTCTGAAAGAAATACTGTACCTGTTGTGAAGGCACACCTGATGACATTCCACAATGCTGAAGACAAAAAGGCAGATGGCGATCTCCATCTTCGTAATACCTGAAGTAACGCTTTGGACTGTTTCATGTTGGAAGCAAAGTTTTGTCATGAAAATCATGGACTTTTTGTTCTGTTGAGACTATAGTGGATTTAATGAGCTTTATGTCAGAAATTTTGACTTTTGGTATTTGTTTTTGAAAGCTTTTTTTTTTTTTTTATACGAGCCATTTTTATAGTCCGTTGCACTGTTTAAAGCACTATTGGTAGTTAAATCAAAGACATTGATAATCAAAGCATTTTGTTTTTTCACAGGATTGGCTTGAGCATCAGAATACAAATCTTCACATTGAGAGTTGCAGACGTCTTAGGAAACAGTGAGCGTTTTGATGATAGCTTCTATTGCTCAAGAATTCCACTGAAGAATTTCTCGTTTAACTACTAACGGAAAATCATGTTCTTGTTTTGTTATAACAGATATCCTGACTGGAATGTTGAGGCTGTCTCTGTTTCAAGGTAAATCAAAATCATATCAACACAATCATGTCTTGGACATTTAGGTCTAGAAATAGAACTAAAGAAGTTCACTTACAGAACAAAAATTACAGATAATGTACTCAACCAAGGGTGGGCGATATGACCTAAAATTAATATCACGGTATTTTTCATCTTCTGAACGGTGACGGTATAATATCACTGTATTACTTTTTTTGGTACATTTTGGGAGGAGTTGCCTGTCCTGTCCCTTTAGTATGTGAATAAAGTTAATATTTTTATAATATAATAAGTAAATGGTAGGTATCCTTATCAAAAACAGACATGGGAGAGTATGCATTCTTAACATATTTATTTAGCAAAAAACCTAAAGATCTTACTTAACAGTGAACAACAAAACAAAACAAAAAATTTATTGAAATTTAATTTCTGCAATATTTAAACCTTTAAATAACTGGGGGAAATCAACCCATGGCAACAGTTTAAAAGTGGACCAATTCTGTGGGCAAAAACGCAGACTGCATCCAACACCAGCTGCTGGAGTTAATGTCATTGCACACATTAGTACGAAATTTTCGTCCGAGATTTTTGCACGTAAAAAAAAAAAATACAGGTTATGTTAATCGAGTTTACACACTGCCTCTGAAACTTTCGTCCGTCATAAAAAAAAATCGGATCGTGTTTGATTTTCTGCATTTTCGCATCCATAATTAGCATTTTGATAAGGATGGCGAATTTGAGAAAACTAAAAAAAAAACGCATATGAAAAATGACCTGTACAATGACCTTTAGATTTGAATGATCACGGGTCGAAAGTAAAGAGAGATTACAAACATAGACTGGAGGATTTGCTGCAATCTAGTACTGACTGACAAATATCTATTAACGTTATAAGATGTGCTGCTCCCTTTACACAGAGTGTGCGTTATCGCAAAATATATATCGCTGTATAAATCCTTCGCCCGGCCGCCGGAAAAAGTCCCGGTCGTCCCGATTGCCACCCCGCCCCTGGTATAGGCTACAGGCCCGACCTTTCTTCACGGTGTTTCACCAGTCGTTTAATGGCCACTCCCCTTTTACCTACCACCTGCAAAGCTGATACGAATATATTTTACTTTATTTACAACAAGATATATAGAATAAGGACAGGTATTCAGACCACAACTGAACGTTTGAAGAAAATTGAATGCCTTATTATTTTTATTATTTGAACTTCCGAAATGCAGTTTAAATGCGGCTTCAAAATATCCCAAATGTGACTGTAAATAAGGGCTGCTCGATTAATCGCACAATGTTGTGAGGCGCGTTTAGTCAATGAAGCCAGTACTTTGATTAGTAGTAAATCTCCATCACGTGCGTTCAGCTGGAGCAGCAATTAATACACGTAGCCGTAAATCACTGACAAGCTACGCCAAATCGCGCTCATAATCAAATGCGTAGCTTGTCAGTGATTTAGGGCTCTTTGTATTAATTGCCACTCCAGCTGAACGCACGTAATGGAGATTTACTACTAATCAAAGTACTGGCTTCATTGACTAAACGCGCCTCACAACATCGTGCGATTAATTGTGCAGCCCTACTGTAAATGATCCCAGCTGAGAAAGATCCAAGCGGCAACCTCCCGCTCTCTCTATTGAAACCAACACGGAAGTGACTTAAACTGCAATTCATCCACTGGCTGCAAAAGGGAGTCAATCCCATAGACGGCCCATGTTAAAATGCCCAACTTTACAGCAGAAAAAATATGTTTACAGCCTGGTACAAAAAGTGGTTTTGGTATATATGGCTAATTTCGCTCATCATGTCAACTGTAAGGGGGGTCGATTTTTTTTTTTTTTATAACTCATCCGATCAAGTTATATTAAGCCTTAAAGTTCTGCCTAATTAAGGGCGTGTCCACTTGAGTGACAGGCGGATTGCCCCTGCTCACCACTGTCACATTAGGGGTGTGTGGTTTCAGCTACCAGCTCCACCCACGTCCTGCCTATTGGCCCATTTTCGATTATCTTGGAGTGACACGATTCCAAGATGGCGACGGCTGAATCCCGCCCACTATGAGCTTCAAAATTGCTCTTCAGAAACCTAGGGGTGATGTCACGGACACTATGTCCATATTTGTTAGTCTATGGTCTTATCTTGTGAAACAATTGGTTATTTCTAAAAAAAAAAAAAAATTACAATTTATATACTCAACCTCAAATGCTCATCTTGTCTTGCTCTGCCTGAACATTTTTTTTCTGGTTCAAGACAGTTGGGTTATGTCAAAAAACTCCCATCTTACTTTCTCCCTCAACTTCAAAAATCGTTGCAGAAGTACTGATCCAGTGTTTGCAAAGTTAACATGCAAAGATCATCAAACACTTAAAAAAAAAAAAAAAAGGGATAACAGTGATGTAGGATGATTTTGAAGTTGAAGGAGAAAATGAGATGGGAGTTTTTTGACATAAAACTGTCAGGCAGTTTAGTTCAAAGTTCAGGCAAGAGAAGATGACCGTTTGAGGTTAAAAAGTATATCAGTTGTAATTTAAAAAAAGAAATAACCAATCGCTTTGCTAGATAAGACCCTTCTTCCTCATCTGGGATTGCTTACAACCGCATTTGGAAACGTTTGAAGCTTGGGGCACCATAAAAGCCCACTTTATGGAGAAAAATCATGACATGTTTTCCTCAAAAAACTAAAATAAAAAAATAATTTCTTTACGACTGAAGAAAGAAAGACATAAACATCTTAGACCACAAGGAAGTGAGTAAGTTATCTGTACATTTTTGTTCTGGAAGTGTACTTCTCCTTTAAACTTTATAATTCAAAACAATTGTCTAGATATTAAAAAGAATCTTAAATTCAATTGTTAATGTTTCAATCCACAGACCTGGGCTCAAATCAGAGCACAGCAGCTCAAAACGCCACACCCGGTCGCATTCGTACTCCAGATCCCCCAGCCCGAAGCGGCACCATGACTCCTCCTCAAGCCGTCGTAAGCGATCCCGCTCCCGTTCCAGATCCCGCTCTCGCTCCCGAAGCCCTAGAAGGTACCGCCGTTCCAGGAGTCACAGCCGGTCCCCCCATAGGAAGTCTCGAAGCAGTCCTTACAGACGGAGGTCCCGTAGTCCACCGTCTCAACGGTCAAGGTCTCCAGTGTACAGTAGGCACTCTCCTGTACGCCGTTCAAGTCCCCGCCGGAGCAGCCCCTCCTGGCAGCAGAGATCTAGCAGTAGTGATCGACTGGCCATGAAACTCATGTCTTCAAGTAAGACCTTTTATTGCAGTGCTCTTGCAATGTAATACAGTTTGCGTTCAAATCACTGTGTACTAATGCATGAAGTTTATTTCTTGCCCACAGCTGAGCTGTCCTCGATCACAGACAGTAATACTTTAAAGGCTGTGGTGAAATCTTTGGCGCCAGCTTTGCTGGCTGAGCTAGCAAAGAAGAAAAGTAGTTCCACTACTTCCTCTTCAAAGGGAAACAGTAGCAGCAGTAACTGGAAACGGTCTTCCTCTCCTAAGAGAGCGGAGTACTCCAAGTCAAGCAGAACCTCCACCTCAAAGTCCTCCACCACTCCAAAGGTACGTCTTCATATTGCAGTTACAGGCTGTTTTGTTCCTCCATTACTTTGGCTTTAAGGCTCATTGTATTGTCTTATTTCTGACAGGGTCATTAGAAAACATTTTTGAAAAAGTAGAGATGAGTGAACAGTTAAAACAAAATTTATTCAGACACCTTCAACATTTCTCACATTATCACAGTTTAAAGGGATAGTTTAACCATAGATTAAAATTTTGTTTACCTACTTACCCCAGGGCATCCCAGATGTAGGTGACTTTGTTTCTTCAGCAGAACACATGCAAAGATTTTGAACTCAAACCGTTGCAGTCTGTGAGTCATATAATGGCAGTCAATGGGCACCAAATCTGTGAGAGTAAAAAAACAAACACAGACAAAACCAAATAAAAACCCTGTGGCTTGTGCCAACACATTGAGGTGTTAAGACACAAAACGATCTGTCTGCAAGAAACTGAACATTACTTACCTCTGATCCACAGCAACATTTAACTGCATTGAGCTCTATAGTTTAGAAAATGGTAACAAAATACGACAAGAACTCAAGAGCTAAACTGTGTTAGCAAAAACCATCTATATAATGTCAGATAACTTTGATAGAAAGGCATGTAACAAAACATGGTCCCAAACTTTAATTTTACTGGTCCAATGTATGAAGAATTATTGGGTATAATATGTCACAGTAGGGCTGCACGATTTAGAGAAAAAATCTAATTGCGATTTTTTTTTTTTTTTTTTTTTTTTTTTTTTTTTTTTAATCAAAATTGCTATTTGCGATTTAAAATGCGATTTACTACTATTTCATAAAAGAGCTACAGGTTTGATATGGTGGTTTTAACAGCACCAAAGAAAGACCAAGCATAATCACAAAGTATGCTACACTGTTCTACTGTTTATTTAAAACCTCTTAAACATTGTTGCCATTTTTTAAATAAAGTTGTCATGACAAATTAAGAAAATAACTACAGTATCTTAAATAAAATTAAATTAACAATTAAAATTATGTAATAAAATATTATTAAAATCTTTTAAAATAAAATATATTATACAAAAATTAATTAATTAATAAAAATATAATATATTTTATTATATAAAATCCTAAAAGATTTTACTTATACATACATACATACATACAATATGTTATAATAAAATATAATTAAAATCTTTTAGGAATCCAAACACACTGTAAACAATTTTACGTCAGTAAAACACTGATGATAACGTACATTAAGAGACACGTTGTTGGGAAGTTGAGCCGCTGCTCCCGCTCATCTTTTCCAAATGGTGTTAACGTTATTTGCTCAGTACATGCAGTAGAGACCTGCTCCTACGGCGGGACCCGACGCAACCAAATGCGGCGCAGGACAAAACTTGATGGGCGAGTGGGGGACGCGGGAAAATAAAATGATTCGCGGGGCTCCCACAAAATAGAAATATCTAAACAAAATATCTAAAAAACAAAACATTGTTATTCATCTATTGCACAAAAGCAGCAAGAACAACTAGTCGACTATGATTAAAAGCACAAGGATAGGCAGTCATCAGAGGTCTTTTAGTTAGAATCCACTCACTGCTCAAACATTCTTGCACAGTGCTGAATATTGCGTGCTCACGAATTAAAACACACGAAGTGTAGAAATTGTGAAAAATTCATTGTGTGTAATATTCATTGTGTTAGAGCTGTATGAGATCGCATATAAACTGAGATGTCAGCTTTAAAGGAGCTTTGTCTGCTTGTATTCTGCTATGGATGCACGCAGTATAGCTCATGCTTGCTTTTCTGTTAAGAATAACAGTGGTTTGTGAATGTTGATGCTTAGCCTATATAAAAAATATTTTATTGGGGACGTTTATGCTGGGGTTTTGTGAAACTTACGAGATCTGTTTCATGTAAATTCAATTGACGTACTGAAAAAAAAACAACTACATATGTTACTTTTATGCGGGCTTTTGTGGGCAGGAGCGGGACAAAACATGAATGTCGTGGCGGGAACGGAACGAGAGAACATATATCTGCGGATGCGGGACTGAAAAATACGCCCCGTGCATGTCTCTACATGCTGTGTTAAAATGCCCCCTATTGGTTAAACTCTGCATCAAACATAATATAAGCATGAAGACGTAATATGCACATGAAGTGACCCGTCAAAAACGACTTATATGCTTGTTACCACATTTGATAATCAATCGAAATAATCGCAGCTCTTGCGATTTGAAAATCGCACCCTTTCAAATCGCGATTTCGGTTTACAAACGATTAATCGTGCAGCCCTATGTCACAGTTTATTTTACTGTCCTCATTTATATAAATGAACTATATTGTCCTTTACCCACTAGTAAAAAATATCAAAATTTATATCTGGTGAATGAATATTTTTTGGTTTCACTGTAGGTGCATCTGTACTAATTATGTATGAAATGTAATTGAATCTATTTTTGTTTCTACATGATCTGAAGCCAAGACCCAAGGACGCCCCTGGCACATCCTGTTTGGTGAGGCTCATAGGAATTCCTCAAGGGACTACAAACAAACAATTGAATGATGCCATTGAACCTTTTGGCAAGATTTATACTGCCATCCTCCTCAAGGCAATTAAAGAGGTAGAAATATTTTTGTTTTATTTTGTACTTTTAAATATACAGCACAGTGCATGTAGTTTTACAGTAACTTTCTGTAAAATGTGGCCTTCACTGCTTTGGAATTTACATACAGTTACAGTCGCACGTTTACATACACCTAGCAGAATCTGCAAAATGTTAATTATTTTACCAGAATAAGAGGGATCATACAAAATGCATGTTCATTTAAAAATGACCTAGTTAAAAATTTTACGTACACTTGATACTTAATACTGTGTTTTTACATGAATGATCCACAGCTGATTTTCTTTTTTGTTGTTGTTAAGCGATAGTTGTTCATGTGTCCCTTGTTTGTCCTTTGAAAGTTAAACTGCCTGTTTTTATCCAGAAAAATTCTTCAGGTCCCATGTGGTGTTTGGTTTTTCAGCATTTTGGTGGGTTTGAACCCTTTCCAACAATGACTGTATGATTTTGACATCCATCTTTTCACTTTGAGGATGACAGAGGGACTCATATGCAGCTATTACAGAAGGTTCAAACACTCACTGATGCGTCAGAAGGAAAAATACAACTTTTTGAATCAGAATATCAGGGTACTTATTTTGTATTTTATATGTAAGTATCTTCTGTAGTTACTGAAGGTCAGTACTAAATGAAACAATGATATTTGGGCAAAATTAGAAAAATGTACACATCTTCATTCTGTTAAGAAGTTTACACCCCTGACTCTTAAAGCATTGTTTTTCCTTCTGGAGCATCAGTGAGCGTTTGACCTTCTGAATTGTTGAAACATGAGTCCCTCAGTTGTCCTTGGTGTAAAAATATGAATCTCAAAATCATACAGTCATTGTTGGAAAGGGTTCAAATACACAAAAATGCGGAAAAACCAAAGAATGTGTGGGAACTCAATGATTCTTCTGAAGAACAGCAGGCAGTTTAACTGTTTAGGACAAACAAGGGACTCATGAACAACTATCGCTAAAACAAACAAACAAAAAAAAAAACAGTTGTGTTTATATTTTTTCTTATGGACTACATGTAAATGTCTTTTAATGTGAAATATCTTATTCAAGTGAGTACTAAATAAAAAAAAACATGCATTTTGTATGATCTCTCTTATTTCGGTCAAATAATTAACATTTTGCAGATTCTGCAAGGTGTATGTAAACTTTTGACCTCAACTGGTATACATGCTTACATAAATGCCGAGTTCATATCAACAAAGTTCATTTGAATACTTTTTTGTGACCATTTTTATTTTGCTCAGTAGAGTACATTGCAATGCAACTTTAATATTTACTATGTTTGTAAATTTATGAAAAGTGCACACTACGATTCAAAATAAAATATTTGAAATATTTTATGATTACCAAGGTTGCATTTAATTGTTCAGAATTGCAGTAAAAGCAAGTGTTGTAAATAAATATTGCAATTTAACATAACCTTTTGCTATTTTAATATATTTTTAATATGTAATTTATTCCTGTGATGGCAAAGCTTAATTTCCACTAGCTTTTACTCCAGTTTTCAGTGTCAAATGCTCTTCAGAAATCATTCTAATATGCTGATTTGGTGCTAGAGAAACATTTCTTATTCTAACCACAGTTGAAAACGGCAGACCCATCATCAATTTAATGTGTCCTTGCTGAATAAAATATTAACTTCTTTCTAAAAGAGGTAAAACTGGCCCTGAATATGTGCGCTTGAAATGTAGTTTGTGTAGCTGTTGCAAATGTTTGTGGTTTGTACTCTCTTCAGGCCTCAGTGTGTATGGAGAGAGAGGAGGATGCCAAAGCTTTGCTTAACTGCAAGAACCTGACAATTCGTGGGCAGGTTATTAAAGTCTGCATGGAGATGGTATGTTTGACTCTGTCAATTCTAGGCATGGGCCGGTATAAGATTCTGACGGTATGATAACCTTGGATAAAAATATCACGGTTTCACGGTATTACGGTATTGTAATCACTGCTCTACAATGTTACATTTAAATGTCTGGGTAAAAAAAACAACCTTTTTTTCCCCAAACGGATTACAGTATATTTTATTTTAGGAAACATATAGAACATTTTGTAACATGGAACAGAAGGCAAAATAATTAAAATAAATAATTGAATCTTCTTAATTAAATTAAATTGCAGTCACTTGTGTTAAAGGTGCCCCGTGTAATATTTAAGATGATCTCTAGACAGTGGTGCAATAATTAACATAGAATCAGCTTGCGAAAAAAACACTGACACAATGATGAACAAGTAATATTCACAATAACATAGTTTTATTGAATGATAAAGTTAATATAATTCCTTAAATTACATTTTAAAAGAAATCTCACTATTCGTTGATGTCAAAAAAAAGGTGAGATTTAAATCCTGTATCGGCTTCCGTAGTTCTGTAAAGGGAGGGGTGAGCGG
Organism: Garra rufa; assembly: GCF_049309525.1. Taxonomy (NCBI): domain Eukaryota; kingdom Metazoa; phylum Chordata; class Actinopteri; order Cypriniformes; family Cyprinidae; genus Garra; species Garra rufa. The sequence goes on from NC_133363.1 coordinate 51,782,341, forward strand.
TACTCTGCTGCAATTCACAATCTCGCCGCTAGATGCCACAAAACCTACACACTGCACCTTTAACGTGACAGAAAGCTTAAAAGCAAAGACGTGATTTCACTTTAACTTAATTGTTGTGCTAAAGTTCACAGAAACGTAAAATTCGTACATATAGTCTGCTATTCCCCACTCTGTGTTGTGGGGGTTCACCTCCTTTGGCCGTCCTGAACTTATATTACTGCTGAATCTCACTGACTGTGGATCACGTGCACAAACACAGACACGCGCCTGAGCACTAACCGGTGGGGGAGGGGCTGCATTGTTTTCTCTGCAGGGACTCACACACACAACCTAGTAGGGAGTCCTGCGCTTTCACTTTGACACAGAAAATGCGCATATCGTAGGAACGGTATAACTTTTTTTGTTTCCGGTTTTGAAACCGTGACTTTTTCAAACCGCGGTAAACCTTGAAACCGGTTATCATCCCATGCCTAGTCAATTCCCTTTACAGATGAGCCACACCAAGGCATGACATTTAAATCCAATTTGTGCATATTTGTAGGACACAAGAGAGGATGATGGGAAAAAATCGGTTAAGACTGAAAAACCTATTAAGAAGTAAGTTCTCATGCATGCAGTGGTTTTGCAGTGCATGTAAGATAAATCATTGTTGACTTTTATTTTATTTTTCATATTTTCAAATTATACATAAGTGTTATTACAGAAGGTTCTGTAAATGCATTTGTGTCCTATTACAGAAAAGAGGTGACTACAACAAAACCAACCCAAACAGCAAAACCCACCCCAAAAGCAAAGGGTGCAAACCCAGTGAAATCACCTCAGTCATCTAAAGCCAAAGAGGCGACAGGTCCCAAGACGTCTCAAGTAACCAAGGGAAAACCCAATGACCCCAAAAAGACTGTGCAGACAGCTAAAGCTAAACTTCCTGCTAAGGGTTCAGGTAAATAATTGCGTCTTCAGGCCTTTCCACACTGAGCGCAATGCGAAAATGCGAGGCGATTGTTTGCCTTCTGCTAATTCACGCCTGCATGCTTACAAGAAAACCTCTTAAAATATAAATAGAAGTATCCTATGTGATATTCGTTTCACTTTTTCATACTCTGTGTGGAAAGGCCTTTCATCTGTAATTGTTCTAGTGGTCTTGCAGGACAATATGTATAACATTTGTTTGTGTAATTTGGCAGAGACAGCAGTTGTCAAGAAATTGGTAAAGAAGGTATGTTATTTTGTGTTCTCTGTCTGAATTTTTTTTCTCCTTGTAAACAAACCATTCCGTTTGTTAAAACAGCTACTTCTGTTCCATTTCTTTGATTATAGGAAATACCCTGGAGAAAAAATATTGTTGAGATTACGAATCTTCCAGAGGAAAATGTTACTGAGGATGACCTCACCAACCTTGCTAAACCATATGGCTTCACTGCAACTCCTGTCATAGCAACCACTCAACAAAAGGTAATAATATTAGGAAATTACATTTTAAAAATACTTGACTTGAACATGGATTCTTGTTATTATATAGTATTTATTATAATGTTACTTATGTTCCGTGGTGAAAACACTTATTAGAACACTAGTATTTTAACCAGCTAAAATTGGTTTTAAGTCAGTTATTTCTCTTTTGCTATAGTGTGTCGGTAGGTAATATCATTTTACATTTCCAAACATTCATTTTGCCATTAGTTGTAATAATCCAGTGAGATTTTTGATTGCACAATAGTTAGTTCTCCACAGAGATCTGATCCCATAATTGTCCAGTCTGTCTGGAATAATACAGCAAAAGATAGAAATAACAAATAGAAATAAGTTAAAACCATTTTTAGCTGGTGAAAATACTAGTGTTCTAATAATTTTACCACCTCTGTATATTATAGTGTATTATATATTTTAACTGTGTTTTTATGCTTTTTTTCAGGCCTATCTGCAGATGCCCAACACAGAGGCAGTTGAAGCAATGGTGAAGGCCTACTCTGAGACACCTGCTAAAGTGCAAGACAAAGAGATAACCGTCAAGATGATGATGCAACCTATCGACCTGAATTACACTGTGAGTGTTCACTCCATCTCTGCCTAAAGTTATGCATTAGAAAAAAATTATAAATGTCCATGAAACATATTATGATGTATGTTTTGGTTCTTAATCCAAATGTATTAAATGTTTTGAGTTCTCACTTAAAGGTGCAATAATAATGAACTGTCTCTGTTGTCTGTCAGAGAGCGTGCATTATGTCTCAAGTACATTTATACTTGCTTGACTGGTTAGTATTGACTCAATGTTTTATCTTTATCTGTCCGTAGGAGTCAGTATTCAGAGTTCTTATGGGCATGGAGAAATCGCCTGTAAGTAAATGCCAAAAAAAAGACACTGAATTCAAATAAAATTAGATAACCTGTATCATGTCTCAGGCTTTCTATTTTCTCTCCTGACCACAGGAAATCGTCACGTTGCCTGAACGCCTTCTCATTGTTGGCAATATGCCAAAAACGCTTGGGGCAATCAAGGAAGTAGAGACAGTAATTAAACGCTATGGGGCCTTCAAGAAATTTTTGCCTCTTAATGGCAGGGTAAGCAACTTAACTTTTATATCTACTATTATACTATATCTTATATTGTCTTAATCTTCCATTTTATTATATCTACTTTCTATTATTAAAAGGGAAATGTGAGATCTTAGCTGTTGCATTATTGTTTTGTTTTCTTTCAATATCAGATTATTTTTGAAATGGAGACTGCTGCTATCGCTAGGACTATCTTCGCTCGCTTCCTCAAGTTTCGTTGTGTGGTCCAGAACAGTACCCTTACCTTCCAACTAGCTAAACCAGTCAAGGTAGTTCAGCTGGTATTATTTTTAATTTATATGTGTGGCAGTTAACTAAAAATTCAACTAACAATGTTATTTATTTAACAGTTCAAAAAGAAGCCAGACGCAAAAGGGTAAGAGGAGAGAAATTAAATATTTTGCTTTTGTTTGAGAAAAAGGGTTCTAGAAAAGTCAAAATAATTTTCTCTATAATGTTTAACTCTCCTTGTAGAGCAAACCCCCCTGGAAAAACATCAGCGACAATAAAAAAACCTAATACTGTCAAAGCCCAAAAGCCAGTGGCTGCAGCAGCAGCATCTGCTGCATCTACTGCAGGTTCACCTGTCGCAAAAGACAACGCTCCAAAAACTGATGCTGTGGCTAAAGGAGAGGAAGTTATTACAGAAAGTGTTGGTGAAGAAAAGGTGAATGCTGATACATCTGCAACTAAGGTTACTGCAGGTCCCAAAGACATTACAGTTGATGTGTCTACTAATGCAGAAACAACTACTCCTGAGAATAAAGCAGAGGAGAATACCCAAGCTGTTAATGAAACTGCTGTGGAGACCCTTGAGACTAAATCTGTGAAAAAAGAGCCTGATGCTGGATCATCAGTTTCCACAGCTGAATCTAGGAGTGAGAGCACGCAGCTTGTAGTTGAATCCTCTGTTCCCACTTCAGAATCTGTGGTTTCAGTTAAATCTGAGAACAAGGAGCTTGAGACTGGATCCTCTGTTCCCTCTTCAGAAACTGCAGATTCTGCTGAGTCTGGGAAAGCAGAGCTTAAAGTTGAATCGTCTGTTCCTGCTTCAGAATCTGCAAACACAGAGCGTGAAGTTGGATCCTCAGTTTCTGCTACAGAATCTGGAAAAACGGAGCAGGATGTTGGATCCTCTGTTTCCGCTTCAGAATCAGCAGTTTCAGTTGAGTCTGAGAAAACAAAGCTTGAAGATGCATCCTCAGTTCCCTCAGGAGAATCTGCTGTTTCAGTGGAATCTGCAAAAGCAGAGCATGAATTGGATTCCTCAGAATCTGCCATTTTAATGGACACAACTGATCAGACAAACGATCAGGCTGAAGATGTTCTTAAAGAAGAATTGGTTCTTACATCTGTGGAAGAAAGCAAAACTGACAGTGTTAAGTCAGAAGAAGACAATGTTGAATCCAAGTCTGAAATGGAGATTGTTGCTTCAACTGTTAGCAGTGAGGAACCTGCAGTAGAGGCCATGGAAACTCAGAGTCCAGAAGAACCTGCTAAAGGCACTGATGTCAAAGAGGAAGTTTTGGAAGCATCAAGTGAAGGGCTCAATATGGAAAATGAGAGCCAGTCGAATGACTTGAAATCAACTGAACCCTTGGAGACGCACAAAAACCCTCAGTCTAGTAATGAAACTGAACCTGCTAAAGAGCATGTGCTTGCAGCTGTTGCATCTGACTCCATTACAACTTTCGATCCTACCTCTGACCTACCCTCCACTTCTGATCAAACTGTCAGTAATTCATCTGTCACAGTTTCATGTGCCTCAAACAGTCCCCAAATGGTTCTTGAGCCCTTTCAGATTGATGACAAGTCTCTGGACTTTCCTCCGGTTACACAAGAGATTTTGAAGGCCCTTGAATTAGCTGTCCATCAGTGTCGCTTACAGTCTTCTTTGAAACGTGCTGAAGAAGAAGCCAAGCAGAAGGCGGAAATGGAGAAAAAAGATTCTGAGAAGAAAACCACAAAAGGTCCGTCAAGCTCAAAGAAGCCTGCTCAAGCGACCAAGAAGACCACTCAAGCTGAGAGCAAAAAGATTCAGGCCGAGAAAAAGTCTCAGAACTCTGGGTCCAAGAGTAAGCCTGCGGACACCTCGTCCCCAGACAAAGAGCCAACAACTAGGCACAGGAGCAGGGTTAATTCTGAAGAAGATGGTCCTACCACCAGGCGTGGGGGATCTTCTGGGTCCTCCTCCCGGAGGAGCAGGCGGGAATCCAGCCCTCCATCAAAGCGTTCAAGGGGCCATGATGTTGATCGAAGGGTGAGGTGTATATACAGTTAAAGTCAAAAGTTCACATATAGATTCACAGAATCTGCAAAATGATAATTATTTTGCCAAAATAAGAGGGATTATACAAAATGTGTATTTTAATTTAGTACTGATCTGAATAAGATATTTCACATAAAAGATGTACATAATAAGCCACAAGAGAAAATAAGTTTATAAAAATTACCCTGTTCAAAAGTTTGCATACACTTTTTTTTTTTTTTTTTTTTTTATTTACTGTTAAGTGAATGATCCACAGCTGTGTGTTTTTTGTTTTTTTTTTGTTAGTTGTTCATGAGTCCCTTGTTTGTCCTGAACAGTTAAACTGCCCACTGTCTTCAGGAAAGTCCTTCAGCTCCTATGGATTCTTTGGTTTTTCAGCATTTTTGTGTATTTGAACCATGTCCAACAATGACTGTATGATTTTGAGATCCAACTTTTCACACTGAGGACAACAAAGTGACTAATATGCTGCTATTATGGAAGGTTCAAACGTTCACTGATCCTCCAAAAGGAAAAACAATGCATTAAGGAATTAAACGGAATGCCTAAATATCATATTTCTGATTGTGATTCCATCTAAAGGAATATGTTATAGTTGCATATGAGAATTTTCTGAAGAACAGCAGGCAGTTTAAATGTTGAGGACAAACAAGGGACTCATAAACAACTATCACTAAACAAAAAACACTTCTGTGGATCATTCAGATAACAATAACAATGCAGTATTATAATGCATATTTAAACTTTTGAACAGAGTAATTTTTATAAATTCAACAATTTTCTTTTATGTGAAATCTTATTCAGGTCATTACTAAATAAAAAAAAACATGCATTTAGCTTGATCCCTCATTTTGGTAAAATGTAATTTTGTATTTTTGTAGATTCTGCAAGGTACAGAATGTAACTTTTGACTTTAGCTTTAAAGAGCTATTGTTTTAAGTTGTTTAAAAAGATACATTGATACTTAATTGTTCTGTTTTTCTTGTTTTTTTTTTTTTTGCATGTTTTATTTGCTTTCTCATAGAGTCATAGCAAAAACTCACAACCTTCAAGGAGTCACTCAAAATCAAGGACAGCTGAAAAGGTAAGTGTGAACATTTAACATGTTTGCAGTCCAATAACTGAAGATAGGCATTGGTAATTGAGAATTTGGGTTTTCTAGGAAAAAGATGAAGAACTATTTCCATTTAACATTGATGAGTTTGTGACCGTTGACGAAGTTGGGGATGATGCAGAGGACTCTGTGGTCTCAAATACTGAAACCTCAGCCAAGGATGAGAATATCCAGGATAAAATCGATTGCGACTCCATAATCTCTCCTAGTGTAGAGTCAGGTCCAGCTGATAAACCAAAACAAATTGACGAGATTATTGCTTCTGAACCTGAGGTTATCGAATGTGCAGATAAAATGGAAGCCAAGACTGAAGAAACCACACCAGCTGCAGAAGTTGTTGCATCTCCAAAACCAGAAGAGCAAGAGCCTCAGGAACCAAGTGTTGATAAACCACTGGGAACAGATGGGATGGAAGAGCCTTGTACAGCAGAAACTGCTTCAGCTGAGATGGACAACAATGTTAAGACCACGAAAGAAGACCCTGACATTGGAGACTTGAATGAATTTAAGCCAAGCCAGTCAGTTTCATCCTCTCCTTCACAGAAGGAAGTCTGCCAACCAACTTCTGTAGAAACTTTAGAAAAATCTGAAAATGTCCTTCCTGAGGAGCCTGAAACTTCTGCCTCAGTGATGGAAAATAAAGATGAGGCAGCTGTGATCTCTGAAATTCCATCCCATGATGCATTGGTCACTCTTGATGAGGTCAGTGAGGGCGAGGAAGATTTTCTTGTTGAAACAAATGAGGAACAGCATTCAAAGGCTGATGAAGTGCCTGAGACACTTGTAACAGTTGATGAGGTTGGAGATGACGAAATGGGAGGTGAAGAATACCAGCTGGACAAGGAACTTCATGGCCTGGTTACATTGGATGAGATTGTTGATGAAGAGGAGGAGTTTGATTCATTCAATCCTGAGGTCAGTTTTTATTTTATTTTTGTTAAAACAGTCATTAAGGCTACCTTGATTTGGGTTTAAAGGAGAAGTTCACTACCAGAACAAAAATTTACAGATAATGTACTCACCCCTTTTCATCCAAAATGTGACCCTGGACCACAAAACCAGTCATAAGGTTAAATTTGACAAAACTGAGATTTATACATCAATAAATAAGCTTTCTATTGATGTATGGTTTGTTAGGATAGGACAATATTTGAAATCAGAAATTTGAGGATGCAAAAAAATCAAAAAGACTGAGAAAATCACCTTTAAAGTTGTCCAAATTAAGTTCTTAACAATGCATATTACAAATCAAAAATTACGTTTTGATATGTTTACAGTAGGAATTTTACAAAAAAATCTTCATGGAACATGAACTTTACTTAATTTCTTAATGATTTTTGGCATAAAAGAAAAATCTAAAATTTTGACCCATGCAATGTATTTTTGGCTATTGCTACAAATATACCCCAGCGACTTAAGACTGGTTTTGTGATCCAGGGTCACAAATGTTCATGTCTTTCTTTCTTCAGCCGTAATGAAATTGTTTGTTGAGGAAAACATTTCAGGATTTTTCTCCATATTGTGGACTTCTATGGAACTTCCAAAATGCAGTTTAAATGCGGCTTTAAACGAATGTCTTGTCTTGCTCTGCCTGAACTCTTTTTTTTTTTCCGGTTCATTTAGGGTATGTTGAAAAATCATATTTTCTCTCTCAACTTCAAAAATAATTTCAAAATCATCCTACATCGAAAGCACCAACCAAGTGATTACAAATTGAACATGCAAAGAAGACTAAAAAGATGATAAAACAGCTATGTAGGACGATTTTGAAATTGAGAGAGAACTCTTGAACCAGAAAAAAAGTGATTTCAGGCAGAGCAAGACAAGCATTTGAAGTTAAAAGTATATAAATGGTCTTTTTTTAATAACCAATCGTTTCGCTAGATAAGACTCCTCTTCTTCGCCTGGGATTGTTTACAACCGCATTTGGGATCTTTTGAAACTACATTTAAACTGCATTTTGGAAGTTCAAACTATATGGAGGAAAATCCTGAAATGTTTTCCTTAAAAAAACATAATTTCTTTACGACTTAAGAAAGAAAGACATTAACATCTTGGATGACAAGGGATAAATTATCTGTAAATTTTTGTTCTGGAAATGAACTTCTCCTTCAAGTCTTGTAAGTTGACATGATCTATTTTTCGTCTTTCTAGACTCTTGTAACCCTGGATGAGGCCAAGAGTGATGATGAGGAGAATGAGGAAGTGGAGCATAATGAAGACAAGCCAGCCACCCCAAGCTCCACAACACCAATCATACCAGAGGAACCTGTGAAATCACCAAGCCAAGAAGAGGATGCCTGTGACCTTGAAGAGCTCCGCAAGATGAACTTTGTAACTGTGGACGAAGTAGGGGAGGAGGAAGAGGAACAACCCAGTGAAGATGTCAAAGAGGCGAAGCAAGTTAAAAAGAGAGCTACAAGGGCCAAAAAGAGAACACGCCAGACTCCAGGTGAGTAAAAGAGAGAAAGCAGAGTTCCTTTCTCATTAAACCCTTAGATTAAAGTACTGCAGGTTTTGTAAGCACTGTTGTCTCTTTTTGCACTCTATAGTGAGGAGATCCACAAGAGGCAGAAGAGGAGCAACAAAGAGTGCTGAAGAGCCAGAGGAGCCTGAGACAAATGCGGAGGGTGAACCAGAGCCAGCTGCTTCCGTAAGCGAGAGTCCTCCCGCAGCTGTCGAATCCATGGATCTTGATGTTAAGCCAGAACCCCAAAAGGCTGAAACTGTGCAAGTTCCAGATTCCTCGACTGCAGAGGTCTCTTCAGTGTCAGAAGAGGACAGGACTAGAGCTAAAGATGATGACAGCTCTGCAAAGTCAGAAAGTGATACTGTTGACACACCGGTCACAGATAAAAAATCCACACTCAAAGGTATTTTAATTTCATTGATAGGTATTTGGTGTTTATTGCTTTCAGTGTTCTTAACTATTCCTTTCTTTTGTTTTAATTTGCAGAAGAGTCCAAGCAACGGCGGGAAACGGAGTCGACAGAGGAACCAGAGGCTAAGAGAGCCCGCTCTAATTCTCCTGTGATTGAAGACTTGCCCCCATTTAACCCAGACAATCCCATTGGTAAGAGTTAGAGATCTACTAGAAATGACGCCTGCGCCAACCTATTGGCTTCAAAAGTCTGTTTGATAATGCTGAGTTAATCAAATGCATTACCTTCAAGCAAATTTAACTTACTTTTTTTTTTTTCATCTGTTTCATAGGGATTGACTTTGTGGTGCCCAAGACGGGTTTCTTCTGCAGACTTTGCTCTCTATTCTATGGCAATGAGGAAACTGCTAAGAAAAGTCACTGCAGTAGCCTAAAGCATTACCAGAACATGGAGGTACAAGTTATAATTTAATTCTGAATGTTAGCTGAACTTTAATTTCTTACTGGTACTTACTTAAATTAAAGTACCGTTCTTATTTAAGACTTAACATGCCTATTTTATATAGTTAACTTTTCTCCCTTTTCTCCTTCTCTTCTCCAGAAATACTACAAAAAGCTCAAGTCTCAGAAGCTGGGTAGCTGCTCAACACAGACAACGCCCAGCCATAGTTCTGCTTCTTCTGAATAGTCCCTATTAAGAGTTCTTCCTTTTTTCTTTTCTTTTTTTTTTGTTGTATTAATGCTGACGAATGGGTCCAATTGTTTTGTTGTAAAGTTTTATTAACTTTTCTTGTTTAGATTTAATTACATTGGCTCATGCTAAATAAAGATAACACAATCAGACATGTGTCTTTAAAGTTTTGAAATGTCTCTAACATTGTAATGTTTACTCTATAATGAAAAATATAATTTTCAGAATGATTATATCTTATGATGTCCTAAAGTTTTTGAGATCTATTTCACTTGTATTAAAGAAAGCTGTTGATCTCAAAAGAGGTCGTTACAAAGCAGAAGGAAATAAAAAGGTCTGTAGGAAGGTACAGATAAACTGAATGATCTCATGCTATGCACCATATTGGGGGATACACAGGTTCACAAATTAAGTCTGCATTTAGAGATTTTAACCAATTTAGGAAGGCTGAAGTATGCACCAATAATTACTTTAAAATATATACATAAGTTATTTCTTATACAAATTTCGATTATCAATGGACGTGTGTGCGTGCACCAGGTTTGAACATCAGCTTTCATTTCCAGAGACATAAATGAGATTTACTTCTGAAGAGAGCCATTTCGAAGAGGCCACATATGCTTATTTGCTGTAAATGTGTCTGCTTTTTTAAGATTTAGACAGCCCCAGTTCCTACCAACCATGTGAGGTTAATGCTGCCTTCGTGTGATATGGGAAAGATGATGCTTTCCACTTGTGGAGTTACCAGTGTGTCGTGTTCCTGTGCTTTTGTTGTCGTAGTGAAGAGAAACATGGCAGACTTGGAATTTGTCCTCGCATGCAACTTTGGTAAAAAGGACCAAATAAAATAACATGAGAAAATTGCCTCCTTCAGAACACTGTACCGCACAGCACCCTACTGGAGGCGAGCCACGACAAGCTAGCATCTTCTCTTAACTAGGGTGACTATACGTCCTCTTTTACCCGGACATGTCCTCCTTTTTGGCTATAAAATTATGTCCGGGGGGATTTTGTAAAATATCATAAAATGCTGCCCTCCAAAGGCAAAGTGCAGTAACTACACCAACACTGAAACAGAGAAAAATTTAGGAAACAGAGAAAGTTTTTAGGCCAGCTAGTCAAACATGTTGACACTCTTGTTTCTCGTAAACACTCGTTTTTTGGGGACAAAATTGATCAGGAGACAAAACAGTATTCATAAAGTCCATTTTAAGCCTCAATTTTGACCAAATGCGTAGTTACTGCACTTTGCCTTTCGAGGGCAGTATCTGTTGCCAATAAAGGCAAATCGATTTAAATAAGAATTTTAATAAAAGTGTGAGTTCTATTATTCACACATAATAGAATAGAATGGGGGGGAGGGGCATCCTGGGGAGGGTGTCCTCTTTTTGGATTCTCAGAATATGGTCACCCTATCTTAATGGGATTTTTAATAACAACACTACGTTTAAATAGCGACGTTATTAAAATCCTTTATGCCACAGCATTATGGGGGCTACAAACTAACCAACTAAACAGCAGAGAACTTTCAACATCATGCAATGCTTATCATTCAGTATAGTTTCGTTGCTGTCCGCCATGTTGAAAGGTCAAAGTTTATCCCATCTCGGCAACTCGGGTATCATAAAAAATTTCGAGCTTTCCAGTGGAAATTGCAATGTGAGTGGGTGTTCATGTGCAATTTCGATGTCGGATTTTGGTATTTGCCATAATTACGATAGCACATGAAGGCAGCATAAGTAAATGAGTTTTCATTTTTGGGTTGCTTTCATGCGATTTCTTCTCTGCCCACAATCATGGAAGCAGAATAAAGGTTTAAGTTCCTTGAATGCTCACAAACATTTCATGTAAGTCTTTTGATTTACTGTTCTATGTGGCTCGGAATAACCTTTAAAGGGTTGTTTTTATACTTAAACAGTAGAGGGCATTGTCACTCTTCCTTTAGTCGTAGTCCTAGCGCAGAATTGTACCTATGCTACGATTTGGTCAGATACTTGGATGCGCGGCCATATTGGCATACTCGGATGTAAACAACACGGTTAATGCTACTGAATACGTTGTTTTGCTAATTTATGTCGTCTAAACCATATAAGTACGACTTAGTTAAGCAGGGCTCAATATTTTGACAAACTAGGTGGTAATACTTACGAGCAGTATTCAGATATTAGCGTAATATTTCACCTACCTGACCGGAAATAAGTACAAACACAGATGTTGAAATCCTGGTTCAGTTTGGCCAACCACAAACGCCTTTTGTTTCTCTTTTTTGCACTCCTTGATTTGTAATAGCCTAACTTTTGGCAGTCTATAGTACTCCAAATATTTTTCCTGGTCGGACCGATTAGTACAGCCCAAAACATGACAACGATTGACTATTTTCAGAAGCATTAATCGGCAAAATATGTACGTTTCGTTCGGTTCAGTGGCATTGTTTATGTTACGTGCCGCCAATGTGGCTGATTAATGATGCAGGTCCAAGCACTCTTTTCTCAAACGTTATACTGCTGTTAGCTAGAAGTTAATGTGATTTCTAAAAATGCCACTCTACATTTTTTTTTTTGTAGAATATTATTTCATTAGAGTTGCAGAAATACTAATGCTTACTTAGTGTTAAAACTTATAATAGATTTTGAATAGAATATATTAAGTCTTCAAAATTAAACTAAGTGAAATAATTGTTGTTTTACATTTACAGTAGAATCCAAGAACAGAGACAAAGCCGTTAAGAAAGCAGACTTCAATTTGAGATGAACCGTTATTTGGAGCCATACATATTATTATATCAGTTTGTTATTAGATCACAGTGCAACCCAGAATGACCCATTTTTATCAGTATTTATCTTTAAACTTTTGCATAATTAGTTATTACGTTTAGTTTGACTGCTTTATATTTTTCATTAAGTTTTGTTGACACCACGACTGATCTGTTCTTACTTACATAAATGTTTTAGTCTTTAAGGGAAACTCCTTTGTCAAATAATTATTGTTTGTCTGACGTACATTACCTAACATCTGAGCCACTGGCTTATTAAACAGAAAATTCCAGAGAATAAAGAAATGTCTTCCTCTTTGCAATCCATAGGCACAGTTCTCAGGTAAACAGCAAATACTTTTGGTTTCACTTTAACAAACCAAAACTGTGACAGCTCTGTCCCCTTTGTTTATTAAGCCAACCTATCATATCTGTCATATTGTTTAATTTGGCATCATTTGTGCTGACTTTCACTTTACATTTGCAAACTATAAGACTTTAAGGGAAATTCCATTTCTGATTTGATTTTTTTTCACATGACTACACTTGATCTAAGAAATGTCTTCCTGTTTTTCATTTGTTTACCTTATATACTTGGGGACCAACAGTTTTATTACTTAATATTGCTGTCATTATTTCCTGCTTTTGTTTTTAGTGCTAATTAAGTATACCATGGCAACAATATTTCTCAACTAACTGACTTTATTGTTGTTATTAGAGCAATTTATGCCACACCTGGAAAGGCAGAAGAAAATATAAGAGGCCATGCATGTAACCATTCTACAATTTTAAAACATCTTCAAATTCAGTCACATTTATGCCTTTGAATAAGTAAACAACTACTTAAATTGTCAAGCCATTCTATTTAAAGAACAAAACACTCAATATAAGAACAATGGACAAAAAGCCTTCACCTTATATAGATTAATTGTATATAGAATCACACACAAAATGAATAAGCAAACATTTTAATATAGACTCTTAAAAATAAAGGTTCCAAAAGGGTGTTTTTGCAGTGATGCCTTAGAAAAACCATTTTGAAGAATTCTTTAAAAATCTAAAAAACCTTCTTCAACTATAAAGAAACTTTTCTGCATTTGAAAGGTTCCATGGTTGTTCGGTGTCCTTCATAGAACCACTGATGCCAATAAAGGACCTTTATGTTTAGGAGTGTAGACTAGTTAATGTAATTTATGCATTTGGCAGTAATCAAATCAACTTTCCTTTTCACCGTTTTTACATTTTATCTTGTCACATGTATAAACATCCTTTTGTTTGGTTTGCTTAATGGTTTTATTGTGGATTTCTTTTCCAGGAAGGAATGGAGGTCTGGCGTGGCGCGACCCCATTAGAGCAGGCAATAAAGTGTGTGCTTGTTTCCAAGCATACTTTAGTCACTTTCAGGCAAACAAAGCAGAATTCTACCCTGCAGCGATTGCATATGATATTCTTACACCCTGTTGTGTCATGCTCCACAAGGTTGCCACAAGTGGGACAAGCTCGCATGGAGGGACAGCTCACATTATTGACTTCAGGTAGAGTTATATTACGACATTTTGCCAACTTTTCAATGTCAGGATTGGTGCAGCCAGGGTTGTCACAGCGGTCAGATCGAGGGCCTGGGCCTTTCCACTCCTTCATACACTGCCAACAGAAATGAAACGTCCGACCCTTCTCGGCCGTGCAGATAGTGCACATGGCACAGAGGTTGGTAATGTCGGCTCTCTCAACGAATGTCTGACAACCAGGACACTGAAGATAAAGTTAGAGATCAGTTCATTATAGTTCATATGTCACTTTTGGATATATGTTGTGATTTATGCTTTTAACTCACTGTTTTGTGTTCGCAGTACTCAGCTGCAGCAAGGACAGCCATCGTCTCTTCAAAATGGCTCTGCTCCTCTTGTGTCAGTACAGCCAACCTCCGCACCTCCACGTAGGGCCATTCTGCATTGCATCTTTGTACTGTGCCTTCTTTAAGTGCAGGGCACAGGAACTTGTGCTGACCCTGAGAATACAAGACATGCTTTTAGATTGATGTATGTGCCTGTTAACAAGTACTGATTCATTAGTCTGAATAAATGTATTACCTGGTCGAGCAGACTACGACACCATGCAGTCAGTGACTGTGGAGTCACTGCATGGCCACATGACATCTCAGCACGACGAGTTTCAGGGTCATCATCCCCAGCTAAAAGTATATTAGTAAATTAACTATATTTTTAATTTAACTTATTTAATTCAGCAATGGCTCATAGCATACAGTCCCTATAGCATTAAAAAATACAAAGTTACTATACACAATAGCTGGATAACCAGGCAGGTTTAAAACACACCTGTGATGAATGAACTGGAAATAATATTAAAGTACACGCTAAGCGATTACTTAGCCGAAGCGTACTTCGGGTTCTTTGCCTATATATGTAGAAAAAAAGAAAACCCTACCGAAATTACTGTAATCTTCATTTAACGTCAATTTACATAAACATAAGGCTTTATACATACTTATGTCATCCTGGCGCGTTACAAACTTAAGTGTTTTGTCATCGGGATCGTAGCGTTTTTCTTCCGTCTGTTGTTCCGTCATTGCAGCTCCAGCAGTCGGTTTAAAAATGAAACCTAGTTTGTATGTTGTTTGTTCTTTTTCTAGTTTGTCACATGGTTTCTCAGCTTTGAGGTTGAGATTGGATAGGTTACCTGCCACGTCAAGTTATAGCCTTATATAAAATAAGTAATTTACCAGTGCAATTTTCCTCATTCCAGAGACTACAATTGTTGTAGCCTAGTCTATATTACAAGTATGCAAAAAAAAAAAAAAACCTAAACGACTAAAATAGCATAGATAGTGTGATTTATTATTATCGTTGTTATTATTGTGGAGATGTAGGTGAAATATGGCCGATCCTATTTTGATCAAACGGGGCGTCAACAGCTGGCAAGCATATAAAACAGAAAGTGAAACTTCCACGGTTCATAGCCTACGAGGTTTTACAGTCGCTAAACTCGTTTAGGTGTTCTTCTAAAAATGGGAAAAATTTACCAAATCATAGTGGTTGGAATAAAGGGGGAGAAGAAAACTGTCGATGTTGCGACATCAGAGGAAGAATTCAACAAAACGACTATTTTGGAATTCAAAAAGAAAGTTGCAGAAAAATTGCCTGGTCAAGCAGGTAAGATCAAATGCTCAAGCACAACATTATAGACCATTAACCAGTCAAATAGGCATTTCCTAAAAAGTTAGCTGTTTTTTTTTTTTCGGTCATATTAGCCTGCCGTGAATTCCACATCGTTAAAATAGTAGCCTAAATGTTTTTTTTTTTTATCTTTCTTTTTCTAAGAATTCAAAGTATACAATCTCATATTTAAGCTACTTGTTCAAAACATGTAGACTACTGAAATCATAATTTTGGACATATGTTCGAATGTTTTAAATTTCCTTATATATTATCATAGGGGATGATCCATCGTCTCTGAGGCTGCTGTACACAGATAAACAACTAGAAGACAATGATACGTTTTTGGACCACCAAATTAAGGATCGCTCCACTCTCTTCATGGTCTTACGTCTACCTGGAGGATTCCAAACATGCTGAGAAGTATTGTCTGCCAGAATGACGTCCATCTCAAGGATATTGTCGATAGGACAACATTTTAACACAAAGACACTTTTACATTTATTGACAAATGAATCAATGTGTTGTTAACTATTGTATATTATTATGAGTGAGTGATTTGTGGGCTATTGTAAACAGGGACAGCTGTCACCTCACATTTGGGAATAATCAGTGAGCATTCTTTAAAACCTACCTGAGGAATTTTATTGATCTTTGATTTTAAGAATTGTGACTTATGATTAGTTAATGTATCGTATTTTATTATTGAAGTAGTACAATTAATATCTTTACAGTTTGCTTTAGTCAAATGAGAAATATGGATCAAATTTAGCAAATTTGAAATAGCCTACTACAAATAAAATGATCAATTTTGAATGGTGTTGAATTTGATTGCATTACGTTCTGTCCACTTGACAGTTTCTATCGTGACCATGCAGGGGCATTAGACCCTTTTTACTGAGGCACGTGCCCCAGTAAAATCTCAAATTTGAGTTATAATTTAGTTTGATAATCCCGCAATAAAGACATTAAACTATATGCAACAACTTAACTGACGCTTCTAAAAGCAACTCAGTTTAACCGAAGATGCACGCAGATATCCATGCCAGCGCGCGTCTGTGTATTTTAACTGTAACGCGCACGTCGCACAACCTTTTACGCAGAAGTACATGCAGTGTAGGAATAAGTATATAACAAATTTGTGTATGTGACCAGGGCAATACTTTTAGATAACCTTAAATGACTACGCCACCCTGGGAATTACACCCAAGGAAATATAAGGACCACCGGTCCAATGGTATAAAGAGAAGACGGAGACGTGATTACAGCTAAACAGAACTTTATTCAAAAAAAAGAATAAAGGAGAAAAGAATATATATATAAATAAACCAATATAACACTTTCTAAATTAACAAGTTCTTTTATTACAAAATAGAAAAAAAGGTTCACAATAAGAACAATATTTTACTACGCATCCATAATCAAAATAAATTTTGTACCTTCCCCACAAACCAATATATAAACAATTTATTAGAGAAAAAAAGACAAGGCTAAAGCTTACCTTAGGGGTGGCAAACTAGCTGAAATAAATTGTGCTCTCAACCAAACATGTGTGCACAGCAAACAATAGGAAGAGGTGTTCAAACCCTGGTGCTCCAAACTCACAACAGTGTGCTCCACCCAGGTGACTAGCCTCCCCCTCGGTGCACCCAGCCTTGAGCCAAACTAGGAAAAAAAAGAAGAAAAGTTAGTGGGTCCAGTACAAATACAAAATACCAAATAATTACACAAAGAAAAGAAAACAAATCACAACTGATGACTCAAGGGATTGACTGATGGAATGATGTAGCGTCCTTTCTCAATGGCAATAAACCAAACTCAACTAGTAGGTTTTGTATAAAGGACACGCTACCAATTCAGTTCAAACTATTCAACTTAGGTCATCATACTCAAACCCAAAAACGCAAAACAACACAAACGCTATGTTTATAAAGAACCAACTATGAAAAACAGCAGCACGACCCGCAGTAGATCGTCCAATACACTGCGGACAGTCAAATCCGCCACTTCACAAGCATAGGATGTAAGGACGCCTTCATAAATAGTTTCACTAAACTTCCAACGAGCGCTCAACGCGACTCACTGAAGTCTTAGCCGGAACAGCTACAGCACATCTCAACTACCTTGACGCTGAAGACCGGAAAAGGGATGGGTATAACAGAGGCTATCATCTAATGCTTCCTGTCCATGCATTTAAATACTCCGACATTAATTATCCCCTTTTGCTCCCTCCCCTAAAGGGATAACCACCCAAAAAGAAAAGAAAAGAAAAGGGAAGCCCATCCCACACTGCTACAATCTATCCCCCCTCTTCTTTTCGTCGCCCCGACGATAAGCTGACCTCAAGAAGAGTAACATAGGGTAGCCCATTAAAACATCATAAAACTAGTTCCAGGGCCTAAACAAAACAGAAACTGCCTGCGACACCGGCCTAGGAGAGAGGACAGTCCCACTAGCAACCCCCCGCACTGCCTGGGGAAGATGGTGCAGGTTTGAATGCTGCCCTGCTGTCGAACGTGCCGTACGTCGCAATGGGGCTTGGGTCACTGTATACAAGCTTGGGACTGGATAGTCAGGCTGATCAGGAAGGGAGGTCGATGGTCTTGATTCCTGAACCTCCGCGTTAACTGTACACGGTATTGGACTCTCTGTGGACACTGGAAAACTACTAGAAGTGACAAGACCATCCATGCTGGTAGATACTAAAAACAGGTCGTCATTAAAATCTTCTCGGCTAACATCTTCTTGGCATAGTTCAGCTGTTGGTGACAAGTTAGCCTCACCAATATCTCGAGCCTCTGGCTGAAGTTGGGCCTTCAACATAGTCCGATGTACGTGTCGAATCTTCCCGAGATCATTCACAGGTGCAATCGTATACACAGCACCTCTGTCTTTAGGTGCCTTAACCACCTGATATACATCAGAACGCCAATGATCTTGAATTTTATGGCGGCCTTTTACTCCAAAATTCCGTAGATACACTCGCTGGCCTTCATATAGCGGATCTTCTTTCACCCTCTGATCGTGATGATCCTTACGGCGAGAGGCAGCACTCATCAGTCTCTCCCTAGCCCCTTCAAATGCAACTTGTAGACGGGCCTGGTGCTCTCGAATCCAGTCATGGACAGTGCCAACCTCAGACTCCTGCACTCTGCCTAACAAGAAGTCTATTGGTAACCGAGGATCTTGACCGAACATAAGAAAGTGTGGAGACTCGCCAGTTGACTGATGTGGAGTGGTGTTGTAACAAAACACCAACTGGGGAAGGCAGGAGGCCCAGTCTCGCTTTCTTGAAACAGGTAACGTACGCAGTAAATTATGCATAGTCCTATTAAACCGTTCGCATTGTCCATTACCAGCTGGATGGTAAGGTGTTGTATGAGTCCGTGTAACTCCATACAGCTGGCACAATTGCTGAATAAGACTGCTCTCAAAACTGCGACCCTGATCAGAATGGAGACGGCCAGGCACCCCAAATTTACAAAACCACTCAGTCACAAGGACCTTGGCCACAGTAGAGGCCCTCTGATCCCGAGTGGGTATGGCCAAAGTAAATTTACTGAAGATATCAGTCATAACCAGCACATTTTCCAGGCCATGATGGGTAGGCTCCAGAATTGTAAAGTCCAGGGCTAGAATCTCGTTAGGCCGCGAGGCCAACAAATGCCCCATAAAACTAGGGACAGCGAGGTTAGTATCCTTAGCAACTTGGCACCGCTCACACTCTTGACACCAGCGCTTCACCTCAGCAGTCATTCCGGGCCAGAAACAACGCTGGCGGACGAGTTCTGTCGTTCGCTCTACCCCCTGATGTCCATGATCTTGATGTAGCTGAGTGAGTACATCCTTCTTCAAAGAGGCTGGAAGAACTATTTGGAAAACCTCCTCACCACCATTAGGTCGAAGAATCCGACGATACAATACGCCATTCCTCTCTACTAGACGATCCCAATGGCGCAGCAGAGCCAGAGCCGAGGTGGATAGTGCTTGGCGCGCCGATGAACTAGGGCGCTTCCTCTGTCTCAGAAGGATTATCACAGCTCGTATATCCGGATCAGCCCACTGCAGAGAACACATATCAGAGGCAGAGTGATGAGGTAAAACACAAATGGCAGCTTGAGTAACATGAGGCTGCTGTTGTAAAGCCACAGCCTGCTGCAGAGGCTCTGGGACAGGAGTGGTAGTAACAGCTGGTAAATACTGCCGAGAGAGAGCATCAGCGTTCTTGTTAATTCGGCCAGATCGATAGCGAATTTCATAATTAAAACATGCAAGCTGGGCTGCCCATCGCTGCTCGGTTGCTCCCAACTTGGCAGAAGTGAGGTGGCTTAGCGGATTGTTATCAGTGTAAATTATACACTTATGCCCCAAAAGGTACTCACGAAATTTTTCAGTGACTGCCCATTTCAGAGCCAAGAACTCCAACTTCATTGAGCTGTAGTTTATCATATTACGTTCTGGTGGGCGGAGGCCGCGGCTCGCATATGCTATCGGCCGGACCTTACCTTCTTGTTCCTGTGACAGTATTGCCCCCAAGCCGCTATAGCTAGCGTCTACCTCTAAAATAAAAGGCAACGCAAAGTCGGCATAAGCCAGAACTGGGGTAGAAATAAGTTTAGCTTTCAGTCTCTCAAAGCTCTGCTCACAGGCTTCCGTCCAGGCCACCGCAAAGTCTCGTCCAGTCCCTTTTCGAGACTTCGTACCAGCCAACTCAGCCACTAACTTATGCAGGGGTGCTGCCAATTTAGAAAAACCCTCGACGAAGCGACGATAATAGCTGGCAAACCCTAGAAACGATCGCAGCTCGGACACATGGCTTGGACGTTGCCACTTTGCCACCGCCTCAATCTTCTTTGGATCGGTAGAAACACCAGCACTGGAAATCACATGTCCCAAATAGCCAACCTCCTGCTTAAGGAAGGCACATTTCTCCAGCTTGGCTTTAAGTCCTTCCTGCTCCAGTCGGCTCAGTACCCCCTCTAGTCGTTCAAGATGCTGTGAAATGGTAGAAGAAAATACCACCACATCATCAAGATAGAGCAAGAGAGACTGACAATGTTGTTTCCCAAACAAACGCTGCATAAGACGCTGGAAAGTACTAGGGGCATTACAGAGACCGAACGGCATACGGTTAAACTCAAATAGTCCAAACGGAGTACAAAAAGCAGTCTTGGCCTTATCCTTTTCAGCAACCGGAACTTGATTGTAGCCACTGGCTAAGTCAAGAGTAGAAAACCAGCAGGCCCCAGAGAGTGCATCCAAAGACTCTTCAATACGAGGTAAAGGAAAAGCGTCCTTGCGAGTCTTCTGGTTTAACTGGCGGTAGTCCACACAAAGACGAGGGCTACCATCCTTTTTTCGCACCAACACAATGGGGGAAGCATAGGGACTGCAGCTCTCCCTAATGACCTGTGCCTCAAGCAACTGATCGATATGGGCTTTAACCACCTCGTACTCTGATGGCGGCAAGCGCCTATAACGTTGCCTAACAGGAACTTCGTCTAACAGAGGGATTTCATGTGATATAAGACTGGTACAGCCTAAATCACCCTCGTGGGCAGAGAACACAGACTGATATCTATGTAGCAACGTCCTAACCTGATGGCTATCCTCGCTAGTAACACCAGATAAATCAAGAGCATCAATTTGGCTTAAAATTGGATTAGGAGAAGAACTAGCAGCTTCAATAGCCCTCAACTCAGCTACTCCCTTAGGCAGACTAACCACATCCACGCTACATAAGTGACCTAACTGTGTGCGAGCATAAAGCACAATGTCAGTGGTACCAACATTCACTACAGGAATGTAAACTGTCCCCCTA
This sequence comes from Garra rufa, assembly GCF_049309525.1. Lineage (NCBI taxonomy): Eukaryota > Metazoa > Chordata > Actinopteri > Cypriniformes > Cyprinidae > Garra > Garra rufa. Next base: position 51,803,598 of record NC_133363.1, read on the forward strand.
AACACCCTAACTAAAGCAGGGGAAGCTAACAAGCTTCCAGGCAGACCAGAGTCTAGAGGCTCAAATAAAGCAAAACCACCAGAAAACTGGTCTGAACAAGTTGCAGCAACAAACTTAGTCACACCCCCTGGGATACGCTGAACCCTCCCTTGACATAGTTTCACACTACTCCTCAAGTCGGGTGGAGGACTACCATCTGCCTGATGACATCGCTGAAGGGCTTGAAGTACTGGACCCGGCGCTTGGGACACTGTTGGCAACTCAAATAAAGCAGGCCCATGTTGACAAAACAAAAGCTCATAGCACTTGCTAATGATATTCATCCCAAGAACCCCTGGGACACTAACACCACCCGGAAGATCTTTTACTACGAGTATGCCGCAACCAGGTATAACCCTTCCACACAGGGACACGTCCAATTCTAGATAGCCTAAATAAGGGATGGCTAACCCGTTAGCAGCCCTAAGCTGAAGCCACCGACAGGCCTGTAAACGGCCTGTCTTCAAATGTTGCAGAAAGAAGCTCTCGGTAACCGTGGACACCATTGAACCGGTGTCCAATAAACAAGACACCTTAACTCCCCCCATAGAGACATCTACATGAGGGCAAGATGACATTAATTTTGCTGTTGTACTCAGACTATTCATAACAGTAGAGCCAATAGGGGCCCCACCCAAACCGTGGCTCAACAGTTCGGTGGGCACTAGTTTTCCGACTCCTGTTGGGGAGCAGGGGGCCTAACAACAGACAAAGAGGATGGAACTACAGAATTAGATCGAGGGCGGAAGGAAACCCTATCACCATCACACTCCCTGGCAAAATGCCCAGGACGCTGACACCTCCTGCAAATGACAGGCCCCTCTCTAGGCAGTCTAGTGCGCCTTTGATTATTCTGAAGTACGGCAATACTTTGTGTCAACTGATTAAGCTGATCCTGCTGTTGTTTCAAAGTCTCTTTAAGATCCCCTAACTCGGACCCAAATGAACCATCATATTGCATGGTAGCAGGCCCCCCCTGAACCCCATACTGGAGGCCACAGGCCGATGGAACTGAATAACTACGACCCCGAACACCCCCGGGCATACCCTCCCGTTCCCATCTAATAGCCTCCCCTCTTACATCTAACAGCGTAACCGTAGGCTGACGACGTACTAGTTGCTTTAGCTCTCGACGAAGAGAGCCATCACAAACATGCTCAATAAATTGATCACGTAACAATACCTCAGAGTTCAACATACCCACTGGTGCAACTCGTTTTACACGATCCATGAGACCCATCAAAGCCAAAGAAAACTCATGAAGACTCTCCCCCTCTTGCTGTTTTCTGGAAAAGAAAGCCTCTTGCAAAGCAACATATGATTGACAACAACCATACAGTTCTAGTAGAATTTTAATAATTGTTTCAGGATCTCCCCGCTCAGCACCTGAACGAAATTTAATTTCGTCCCTAGCCTCCCCTTCTAAATGATCAAACAAAAAAAAGGCTTTTTCAGCTGGAGCCAAATGACGAGCTCGCATACATGCACGGGCCTCCTCGACCCACTCGTCAATACCAATGCCAGATCTGCCTCGGAACATAGGACACTTTCTGTCCCGAGGAACAAGAACAAGTCTCTCAATAGCAGTTGGAATACCTTCAGCATTAGTAGATGGCCTTACAGCTGTGTCATCACAAAGAGCCGGAACAGAGTCTGTTGCTGCAAGGACCACCCGATCCTGACGCAGACGTTCATTTTCGGCTCGCAGTTGTGCCACCATATCTCGGAGTTTTGCCAGTTCGCCATCCATGGCTCAGAGTCGGCTGCTGTTTTTCCCTTTTACCTCTATAAACAATTCCACAAAACGAAACACACAAAAAAAAACATACAAAAACAACAACTTCAGAGTTCACGTCTCCGCTTTTACTATATAACCGACCCTGCCGACTACGCCAGATTGTGACCAGGGCAATACTTTTAGATAACCTTAAATGACTACGCCACCCTGGGAATTACACCCAAGGAAATATAAGGACCACCGGTCCAATGGTATAAAGAGAAGACGGAGACGTGATTACAGCTAAACAGAACTTTATTCAAAAAAAAGAATAAAGGAGAAAAGAATATATATATAAATAAACCAATATAACACTTTCTAAATTAACAAGTTCTTTTATTACAAAATAGAAAAAAAGGTTCACAATAAGAACAATATTTTACTACGCATCCATAATCAAAATAAATTTTGTACCTTCCCCACAAACCAATATATAAACAATTTATTAGAGAAAAAAAGACAAGGCTAAAGCTTACCTTAGGGGTGGCAAACTAGCTGAAATAAATTGTGCTCTCAACCAAACATGTGTGCACAGCAAACAATAGGAAGAGGTGTTCAAACCCTGGTGCTCCAAACTCACAACAGTGTGCTCCACCCAGGTGACTAGCCTCCCCCTCGGTGCACCCAGCCTTGAGCCAAACTAGGAAAAAAAAGAAGAAAAGTTAGTGGGTCCAGTACAAATACAAAATACCAAATAATTACACAAAGAAAAGAAAACAAATCACAACTGATGACTCAAGGGATTGACTGATGGAATGATGTAGCGTCCTTTCTCAATGGCAATAAACCAAACTCAACTAGTAGGTTTTGTATAAAGGACACGCTACCAATTCAGTTCAAACTATTCAACTTAGGTCATCATACTCAAACCCAAAAACGCAAAACAACACAAACGCTATGTTTATAAAGAACCAACTATGAAAAACAGCAGCACGACCCGCAGTAGATCGTCCAATACACTGCGGACAGTCAAATCCGCCACTTCACAAGCATAGGATGTAAGGACGCCTTCATAAATAGTTTCACTAAACTTCCAACGAGCGCTCAACGCGACTCACTGAAGTCTTAGCCGGAACAGCTACAGCACATCTCAACTACCTTGACGCTGAAGACCGGAAAAGGGATGGGTATAACAGAGGCTATCATCTAATGCTTCCTGTCCATGCATTTAAATACTCCGACATTAATTATCCCCTTTTGCTCCCTCCCCTAAAGGGATAACCACCCAAAAAGAAAAGAAAAGAAAAGGGAAGCCCATCCCACACTGCTACATGTAGTTAATTGTGTTATAAATGCAACTGGTTTTCAAAAAAGAAATGTGATATGAGTAATGGGGGGCCTGTGCCCCAGTAGAGCTTCAGTTCTAGCTACTCCACTGGTCGTGACTTCAACACGCGAATTCGAAAGTAAAACTGTACCAAACTATACCTTGTCAGTTGTCTGGCGAAGTTGGACGTTAGTTTGAAACTGAGGTAAACCTAATCGCAGTAAAACGCTGTGGTTTGTCATTTTCTCCGTGTAACGTTACCAAAGGAAAAGACGACAGCTGAGGTAAATTCGGATTCAAAAATATTCGATGCATATCGAGTCTGGTTTAATTCATATCAATAATAAATCGAACGTCCGCTCCGCATACAGCATGAAGACCAGAGGTAACCTCAAAGCCGAGAAACGTGAATCTGCCAAAAGGTGGGTTGAATTAAAACATCGCCATATAGCCTAGATAGTTAGCCTAATGTCTAAAGTAATTGTCGAAAGAGTAAGACTAAGCTTCCTTCTTACTGTGTAGGCTGATTTATGTGAAATACATACAAGCTTATACAACATAGCCTACATAAATTTGTCGCTGTGGACACGTTTGAGGAGCGCATGCAATGGGCTAATGGAGCGACTGTGTCTATATGTGTATTATTTCTGTATTCAGGAATGAAGTGCAGTATAATGGCCTGAGAAATCAAGGTGCCACCTGCTATTTAAATGCAGTACTGCAATGTCTATTCATGACCTCAAATTTCAGAAATGCAGTGGTGAGGTAAATAAATGAATGCATAACCTTACAACTTTTTATGACTATTGTGATTATTGCTACGATAATGCTACAGTTCTTTACTACCATTCTGCTTTTTTATTTTTAATTGATCGATTTAGTTATGCAACCCCTGAAGATTGTGGTGAGGAAAATCTCTTGGATCAACTTAAGAAGCTGTTTAAACAGCTGTCAGAAGAAGCAGCCACAACTGAAGGAATAACCGAGAGTCTTGGAGTAGGAAATGGTGGGTTCATTTAATTTTCAGTGTTGACCTGTGTTAACAAATATTTGAACATTTTTAAAATATCTGAAATCTGAATAAAAGTTTCATTTAACAATTGATATATACATATTATATTATTCTTCAAGTTTTTGAGCAACAAGATGCAGTGGAATATTATCGAAAGATTTTGAAAGCAGTGGGGACACCTGCCTCTAAGGTATTTTACATAGTAAATCAGTGTCTATTTGAGTGAGATTAAGATGATCAAATGACTGTAAATAAGTCTCTGTTATTATCATTGATGTGTTACTAAAATGCTACTTGGTCTACTAAAATTAGAAAGTAACCTATCTATCTAAACTGACTCACACACCAATAGCACATTCCACTTTGTTCCAGGTCTTTGAAGGGAAAATAAGCAACATAACAAAATGCTGTCATTGTGGCAAGGAAAGCAGAGAAACCAGCACCTTCATCTCAATACTTCTGTCTATTGATGTTGGAAATGATGAGACATATGATGTGGTAGGAAGACTAATCGTAATCAGGCCCATCATTTGCAAAGCAAAGTTTATGTTAGCCAAATTGTTTTGGTCTTGGAGACTGGACATTGCTTACAGCTTACTTAAAACTGCATGGTGGTTTTTTTTTTTCATGGTGACCCTATAGGAAAACGGTCTGAAAACCTTCTTTAAACATTCAAAACTAGAAGAGGATGACTGGATGTACTGTGATACATGTGATCAAAAAACAGAAACAGAAACTGTGAGTAAATGAAAACTTGAGGTTTTAAATCCATCACCCGAACAGATGATAAGTTTATGAATTTATCAAAAAAGGAAGTGTAGGAGTTGTGCTTAACATGTGCTTTTTTTCTCCTTGCAATTTTCCAACTTTTGCAGTGGAGTCAAATAGATAAATATCCCTCAGTTCTCACTCTGCATCTGAAGAGGTTTGATTTTGATTACATACAGATGAGGTTTAAGAAGAATGAATGTTATCTGGATGTACCTCCAAGTCTACAAAACGTGGTATTAATAATATATTAATATATCATTATGTTAAAAGGAAAATTGCTATTTAAAATAAACATTTAAAACCTTTATCTTTCTCTGCAGGACAATAGGCCTAAATATGATCTTTATGCTGTTATCAACCATAAGGGTGGATACACTGGTGGACACTACGATGCAATCATCAGATCTTATGAAAATGAATTATGGTACCGTTTTGATGACTACACTGTGACACTGGTACATTTGTTTTTGTTTGATTAGCATTATAGCATGTAGCAAATTTATATGACTCAGTCTTTACGTTTGGTGTTTAATATTCATGTCAATTTTTATTTACAGACTTCAGAAGCATTACTGAAAAAGTAAGTGTTGTTTTCTCTCACGCATAAATGAGATTGTGATTTATTAGAAGTAGTATTTAGTAGTAACAAATATTTTCATTTTCCTTTGACAGCTCAAACTTACCGTATATGTTGATGTATAAAAAAGGTAAGGGTGAAATACGCCAACTCCACAACTTTTTTAACATTTTGCTATTTCAGAGCCAAAAAAGGCTCTAAAAATATTTTTTTAAATGTTTATGTTTACTTCATGTATATGTGTTGTACAAAACAGCAGTTTCACATCCTATAAGGGTCCTTCTAATTGGGCCATCCAGATCTGGGAAAAGTACAGTAGGCAACATCATCCTTGGTGGAAATTACTTTCCTTGTGAAAGTGGATCAAAGACTGTGACCAAAGAATCCACGGCAAAGACAGTGGAAAATATCACTGTAGTGGACACTCTAAATCTTTTTTCCCTTGATGAATCGAGTTGGAGCAAGAAAATGGAAAGATGCATTGAGTTATGTGACCCTGGCCCCAATGTGATTCTCTGGGTAACACCAATATCTAAATTTAGTGATCAACAGCAAGGTCTTTTCCATGCATTCCTAAAACGACTAGATTCAGAAACAAAACAACATATGATGATTATCTTCACAAATAGGAGAGAGCTTGAAAAAATTGGGCAGTCCATTGAAACATTTATTTCAGAACACAGCAAGCTTGGTAAAGTGGTTCGTAGCTGTCAGGGCAGGTATCATGTGATTGACATCAATAATAGCCACAATTACACCTCAGAACTGCATCAAAAACTCAGCAAGATGGTGACATCAGAGAAAGCTATTGCAATTTCAAAAAGAAAATTAAAGCTCTGTATGAAATGGAAAAAGTTCTCAAGGAGAAGGCGAAAATACCATAAAACATTAAAGCTGTAAAAAAAAAGGATCAAATGTCTTGGGGCTTGCAGACAAAACAGCAAAAGAAATTGAGTGCCCAAAAGCTAAAGAGAGAAGATAAAATCTTTTAGAATGTGGCAAATCAATGGATGTTTTCAATACTTTTCTTGTGTTATGTCATTTTAAATTGCAATTTTGAGTGTTTTCGTCACTTACATATTTTAAAATGATTCAAATGTGTCAAAATGTTTATTTTCCATGCTTTTCCACGTTTTTGTACACTACCAGTTTTAATCTTTTTAAAGAAGTCTCTTCTGCTCAATAAGCCTGTATTTTATTTGATCCAAAGTACAGAAAAAAAAACTAAAAATGTGTAATATTTTAACTATATTAAAATAACTGTTTTTTATTCCTGTGATTTCAAAGCTTTTTAACATCATTACTCAAGTCACATGATCCTTCAAAAATCTTTGTAATGTTCTGATTTGCTGCTCAAAAATGTGTTATGTTGAAAACAGCTAAGTAGATTTTTTTCAGGTTTCTTTGATGAATAGGTTTTCAGAAGAACAGCATTTATCTGAAATAGAATTATACTGAATCCAAGCTTTTAAATGTATAGTAATATAATGTTATAGCTTTTTATTTCAGATAAATGCTGATCTTTGGATCTTTCTATTCATCAAGAAATCCTGAAAAAATGTACATAACTGTTAAATATTGATAAAAATAATAAAAGAAAATGTTTCTTGAACAGCAAATCAGCATATTAGAATGATTTCTGAAGGATCATGTGACACTGAAAACTGGAGTAATGATGCTGAAAATTTAGGTTTGACCACAGCAATAAATTACATTTTAAAATAAATTAGAAAACAGTTATTTTAAATACTAAAAACAAATTCACAATACAGTACTGTTTTTGCTGTATTTTGGATCTAATAAATGCAGGCTTGGTGAGCAGATGAGACTTTTTTTTTTGTTTTGTTTTTTTATCTTACTGTTCAAAAACCTTTGTTTTACAAATCATTGACAAATCGAGTTGACGAATGCTGATATAAAACAAACATCACAATTCATAATAAAGCACTTTCTGAAATTTTAAAATAAAATGCAACTGAAAAAAATAAATAAAACTAAATGAATCTGATGCTTTAACCACATATTTATTTGTGTTACATTTGTAATCATCTCATCATTACATTTATAATAATTTGTAACCATATCTGTTGCCATTTACATTTAAATTCAAACTGCATGAATCTGAATAAATACTTAAAAAAACATAAATTGATTCTTTTGGTTAATGATCATTCATTTCTGAATTTAGAGTAGAAATAAAGGATGGTCATATGTGCAATTATTTCTGAGAGTGTTAAAGGGGTCATTGGATTCCCATTGTCCACAAGCTGATACGATTCTTAATGAAAAGTCTATAACATACTTTGGTTAAAATTCCTTAGTGGTAGTGGAAAACAACACCCTTTTACCTTTAAATGCTAATGAGCTCTGCTTACTCATTCCTCTGTTCTGTGGGGTGATGAGCCATTCTCTGAGACAATTAACTTTAGCCGCATTTAGCCACGAAACTAGCACATTATTAGGAAAGTCGATTTGCAAAGATTCATAAAAGAACCTTATACTTACTTCTTCTGGATAACAAATCATTTGCATGAGCATAGACACATTTAGGTAGACTGGAAGGCCGGATTCCCTTCAAAAACAAAAGTAATCATCTGCGTCTTCAGCGGCTCAGAGGTTGGGAGTAAATGACGACTGCTTTGTTCATTATTACATCAAACAACAGAACACCTGTATCGCTTAGAAGATATTCTTGTCTACACCTGCTCCGGCGTTGAAACAATGACAGACTGTTTACAGCTCACTCAGGGTGAGTCTACGCTAAAACGACAGTTTCAATCAACAATCTTGGGAGGGGCCTTGGTCTATGTGACATCACACAGCCATAAATCTGAGAATGGCTTGATCTGAGGATAGGATCATTATTTATGGGGATTAAAAAAACACTGGGTGGATTTTTATCATTATAGGGGTGGTTGTGTACATACACTGCCAAAACACATTTCAGTTCAAACTACATGTAAAAGTGAACTTTGCACCCGATGACCCATTTAAGACTATATAAAGATATACTATGATATTTGATATTTGGATACACTATTTTGTCAAAAGTTTTTCTAATGAGCAGGTTTGACTACTGTAGTAATTTCCATGAGTACAAATCTTAATGTTTAAGCAAATAATGATATTCTAGGGGATTGTCTTCTTCTAATTTGATAGCAACAGCTTTGACATGACCCTTTTCTAACATGACAATGGCTCTGAATTAGGCAAGTTTTAAAAAGAAATTATTGATTGCTTCAGTCAGTGAGGAAGAACTTGACTGGTCCTAATCCCAGCTGAACATCTCTGGAGCAACATTAAATGCAGACTTTAAGCCAAAAACTCATCACCAAACACCAATGACTTGTAACTATGGGTATACAATTTAAAAATACATGAATTGTTTCCAACTTTGTTGCCACAGTTTTGAAAGTGCCTTTTTCTGTTCTAAAGAAGGGGGTGTCCCAATACTTTTGTCCATATAGTGTATGTACAAGTCATTGGTTTTTGGTGATGAGTTTTTGGCTAAAGGTCTGCATTTAAAGTCACGCCAGAGGTGTTTAGCTTATATTAGGACTTTACGTTCTGCAAACCAGTCGAGTTCTTCCACACTGAATGAATCAATAATTTTTTTAAACCTTGCCTTATACACAAAGGCATGGTTATGTTAGAATTGAAGAGGGTCCTGTCGAAACTGTTGCTGTAAAATTAGAAGCACACAATCCCCTAGAGTATCATTATATGCTAAAGCATTAAGATTTGTACTCATTGAAATTACTAAATTATTTAAACCTGTTCATTAGAAGGGGGTGTCCCAATACTTTTGGCAATATGGTGTATATACTAAAGATATCTAAAGATATTTAAGATATTTAAGTCTATACAAAGATATACAGTTAAAAGTTTTCTTAAATGTTAATTTATTCGACTGGGTCGACAGGTGTAATGATCAGAGGAGGTGAGTTCTGTTCTTTCCCACATTCCCCAGGACTGAAATAAGGATAGAGCTTTTCAGCAAAAGACTGCCCAGTGAAAGAAAAGATATGATACCTGGCTTCAACATCATAAAACGAGACCAAACCCTCCTCAAAATCCACAAACACTCCTACTTTCACTGGCTTCTCTCTCAAGGAGAGAGAGACAGGGGGACGATCATTGGCTGCATACTCATCTCCGTTCCTCAGCCATATAGTCCAATATCCATTCCGAGGGTTGAGCCCAATATCCCCTTTTCTGTCTATGGATTCTTTTGCCACACCTAAATCCCACTCCGTCCCACTGACTTGAACCTCGTAGTAAAATTTCTGTGAGGAGAACCCCTCTTTTCCTAAGACGCATGAGCAATGATCAAACCTTTTTGGTGTGTTGGGAATCTTCTGTGACTTGCCTGGATTCCAGACCTTTTTCCCATCATCAGACAACATGAGCTCAGGATGAGCTGTGTCGGGGTCAAGTGTCACATCCACTGAAAAATCATACGAAGGCTAATGTAAAGTTTTGGCCAAGTCAGTATTTCACTTTTATTCAAGTAAAACTTTATGTGGTGCAATACTACCACAAATCAATATAAAGATTTGTTTTTCTTTCTGATATTAAAGTAAAGTGCAAGCTTTTAATAAACCATTGTATGTATTGCATGTTAATATAGTTATCATTATTGTTGACTTTCTTAGTAAGAACCGGCCTTCAGAGTTTAACTTTTTATTTTTAGTATACTAGTTGTAACTTTTAGTAGTCAGCTTTTCCATACCTGCATAATGTTGTATACTCCGCAGCTCCCTGCCAACTACAACAACAACAACAACAACAACAGAAAAATGTGTTTCTGTCTGATCAAAGAGTGAATGATGGTTTCAATATGATTGGTTACATGGTGAATATTTACCAGTTTCTCTCATTTTCTCATCCAGGGCGCTCTGAAGATGTGATATGGTCTTCCTCAGAATATCTCCCTGTTCAAGAGTGCTGATGCTGATGTTTATTGAACGGTTGGTATATATGGGGCTGCGCAGGAGGCTAATAATCTACAATAGAGGAGAAAAGGCCTTCAAACCAAGTGTACAAGTGTTTTTTTTTTGTGTGTTTTTTTTGTCATGGTTTGTTGAGAAAGACTGACTTGTGTTGAATCCATTGGATGTGAGAGCTGCTCCAGTTCAGTTTGTCTTTTCTTCAGCTCCATGATTTCTTTATCTAGCTCTCTGATAAGCTTGTCTCCTCGTCTCTCTGTTGCTTTATGTTTCTCCTCCGTGAGCTCAACTAGCTCCGTATTGCTTTTGTCAAAGACGTCTTTGAAAAACTTGATGTTTTCTTCGATCTCCTTCTCTTTGGCTTGCTGTTGAGTTTTAAGAAGAAAATGTAATTAAATGGTAAATCAACAGAACATTGTCAAAGTGCGATATAAAATAAAACTAAATTATCTTGAGGATCTTAGTTGCTTGACTAAACACAATAAAGGCAATGCATAAAAAAGCCCATTGATGAAATCAATGCCACTTACTTTGTTAAACCTCAAAGAATGTTTAATTTCTTTAATCTTCCGCAACTTGTCTTGAATTTTCTGCTGCACCGCAATCTTTTTATTCATCAGCAATTTCTGTGGAAAATAAAGAAATGTAGGTTGTAGTAAACTACTAGTCGAAAGTTTTTGAACAGTTGAATTTTTAACATTTTTTAAGAAGTCTCTTCTGCTCACCAAGCCTGCATTTATTTTGTACAGCAAAACAGCTGAACTATTTAGAATGACTGTTTTCTATTTGAATGTATTTTAAAATGTAATTTATTCCTGTGATTTCAAAGCTGAATTTTTTGCATTATTACTCCAGTCACATGATCCTTCAGAAATAATTCTAATATTCTGATTTTCTGCTCAAAAAAAAAAAAAAAAAAAAAAAAACGTAATCAAATTGAAGCATTAATAAATTGCACCGACTCCAACCTTTGAATAGTATATTATAGTGTATGATTTTACTAAAGTTTTTTTTTTTCAGACAAATGCTGATATTTGGATCTTTCTATTTATTAAAGAATCCTAAAAAAAAGCAGTTTTAAATATTGATAAAATAATGTTTCCTGAACAGCATATTAGAATGATTTCTGAAGGATCATGTGACACTGAAGACTGGAGTAATGATGCTGAAAATTTAGCTTTGATCACAGGAATAAACAACATTTTAAAATATCTCCAAAATTGAAAGCAGTTATTTTAAACAGTAAAAATATTTCCCAATTATACTGCTTTTACTATATTTTGGATCAAACAAATGCATGCTTGGTGAGCAGAAGAGATTTCTTTGGAAAACATTAAAAATCTTACTGTTCAAAAACTTTTGACAGATAGTGTATATCATCAGCATACAAATGTTTGTTATGTTTATAATGTAGGATTTAGTATATTTTCATAGTTGTTATTAATGACTATGAGCATTCTAGATATAATTACCAAACTCTCCTCCTCCAGAGGAGCAGTATTATGATTCTTGTGGTCACTTTCAGTGCAAAACTGACAGATGGCTGTCTGATCATCTTTACAGTAAAGACCCAGAGGTCTTTCATGATTCTTGCAAATGTATTCCTCAAGATTCTTCACAGGGTTAATTAGTTTGTGTTTCTTGAGTTTTTCTGCAGTTTTATGGGGCTCCAAGTGAGACACGCAGAAAGAGGTTCCACAGTGTAAGCATGACTTAATAGCAGTCCGCATTTTTTTCTTTGGGCAACTATCACAGGGGACTTCGGGTTTCTCTTGGGTCCGTTTTCGTTTAACGCTCTCTGAAAATTCTTTAATGGTTCTGTTTATATTAAAATCTTGTTTCGAGTCCAATGCGTTTCCACACAGTGGGCACCTTGGGCATGGATTACGGTCTCTGTGGCTTACGATGCAGGCCATACAGAAGTTGTGGCCACAGGAAGTGGTTACAGGGTCAGTGAACACATCCAGACATATGGAACATGTGAGGCTTTTTTCAGACAAACTGCTGGAGGAAGCCATGACTTTACAGCTAAAATCATAAACAGACATCACAGTCACCAACATGTCATCCTATAATGCTGTTGTTTTTCATGCTCAAAATCTAACAAGCAAATCTGCCAGTTTTTGTTTTTCCCATATAATTGAACAAAACGAAGTCACATTGGTAAATATTTCAGATTGTTTTAGACAAATAGCTGTTTAATTATTGTCATTAATAGTGTTAAAGATGTGTCTGTTGAATGTGAAACCATCATAAAGCCATCTAGTCTTGCTATGGTGAATCTTTGGGTGTGTAGGCTATCAGTTTCGCCTTGGGGTCTATAGCCAAACCTTATAGTCAAACCTGATTTTCAAGTTTGTAGCATATACAAATCAAGAATCTATATAACAATTATCACTTTTCTATTCACCAGAATTAAAATACATAAAGGTGCACATTCAAGAACTTTGTGTATATCGTTCGTAAAACCATTACTAAATTTTCACCCTAGATCACAAAACCAGTCATAAGGATCAGTTTTTTTACATTGATATTAATACATAATCTGAAAGCTGAATAAATAGTGCAAATAAATCAAAACACTGAGAAAATTGTCTTTCAAGTTGTCTAAATGAAGTTCTCAGCAATGCATATTACTAATCAAAAATTACGGTAGGAAATTTACAAAATATGTATCTTGAATGGAATGCGATCTTTACTTAATATCTTATGATTTTTGACATAAAAGAAAAATCAATCATTTTAACCCATACAGTGTATTTTTGGCTATTGCTACAAATATACCAGTGCTACTTAAGACTGGTTTTGTGGTCCAGGGTCACAATTATCTTCACAATTCAGTGCATCAATTTACCTCCATGTAAAATTTGACCATGATAATCAAATTAAGTCTAATCAAACTTATTCTGTTCTATACTTTTATACTTACCATCCAGTGATTAATTCAGTTGCTTAATCGTCAATCGTTGTCCAAATAAAGAAGGAATCACATTCAATCCATCACAGCACGACTGGAAATTTACTTACGTGGACAACTTCCAGCCAATTGAGCTCAGCCAATGAAGATGCCGTAATTTGCATGTATTTACATTAAAGCCCTACGCGTCTAAAATACATTATCATGCGTTTTTAATTAGACATTAAATTTGTTGTCTTAGACCTAATTAATTTACTAATTCAACCTTGTAGTAAGCCTATTTCTCACAACTCAACAAGGAAAATAATGTGACGTGCATTTGTTACAGCCACAGACAGGTCACCTATAGAGAAATGTATTATTATTTTTTTCGTATACAACCAAACTTTCCGTGGCTATTACACATTGTATTGCATGGACTCAGAGGAAAAATGTTTATTAAATAGATTATAACGTACAACATTGCGAAGTCCTGTTCGTTGAATCGGTTCATTTGGTTCAAAATAATTCATCGCTGCAGATTCTAAATAAATAATTAGTTACATGCTTAAGTATATCATTATTTTCACAGGACCCCAAAAATGAGTATTCCTCTCTTATGATTGATTGAAATCTGATGGTTTTGAATATGGACAAGTTACTGTGAATTGTATATCGTATTTATATTTTCATAGCATATTAATTCACAAGTAAATCATATGACTGTCTAGGTAATATCCAGGTCCATCCATGTGTGTATCGTTTACTGTATCGTTTGTAGCTGTATTACAAAATACCATAAAACCAGCAAATGATTACTGAGCTGAGACCCTTATTCAGGTGCATTTGCGAAAAATGTAGGTTATTTTTTAACTAGCCTACAGGGTATATTCCATCTGTGTAAATTCAATGCAGATAACACACACCCTCAGGTTCCCAGCTTTATTGCAACAAAAGTATCTTTCAGCAATCAGTGTTGTTGGTTTCTGTTTCGTAATACAGGAAATCCAAATTTACAGCTGAGCGGTTACAAGAAATGGTTTCTGTAATCGAGGTCAGCAGATCTAGCTAACTAACAGGTCAACATAAATGATGTAATTTGTCATGTAAACTTTTCCCAATGTATTTATAATTTAACCAAACTGAAGCAGTAACTAAAATGAATGAAAGTTTGTTCAAATCCAGTTGTTTACTCTCTTGAATTTCCTGATGGTCATCATATTTCATACACAATATTTCAATATTGTCCTTATTTTTCAAATAAATTGTAGGAAGCTAGTACAGATTAACATGGAGAAATTTACTCAAGTATACATTTATCAAGCTAGTTTATTTGATTGTATCAGTCTTTCTATCAATTATTTTTTACTTTATTTGTAAAGTAGTCTGGGTTGGGGGGTGCTCAAGGTAACTTTCAAGCTGGATAACTAGCTAAATCTGTTTACTTTTTTATAATTTAGGATTTTATGAATATGCAAACTCATTAAAATGTCAACAAATCCTTGTTTTATTCAAACATGAACTCCTGAGATGACAATAAAAAGATGCAGAAATCATGTTTCTAAAACAATGAGGTCAGAAGTTGTAGTTGCTGTGTCTTACAACCCAGGAAAGAGGTAGAATTTCTTAGATAATGTTGTTCTTTCTTTGCATGGCATTTGATTAGGATGAGTCATCTTAAACTTCTTAAGGACCTGTTTCAAAAAATATAAATAAATATTACAACACAAGCAAACAACACATAACCTAAAATGTTTAAATGTGTTTTTTTGCTAAACTTGTTGATTTGTCTCATTAGTTATTGTTACTGACATGCAATACTATACTAATAACAATACTAAACAACTAGGAAGTAAAAATACACAAAACACATATCAGAATTTAGTTTCTACAAAATGATGTATGTCTTGCTAAAGAATGTGACTTTGCCTTTCTGAAGAGCTCCTCGATGTCATCCTGGTGGGCATGCTGATTAAATATTTCCACAATGTCTTGGATGAAATGCGAGCCAGTGTTTTCATTTCTGTAGGACACAGTATCTGTATAGAGAACACAAATTGTTTGACTTAGATACAAATCAAATGACACATACTTTTAATACATTTTTACAACAACATAGCAAACATTAGTGTCAGTTTAAACGTCATCATTTACACACCCTTGTGTTGTTCCAAGCCTGCATGAATTTCCTTTTACTGCTTAACACAAAAGAAGAAATTTTAAAAAAAATGTTGGTAGCCAAACTGTTTTTGGATCCCTTTGACTTCAACAGTATTTTTTTTCACCATACTATGGAAGTCATTGTGAAACAGCAGATGTTTTTATTTTTTGTGTTCAGTAGAAGAATGGAATAGATTTGGAACTTGGGGGTGAGTATATGATGAGAGAATTAACATTTTTGGATGAACTATCCTATGTATGTCACTCCAAGAAATGTAAATGGAGCAGAATAATGTAAGGAAATATTTACCGGGAGTACAGGATCTCAGGCAGCAGAAGTCTTTTTCACGATGCTCTTTGTTTCTGCGTCTTTGCACAGCGTCCGGGACGTCCACACCGCCTTCTTTATCTATAACATGAGGGCCACATTTGCCAAAGGATGTTGCTTGAAATGGATGAGGCTCTGACCAATCAAACATGGCAACATTTTAAATAGTAAAGTTTAAAAAAAACACTTTTTTATTCTCTAAAATAGTATTTCGTAACTCACCACCCCTACACGCCTGGATAAGGATGATTTTTGGCTTGTCCCGCAATTTAGCACAGTTCGGAGTGTTCAAGCTGTTAAAAATTTCATCTGTTGCAAAAATGTCCTCTTCTTCTTCATTGTCGAAAGAGTCGAAAACCCCACAGATTCCACAGGCATCTCCATGGGACATCAAGACAACAAAACAGCTGTCAGATTCAGCGTGTTCCTCTCGCTGTGCAAAGTCTCGCATGGCAGCAAGCATGCCCTAAACATCAGATCATCAGTATGAGGTATCAAAAAGGTTGAAAAGGTTGGCTTGTTTGGCTTAAATACACTTGAAAGCACCTGTGCACTGAGGTCTCTGAGTGTGATCACAGTGTAACCCAGACCTTTAAGCAGCACTTCCATATTCTGTTCATCCTTTTCTGCTCCAGTCCTGTCACTTAAGTATTTAAATTCTACATTGTTGATAAGCAGTGCCAAACGTTTTCTGTCAGGGGATTTGTCTTTTATTGGGTATATCTTGACAGAGAAGAAAAAAGGGATTAAGAAACACAGTTGAGGTCAAAAGTTTACATCCTCCTTTCAGAATCTGCAAAATGTTATATATTTTACTAGAATAAGAGGGATCGCATGTTATTGTTTATTTAGCACTGACCTGAATAAGATATTTCACCTTAAATATGTTTACATATAGTCCACAAGAGAAAATAATAGTTGATTTTATAAAAATTACCCGTTTAAAAGTTTACATCCCTTAACCCTCTGGGCCTCCTCATTAAGGGGTCACACTTGGCTCCCTCGCGGTCAAAAGTGACCGAAGCCTTAAAAAGTAACTTTTTTTTTTCTTCAGGAAAATCAATTAAATATATTTTAGTTCAATAATATTTTGTAATTATTATTTAGAATTTTGAGCATTTTTTATGAATCTATGCAATATTTATACAGTTTTAATGAGCAATTTTTTAGATTTATATTTTATATTATATTTTTTAATTTATTATGTATTTATTATTTTTCAATAAATACAACATTTCACATTAAAATAGAGTAAAAGCATTTAAAATCCATTTTTTTAAAGTGAAAATTGCACCATCTAGTGGCATAAAAAATAAAAACTTGTGTAATGCCGTGTAAACTCCTGTATCTCCCTATATACATATATACAGGGGCTTTGGGATTCCTATTGTTTTTTTTCTTTTTATTGTTTCTTCATTTTATTAGGCTTTGCATTTAGAAATATATTCAGACATTCTAAAAGATAAATTTTGGCAAGGTTTAGATATTTTTTTGATTGGATAAATATCAGGTTTTGCATTTTTCTGCTTATTTCTGTATGTCTCTGTGTGTGTCTGTGCGTGTGTGCGCGCGCGTGTGTGTGCGTGTGTGTGTCAGTTCTGTACTTTTGTTATTTTAGAGTGTCAGTCCTTGCTTGCTGAACACTTCTTTTCAGCACAGTTGCTCATTTATAGCTTGTATTATCAAAAGATTATCTGAATTATCACATTTTTTCGTATTTCCCATTCATTTCCTATGTCGGTCATTTTTGACCGCGAAGGAGCCAAGTGTGACTATTTTTTTTTTGACCCTTTAACATATCCGAATCATGTCACTGATTTTTTTTTTGTACTCGCATAGCTAATGCAACAAAAGTCACCAAGTGTCATCTCATTCTGATGAAGCTACGATTTTTAAAAATTCAAAACATAAAATTTTTCGGTCAAAAATGACCGAAGAGGCCCAGAGGGTTAATTCTTAATACTGTGTTGTTACCTGAATGATCCACAGCTGTTTTTTTTGTTTAGTGATAGTTGTTCATGAGTCCCTTGTTTGTCCTGAACAGTTAAACTGCCTGCTGTTCTTCAGTAAAATCCTTCAGGGCCCGCAAATTCTTTGTTTTTACAGCATTTTTGTGTATTTGATCCCTTTCCAACAATGACTGTATAATTTTGACATCCATTTTTTAAAACTGAGCGTATTATATGCAACTATTACCGAAGGTTCAAATGCTCACTGATGCTCCAGAAACAAAAACAATGCAATAATAGCCAGGGGATGAAAACTTTTGAACAGAATGGATATGGGTACATTCTTCATGTTTTGCCTAAATATCTTTTTTCTCATTTAGTACTGCCCTTCAGATGCTACAGAAGATAGTTACATGTTTTTCAGAAGACAAAATAAGTTCAATTGACCCTGATGTTCAAAAGTTTTCACACTTTCATTCTCTTAATGCATCGTTTTTTCCTTCTGGAGCATCAGTGAGCATTTGAACCTTCTGTAATAGTTGAATATGAGTCCCTCAGTTGTCCTCAGTGTGAAAAGATGGATCTCAAAATCATTCAGTCATTGTTGGAAAGGGTTCAAAATACACAAAAATGCTGAAAAACAAAATAATTTGTAGGACCTGAAGGATTTTTCTGAAGAACAGCAGGCCGTTTAACTGTTCAGTGACTCATTAACAATTATCACTAAAAAAAACAAAAAAAAAAACAAAAAAAACACAACTTCAACTATTATTTTTTTCTTGTGGACTGTATGTAAACATCTTTTATGTGAAATATTTTATTCAGGTCAGTAATAAATAAACAATACCATGCATTTTGTATGATCCCTCTTATTTTGGTAAAATAATTAACATTTTGCAGTTAAACCTTTGGTATATCTTTGCACGCAATATTCAAACATAAAGCTAGACACAATAAAAAAGTGCAACACATAGTATTTTCTATGTGTTTCATAGTATTTTCTCTTAATTACCAAAGTAATATGTGTTTTATTGCAAAAACATTGTCCAGATATTGTTTTATAGTAGCCATTTTCAATTATTATGATATGTATAGCATAACTTACATCGTCACGCTTTTCTTCAAGCATTTTCCTTTTAAACTCAGGTTTGCAGAATGTAAGAGGATCTGAAGTTATCTGTTTGGGTGCAACAAAATCAGATTCTACGCTTCATAAAACACATTTATTTGGTCAATTAAGTAAGATTTTATTTACCACTCTCTGTCCACAGCCATTATTGTCACACCGCACAGAATTATTGGCCGGCCCCTTCCATTCCCTACGGCAGTTCCAGCAGAAGTAGTAGGTCCGTTTCAGGTTGGCTGTGCA
Organism: Garra rufa; assembly: GCF_049309525.1. Taxonomy (NCBI): domain Eukaryota; kingdom Metazoa; phylum Chordata; class Actinopteri; order Cypriniformes; family Cyprinidae; genus Garra; species Garra rufa. The sequence goes on from NC_133363.1 coordinate 51,822,692, forward strand.
GATAGTGCAGTGTACACACAGGTTACTTCGATCCCGTCTTTCCACATGAGACTGACACCCTGGACACTGGAGCAATGACAAGCAGATGCATGGATTGTTGTGTAAATGGCCATATGTTTGAAAACAGCAGACAAAATAACTTAGCTTACGGCTTTAAAGTCAAACAGTCTTCTAGCAACAAGAGTAGCGAGATTCTCCTCTAAGAATTCCCGTTGTTTGTCTGTCAGTGGTATCAGCCGACCGATTTCCTGATAAGACAGCTTCACACCACAGGATTTCCCCTCACGGCCATTAAAATGAGGGCAGGAAAAATTAGTCTTTTTCTAAAAGGCAAGAACCAGTTGAACATGAAATTGTAGCATAGACATCAATGTCAGTCAATATATAGTACAGTGAAATAGTGACCAACCTGTTTAATATAACACTTGAACCAAGCAACAACATAGTCTGTCGGCATTCGATGACCACAGGGCAATGTAACTAATGACAAAGATTTAAGCCACTTAAAAACTTTATGAAGTACATACATGAAACAAATTCTGAACTTTTTTCAGTTTCTATTAAAATGCTGATTCATTTGATTGATAGGAATAGGTGGTCAACTCACCAAAGTCCACTCTTTCATTTGATGGCCTTACTTCAGAATAATCTGATTTCCCAGTATGTTGTTTGTGGATATCTGAATTAAAAGCAACAATACATATCTTTATTTTGTATTTTCTTTCCTCCTTTAAAAGTTAGTGATGAGCAGTTTCACTTTCGGTTTTTGCTGTTGTTGTTGTTGTTTTTAAATTCAGTGATTTTATTTAATCAAGTTGTTTGTTTTTATCATCATGTATAACACATTAGAAAACTTCTAAATGGGAAAAAATGAATAAAAGTCAATACTCAAGTGCTGGAAGACCCCTGCTATCGCGGCGTCTTCTTCCAAATCTTCATCCCAGTTTTCCTCTTCCGTCATTTTACGTTTAAAATGAATTAACTAATATCTTTACCTATGCTAAACTACAGATAAGACGAGATCCCCTGAAGTACCCTAATGAGGTCCTCAGCAAGCCAGCATACTGACATCAAGGAAGCTTTTAATCAGTATGATTTTACTTGTACAGGGGCGGAGCGAAAATGCATTGTCCCTTTACGCTTACCGTACAATGTGTATGTCCAGTTCAAGATGGCTGCGCTCAGGGGCAGAGTGGTCACAGAATGTCTTACAACATGTATTTTTCGACAAACAAGCACAGCGAGCATTTCCACTCTTCCTATTGTTATGACAAGGAATAAGGTTAGTGGCATGTTCGTCTTTTTGAATTTCCTCCCGAAGATACACGAAAACGTAGTACTTGACATGACATGACTTTGACAGAAGCTAAATAGCATAGCTGAGGTTGTGCAGATTAGAGCCGGTGTCTAAATTCCATTTTCAAAACACTTCACCTCCAAGTTAAGTAACATTAGGTTTAATTTCAACATAAATACGCATTTAATTGATCTGTTTGTGGATTTGTCGTTGAATGGCAATGTTGCCTCGTAGCAAGTTGTCATGATCTGGGTGGCTTGGTGGGATCAATAAATACATTTCACACTTTGTGCATTTTGAAGCTTCTGCAGTCACATAATGAATTGTAGAAAATCTATGCTAACACGCAATTTTGTTAATAGTTTACACTACCATTCAAACGTTTTCGAACAGTAAGATTTTTTATGTTTTTCTAACAGGTCTTATGCTCACCAAGCTTGAAATTTATTTAATCAAAGACTATAGAATACCCTTAAAGGGGCTTTGATTTAATCTAAAGTACAGCAAAAACAGTGCAAATCTGAAATATTTTTAGTTTAAAACAACAGTTTTATACTTGTATATATTTTAAAATGTAAAAAAATTTCTTTCATGAAAATGATCTTTCAGAAACCGTTCTAATATTCTAATTTGCTGATTATAAAATCCTATTATCCTATTGCATAAAATCCTATTATGTTGAAAACAGCTGAGTAGAATTTTATTTTCAGGTTTATTTGATGAATGGGAAATTTAGAAGAACAGCACTTACCTGAAATAGAAATCTTTTGTAACATTATAAATGTCTTCATCACTTTTGATCAATTTAAAGCATCCTTGCTAAATAAAAGTATTAATTTCTATAATTTCTTTCCCCCCAAAATATTATACGGACTCCAAGCTTTTTAATGGTATAGTGTATGATATTACAAAAGCTTTTTACTTCAGGTAAATGCTGATCTTTGGATCTGTATATTCATCAAAAATCCTAAAAAAATATGTAATCAACTGTTTTAAATGTTGATAATATTAATGATAATTAAACATGTTTCTTGAACAGCAAATCAGCATATTAGAATGATTTCTGAAGGATCAAGTGACACTGAAGACTGCATTAATGATGCTGAAAATTTAGCTTTCAGAAGACACTTTAAAAAAAAAACATTAAAATTTTATCTTACTGTTCAAAAACTTTTGACTGGTAGTGTATTATATTTAATTATAGTCAAATTTCTGATAATATTATTTTATGTGGTGGGCTTTTGAATATTGTGTTAGACAGTAGGCAACCTTTAAGTCAAAAAGGTTGAGAAATCAATCTAATTTTATTATTTTATTTTTTGCATATCCTCTTCACCTGACTATTACATTTTTCACTCTTACTTCAAATTGCTTTGATGTTGTTCATTTGAATTTTGCTTTGATAATATAGTCTACTAAAGGGATACACTTAAATATCCCAAACACCCTATTGTTTGTAGTTCATTGTATTCCAAAAAGGTCTGTTTTTTGTTAGTGCAGTCTGACTTTTTTTCTGAATTTTATCCTGTTGCAGTCGTTTGTACCGAGATCACATCTTCACACTGGCAGAGGAAGTAGGGGTCTTCCAGTTAGGGCACTTCTTGGGTGTCCCAATCATGGCAAGTTCCTGCTGGTCAGTGCTGTGCCGGTCAGACACAACAGCTCACAGGTGGGTTGCTTTTATTACAATGGCAGAGCATTTCTACTACTTCATGTATTCTTTTCCATGAATCTCAATTAGATTAAACAGGTCTCTGAAAATCTTTTTGTGAATTGATTTCTATAATGTAATTTTGCTTATTTTACAGACAACAGAAACTGTGCAGAGTATTTCAACTCCAGTTGAACCTGTAGATGCTGCAGTATCTGTCCCGGTCTCGATTCCAAGTCTTTCTGCTGACCCCGCCCCCGCAGTCATACCACCAATCACAGAGCAGGTGGCTGAGGCTCCTCTCACTGCATTGGATGTTCTGCAGGAGGTTGGAGCTGAAGCCAGTCTAGCAGAGCTTGGCCTAGGCAGCCACACGCCTGTGGGCCTGATCCAGAATATGCTGGAGTTTATGCACGTTAGCATTGGGCTGCCATGGTGGGGGGCCATTGTTGCAGGTAAAAATGTGTTTATAATGAGTGTAATTTATTGAACCGATGTCTTTTAAATAGGGGTGGGCATAGATTAATTTTTTTAATCTAGATTAAATTTTGGAATTAATCTAGATTAAAATGGCTAATTTGAATTCTGCTCAAGGCATTTTCAGAATATGTGTGCTACCCAAATAATGACTAAAAGTAAGTCTTCGAGAACGGGCCAGGTGGTGCATTAGACCAGGCGCTCATCTCCTGTTTCCAAAATGCATCACAAACTGCTTGACAATTGCATTTACAACATAATTACCTATACAAACTTGTGTAACCAAGTACTTGTGCGCAAAAGGCCGTTTAATACACAGACGCGCACGGACGTGGATAGCCTATCTGCGTGCATAGTCTTCCATTAAACTGCGTTGCTTTTAGAAGCGTCAATTCAGTTGTTGCATATTGTTTAATGTCTTTATTTCGGGATTATCAAAGTAAATTATAACTCAAATTTGAGATTTTACTGGGGCACAGCAGATTTTCACTGGGGCACGTGCCCCATTAAAAAGGGTCTAGCAACGCACCTGCCCTGAAGCGGCTTCATATCTGCATCCATTTTTGCACGTTTCATTTGATGTGGTAATTTCACAGAAATTGAAGACTCGTTCTCGCCCCCTACAGTGCAATTCGACTAGGTATACATCATCCGCGCTAAAATATCAAGGTGAAAGTCATCATATCTTGCGTAGTTTAGACCCAGCTCCCAACCCAACGTTGAGAATAGATTAACGGCGATATTTTTTTTATCGCCCGATAAGAGTCTCACGTTAACGCAGCACGTTAACGCCGATAGCGGCCCACCACTACTTTTAAATCAAAACAGCATTTAGTCTCGAGCATCTTTGTTAATTGATGAATTTGGCAGTTTTAAAGCAAAACAAACCACTTAGTTTTCAGAGATGACAAAAAACTGAAAAAAGATAAATCTGCATTATTAAATATAATGTTTTATTCTATTTGTATAGGTCTTTGTAGAATAATTGTAACCATGGACCACAAAACCAGTTTTAAGTAGCACAGATATATTTGTAGCAACAGCCAAATATACATTGTATGGGTCAAAATTTTTGATTTTTCTTTTATGCCAAAAATCATTAGGATATAAAAATCATGTTCCATGAAGAGACCATAAATGTCAAAACTCAATTTTTAATAATATGCATTGCTAAGAAATTCACTTACATGTGCTATTTAATAAAAAAAAAAATTGGTGTGAAATTTATATTCTCTCCTTTTTGTGTAATTTATTGATTTATTAAGTTATTTATTTTTAATTTACCATAACCATTCGGTCTGTTTTTCTCAGGCACCATTATTGCTCGGTGTGCTGTGTTCCCTGTCATTGTAAAGGGACAGAGGGAAGCAGCCAAACTGAACAACGTCATGCCAGAAATGACCAAGCTCACCAACCGCATGAACGAGGCCAAGCAGAGTGGTAACAAATTTGATTGTAAGTGTCTCATTTTCATCGTATACTATTTTTCCTTCTCTTTTTATGTTGTATTTTCAGAATGTATAGTATCATTTGTGACCCTGGACCACAAAACCGGTCTTAAGTAGCATGGTTATATTTGTAGCAATAGCCACAAATAACATCGTATGGGTCAAAATGATTGATTTTTCTTTTATCCCAAAAATCATCAGGATATTAAGTAAAGATCATGTTACATTAAGATATTTTGTAAATTTCCTACCATAAATATATCAAAACTTAATTTTTGACTAGTAATATGCATTGTTAAGAACTTTAAAGGCAAACTTCTCAATATTATGATTTTTTTTTTTTTTTTGACACAATCAGAATTCAGATTTTTAAATAGTTGTGTCTCTGCAAAAATTTTGTTATATCCTAACAAATACTTCAATGGAAAGCTTATTTATTCATCTTTCAGATTTCAGTCAAAAATTACCTTTATGACTTGTTTTGGTTTGTCCTCTGATCTCTCATTCTAGTTTTTCAACTTTCTGGTTTCAACTTTTTAGTAGGGGAAACTGTTTTTTTTTTTAATCATTTTTATTAAAATTAATTAATTTTCTTTCTCCAGTTTCAAAAGCATACACTGACTTGATGATGTTTCAGAAGAAACATGATGTCAACCCTTTGCGTGGGTTCCTAGTGCCCTTGGTACAGGTCAGTGACCTTTAATGCATTTATTATTTTGAAATCTTTTTTGTTGTTAAGATCGATTAACCTAGCTAGTTGGTTGCTGTTTAGTAATCGTACATAACTTTTCATCACCTTCCTTTTTAGGCTCCGATCTTCATCTCTTTCTTCATTGCCTTGCGTAAGATGGCATATCTCCCTGTACCAAGTTTGCAGACTGGCGGCCTCTGGTGGTTCACAGACCTAACCGCAGCTGATCCATTTTACATTCTCCCCCTTGCCGTGACTGGCACTATGTTTGCCATCCTAGAGGTAATTATGTAAGGAATAGTCAATGGAAATTGTGAAAAATTGACTATTTACTAACTGTTATGTCATTCTAAAACCATTTGAGTTACTTTATGTAATGGAACATATATTTTAAAGAGGTTGAAGAAGCTCTTTTCCATTTTTACTGAAATATGTAGTAGAAAACCCATGAAAGATTTAAGTTATTTAAAAAATCCACATCATTTACATATTTTGGACTATGGGGGGCATCATTAGGACGTGAAATGGTTACTACTACTCCCTCTACCAGTTGCTATTTTTACAGCAACACAATTTAGAAAACACAACTCTGAAAATAAGATACTGATATGACGACCACAGCTACTGAAAGAGCTTACAGGTGGCAATGGATGTAAAGTGTAGGCTAAAACCAAATGTTGTACCATCGATTTTCCCCAAAAGGAGTCTAAATGCCCTGCATATTAGGGAAAACCGTGCTGAAAAACGGCTTCGGTGGCTGCGGTGTCATAAGTGTCGGCATGTTTACATCGTGCCAGGATGGCATCTAGCGTTTCTTGTCTCTGCCATTTGTAAGCTCTTTCAGTAGCTGTGGTCTACTAAAGCCTCAAAGACATCAGGGCTGAAGTGGACAGAACAAAGACGCAGGTTTTAATCTTCTACAGACATCTTCCCATTATTTACTCTTCTTATCGCTAACAAAAGCAGTGCAGACTTACATCGCTTCTCTTGTTGCCCTTCGACCGAAAATTAAAACCAAAAGCCGCACAATGTGGCATTGTATCAGTTTTTTTATTTTCCGAGTTGTTTTGCAGTAAAAATAGCAACATGTAGTGGCAGTAGCTCATGGAGTGCAGTCTTTTTAGGTCATTGAAATAATGGCGCCCCCCACAGTCCAAAATATGTATAAAACAATGTGGATTTAGTCTTTTATGGGTTTTCTGCTACATATTTCAGTAAGAGACATCATTTATGTTATATTAAGCCATATAAGTCTTGATATCCGGGGGTCCCTTTAAACACAAATTACCACATATCTACTTTATAAATTATCCAATATTTAGATTTTGGTCTGTATCTCACACAAAGTTGTGTGGACCATATAATTTTTTTTTTCTGGAGCTTGACAGAATTTTTGCAAATCGTAACAATTTAAAATGTTTAAATTTAAAATTGTTTTTACAGTTGGGAGCTGAATCTGGTGTGGACAACCCCAATCTGAAGGCCATGAAGACTGTCTTCAGGATCATGCCCTTTGTGATCCTCCCTATGACCATTAGCTTCCCCACGGTTAGTCTCTAACACTCCCTTTTTATGTTTTTTGAACTGTATTTGTTCTGGGATCCATCTTCTCTTGTCATACTGTAATGGTTTTCATAGTGTCATTTGATCTGTGTGTTTTGCAGGCGGTGTTCACCTACTGGATGACCTCTAACCTCTTCTCACTGGGCCAGGTGGCCCTGCTGAGGCACCCGCTCGTGAGACAGAAGTTACGCATCCCGGAGCGCATCACACACCCACCTTCAGCGCTACCTCCCCAAGAAGGTTTGATAAAAAGCATCAAGAAAGGTAAAAGATTTTTCTGGTTTATATTCTGTATCAGTGCTATTTTAGTTTTAGATTTTATACTGCATAGTATAATAGTAGTAATACTTTGAAATTTGGATTTTTTTTTAACTTTTATTTTTATACTCTGATTTCATTGTAATTTTAGTTCAAGTTTTAGTGATTTTTATGTGCACTGTGTGCTTTTTTAAATATTTCTGTATAGGTTTTTTTCAGTTTTAGTTATTTTAGTACTTCAATTTAAATTGATTTTAGATTTCAAATTTTTAGGGCTTGGTTTTGACACATTTTACGATTTGATTCTGATTCACAAGCTTGCAATTATTGAACTAATCGATTCTTGGGATTTAGGAATAAATTTAATTTTGTAAAAATGAGAATCGAATAAAACCGAGAAATCAGTATTTTTTTTACTCAGCCCTACTAATTTTCATTTAAGTTTTTTTTTTTTAGTAACTGAAAATGATGTTTAATACAGTAGCCAACATTTGAAGTGGAGTTGTCCTAAAACCAAAACAATACCCTTTCTTATCTTAGACAACATTTTTGATTCAGTTCAAATGTTGACTAATATAGTTGTAGTTGTAGTTAACAATAACAATGCTGTTTTGTAACTGACTCATTTCTCTTTGTCTTACTCTTTTGCTTGTTTTATGCTTTCTATATAATCTTTTTGTATCTCTTCCCCTCAGGATGGAAGAATGCCCAGTTGGCTCAGCAGCTTGAGGAGAGAGAAAGAAGAATTAAAGGACACCTGGATATGGCAGCCAAAGGTGAGAGTTTATTCTCTATAGCCATTTCAAAACCTAGTGAACTACCTGTGTCTGTCTGCATTTATTTGATTAAAAAAGCATTAATGACTCAAGACATTGGAATGGACATTAACGAGGATACATGGAAAGCGGTCTTGAACAGGGTTAACTCTTCCTCAATCTGTGCACGTCACAGACTCATACAATGCAAGGTAGTGCATAGAGCTCATTGGTCCAAGAGCAGGCTAGCTCGCATCAACCCGTCTATTGACCCTGAGTGTGACAGGTGTCATTCCGGTTCAGCTACTCTAATTCATATGTTCTGGTCCTGCCCTTCCCTGCTTTCTTTTTGGAGGCAAATATTTGTCTCATTGTCTGCTATTACCAATGTTGATATCCCACCTTGTCCAATTATTGGTTTATTTGGGGTTCTCCCACCGGGCCATACTTTACCTTCTCATTTTGCAGACTTTGTAGCCTTCTTAACTCTTCTGGCTAGGCGGTTAATTCTTCTGAACTGGAAGAGCCCTTACCCTCCTTCTCACACTGGTTGGATAAGAAACGTTCTTTATTTTATGAAATTAGAGAAAATTAGGTACTCTCTTCACCGACCTAGCACTAATTTCATCAAGCTCTGGGAACCCCTTCGCAAACATGTCCAAACTCTTCAGCTTGACCCTGTTCTTTGTGATTGAGTCCCCACCCCCAACTCGGTACTGGATACTAGTTTTGGTCAGCACACTGTAGACCTGTATTTTCTGTATGTAAGATTGCACTAGTGTTTTTTTTTTTTTTTTTTTTTTTTTTTTTTTTTTTTTTTTTTTTTTTTTTTTTGATTTTTTGTCTCCTTTTTTTGTCAAAATACCCTTCAGTGTATTTGCCTACTGTTACATGTTTTTTGTTGTCCTTTATTTTGTGTCTTTTTGTAATGTGTATTAAAAATGTATAAATAAAACATTAAAAAAAAAAAAAAAAGCATTAATGTAACTTTTTATTATTTCAATAGATTTTAAAATGTAATTTATTCCTGTAATGGCAAAAATGAATTTTCAGCATTTTTTTTGTTTTGCTTTTTTTTTTTTAAAAAAAGGTCCTCTGAGGCAGACTTTTACCCATAACCCCCTTCAGCAGTCAGCAGCACAAATGTCAACAGGAAAACCAAGTCATTCGAAGCAAGACAAGAAGAGGCCCTGGGAGGAGACGATTGGTTAGGACCCGGATGGAGAATTGTTATGGCTTTGTACATATGTATTGAGATGGACTAAGGGATGGGTGGTAAAATTAAGACTAAATGAGTGTTTAATGGAAAAGGTGATGTGCTGTGTGTTCTTGCCATTAAAGAGCAATCTTATTGCCTTACCTCTCTCTCCATTCATTTACATGCATACATGCACACAAATGAATCTCTCAAGTAGTTTTCATCCAAAACACTTAAAAACAATGGCTGACTAAATGTCAAAAGTTTACATACACTTCTTAATACAGGTGTTACCTGAATGAACCACAGCTATGTGATAGTTGTTCATGAGTCCCTTGTTTGTCCTAAACAGTTAAACTGCTTGCTTCAGAAAAATCCTTCAGGTCCTACATATTCTGTGGTTTTTCAGCATTTTTGTGTATTTGAACCCTTTCCAACAATGATTATGATTTTGAGATCCATCTTTACACACGGAGGACAACTGAGGGACTCATATGCATGTAAATATCTTCTGCAGCTTCTGAAGGGGAGTACTAAAGGAAAAAATACATTTAGGCAAAATAAGAAAAATGTGCACATTTTCATTCTGTTCAAAAGCTTACACCCCCGGCTCCTTCTGAAGCATCAGTGAGTGCTTGAACCTTCTGTAATAGTTGCATATGAGTCCCACAGTTGTCCTCAGTGTGAAAAGATGGATCTCAAAATCATACAGTGATTGTTAGAAAGAGTTCAAATACACAAAAATGCTAAAAAAAAAAAAAACGAAAGAATTTGTGGGACCTGAAGGATTTTTTTGAAGAAAAGCGGGGAGTTTAACTGTTCAGGACAAACAAGGGACTCTTGAACAACTATCACAACAAAATAAAAAAAAGCTGTGGGTCATTTATATAACAACACAGTATTAAAAATCGAGTGTATGTAAACTTTTAAATGGGGTAATTTTTATAAATTCTATTATTATTTTCTCTCGGGACTATATGCAAACATCTTTTATGTAAGATATCTTGTTCAAGTCAGTACTAAATAAAAAGTAACATGCATTTTGTATGATCCCTCTTATTATATTAAAATAATTAACATTTTGCAGATTCTGCAACTATATGAACTTTTGACTTCACCTGTACTGTACTGTGTACGTGTCCCTTCATGATTAACATACACAGGTTTTGCATCATTTGTCCTTTATTTAGTTTATTTTTTGTTGTACTCAACCAGTTATTTATCACAAATCCAAAATAACACTGCCTTTGCCATTTCAGTCTTTAGGAAAGAATAGAAAACATGGAAAATACTGCTTTCAGTATTTATATAAACGCCTGAAAGATAAAGATGTTGTATTGGCAATTCCTTTCTGTAACACACAAGGTGTTTAATTAGACTTTCAGTGTACACACATCTAAAATGTATGTTCAATTAATATGCAAGATTTAGGTTTATAGTGGTTTCGAAACAAATGTCTCTAAATAATTCCTGTTATCAGTGCTATAATTTCATCATTTTACCAAGTCCCGCAACAACCTCAAAGTCCAAAGGTAGTTTCTTCGTAGAGAAGGTTTACTGTTCCCCATCAAACCAGCACTGAACTGATCAAAACGCAGCATAAATATCTCTAATAAATATAAAGGATTTGCTTTGACTTAAAGGGAGTTTTCGCATGAAATCTGATCAATCTAAAATGATATCTGTGTAAACCAGTGTAAAACGAGTTTAATCACATCAGCAGCTTGTGTATTGCATGTCCAGTTGTGAGTCCAGAGGTTTATGAGTCCAGTTTTCAGTGCATCATCTTCTACTCTGTCTTTTCATCCTCTCTGTCCATCTCGGTAAGAACACAGTAGCACACCTTCTGAATGAGTAAACCAAACGATGCTGGAAATGAAAACAGACATATCCATATCAGTATCAGGAGCAATATGAACTCTGTAAATCTAAATCACTGTTAGGAGTCTTACCAATAAACTTCCTGAGCCACATAGGCCTGCGTGTGGCAGGTAGATGGCAGCACAGGAAGTAGACGGGCACTCCTGATAAAGCGATGGCAATGCCGATTAATGAGTTGATGGTGTCGCTATATAAAGGCACCACCACAAGAAATACTGTGCAGAGGCAGAATATAATTGGGAAGAACAGGCTGAGCTGGAAGAAAAAGAAAAGGTATAATGAATGATAGACTATTCAGTAAGCCTGCTTGAGTTAACTTTTGTTAGTAGTTCGTCTCACACAAAGCATATCGTATTTCGGCGCTCATTTGTGATATATTTGTAAGACATAAATCCATAATAGTTATGAGTAATGACATTCGCGAAATCGATTTAAGGAACGCGTTTCCTCAGGTAAACGCGACTTCCATTCGCAAATGTATGTTTACATTTCTGACTTCAAGCTACATGATAATTGCTAACTTTTGATAATTGCTTCTGACCAAATCTATAATGTATTACTATATTAATGGTATATAATATAATAATATTATGATATATAATATATTGATGCAATTTTTGATGACAACAACAGCAGGATACCAGATATTTATATTTCACAATTATGACTTCCCTGGTGAAAAAAAAACCAGCTAAAACCAGCCTAGGCTGGTATTAGCTGTTTTTTTTTTTTTTTTTTTTTTTTCAGCACAATTGCAATTTCATATCTCACAATGTGTACTTTATATAATATAGTGTGACTTTTTACAGTTGAGGTCAAAAGTTTACATACTCCTTGCAGAATCTGCAAAATGTTAATTATTTTACCAAAATAAGAGAGATCATACAAAATACATGTATTTTTTTATTTAATACTGACCTGAATAAGATATTTTACATAAAAGACATTTACATGTAGTGTAGTCTGCAAGAGAAAATAATAGTTGAATTTCTAAAAATGGCCCTGTTCATCCTGAATGATCCACAGATGTGTGTTTTTTTAGTCATAGTTGTTCATGAATTGTCTTGAACAGTCAAATTGCTCACTGTTCTTCAGAAAAATCTTTCAGCATTTGTGTGTATTTGAACCCTTTCCAACAATGACTGTATGATTTTGAGATCCATCTTTTCACATGGCGGACAACTGAGGGAATCGTATACAACTACTACAGAAGGTTCAAATGCTCACTGATACTTCAGAAAGAAACATGACGCATTGGGAGCTGGGGAACTGGGGAACTTTTTTAATTTAAAGATCAGGGTAAATTTTAGTTATTTTGTCTTCTGGCAAACATGTAAATATCTTCTATAGCTTCTAATAGCAGTACTAAATGAAAAAATATATGATATTTAGGCAAAATAAGAAAAATATACATACATATATAGAATCTTCGTTCTGTTCAAAAGTTTACACCCCTGGCTCTTAAAGCATTGTGTTTCCTTCTGAAGCATGTTGCAAAGGGTTCAAATACACAAAAATGCTGAAAAACCACGAGTTTGAGGGAGCTAAAGGATTTTTCTGAAGAACAGCAGGCAGTTTAACTGTTCAGGACAAACAAGGGACTCATGAACAACTATCACTAAACAAAACAAAACACCTGTGGATCATTCAAGTAACAACACAGTATTAAAAATGAAGTGTATGTAAACTTTTGAACAGGGTCATTTTTATAAATTTGTATACTACTAATATGTAAATGTCTTTTATGTAAAATAACATAATACATGGGAGATGTTGGTTTGTGTGGTTACCTTTAGTGGTCGTGGTCTGTCTGGTTGTTTCCATCGCAGGTACATCTGTCCCAGGATAGACAGACCCACGAAGAACCAGTAGCTGAAGCTGTAGTAGTTGATCAGTCTAAAGACATCCTCCACACACAGGTACACAAGAGCCATGGCACCCTATCACACAACAAGACATCTCAGAATAGCTACACTTAGATTTATAGACACGAATGATGACTTTAAAGACATAAAGGTCAGGTGAATCAGGTGAAAACACACAATTGAAACAAAACACAAGTACATGTAATACAGCATATGATGACACAAATGAAGATGTTGTGATGGGAACTGACATTGAAGAGTAGGGCAGGGATGGGGGTAAAGCGGCTGACGTGAATCATGCACAGGTAGTCTGGCAGGTGGCCCTCTCTGGAGCCCACGAAGAACAGTCTGAGTGGAGATATGAGAATGAGAAATTGGAAAATGAGCTAAGAATGAAACATAGAATGAAAATGGTGCCTGAGAGGGAATAATGTGGTGAATTAGATGGCAGAAATGACACTGGTTATGGTACATGTTTTAGATGCTACTCACCTTGATGCAGCCACTATGGATGCGTTTAATCCTCCAAAGCAAGAGAAGGCAACAGCGACTGGTATTGTCCAATTAAAATACCCAAATACCTGGTCTGCAAATGTCTGTGAATTAAACATTTTTTTAATTAATTATTAATTAATTAGGCAAGAAACTCAGTAGAATAGCTAGATGAATAAAACTTGTACCTGCTTTTCTTTTCTTTTTTTAATGTACACTACTCTTCAGAAGTTTACTTTGAGTATTATTATTTTTTTATTTAACACTTTTATTCAGCAAGGATGCATTAAATTGATCAAAAGTGACTGTAATGGCATTTATAATATTATTGGATTATCTTGACCAGGCCTTTCTTTCTTCAGTCGAAAAGAAATTAAGGTTTATGAGGAAAACATACCAGGAATTTTCTCCATATAGTGGACTTCAGTGGGAGCCAACGGGTTGAAGGTCCAAATTGCAGTTTCAGTGCAGCTTCAAAGTGCTCCACACAATCTCAGCAGAGGAATAAGGGTCTTATCTAGTGAAACATCTGCCATTTTCTAAAAATAAGGGTCTTATCTAGTGAAATCGGTCATTTTCTAAAAATATATATATAAATGTATGTACTTTTTAACCACAAATGTTCTGCTATGCACATGAGCATCTTCACACATTACGTAATTACATTGAAAAAGTCACACGATTAGTTCTTTGGCTGTGTACTTTGGTTCAAAAATGTAGAGTAGGGCGAAAAACTCCATCTCACTTTCTTCTCCAACTTAATAATCGTCAGACATCATTGTTTGACTTTCTTTGCATGTTCACTTTGTAAACACTGGGTCGGTGCAAGACAAGCATTTGTGGTTGAAAAGTATATACATTTTAATTATTTTTTTTTTTTTTTAGAAAATGACAATTGTTTCACTTGACAAAACCCTTATTGCTTGACTGGGATCGTGTAGAGCCCTTTGAAGCTGCAATTTGGACCTTTAACTGTTGGCTTCCATTGAAGTCCACAATATGGAGAAAAATCCTGGAATGTTTTCCTCAAAAACCTTATTTTCTTTACTACTGAAGAAAGACAGACATTGCTTTTTTATTCTGGAAGTGAACTAAACCTTTAAGAAATGATTGTAATATTTTGCTTAATATTTTTGTGGAAACCATAATATTTTTCAGTCTTCTTTTGTGAATAGAAAGAAATTTTTGTATAATATTACACATGCATTTACTGTCACTTTTGATCAATTTAATGCGTCCTTGCTAAATAACCTATTACAAAAACTTTTAAAAATCTTACCAACCCTTAACTTTTTAACAGTAGGGTATACTCACCACAGCCACGGCGTCACTGTCCAGAATGGCAGGAATAGGCAGGATAGTATAGTAAGCCAAATTGGTAAGAATGTAGATTACTGTGACAATGGGCATGGAGATAGCAATGGCCAGCGGGAGATTTCTACAAAACAAGATGACCACCAGAGGGAAGCAGAATGCATTATCACACATACAATACCTGGCCTGCAATTAGGTCTACAACTCTCAAAGCTCCTAGAGCAACAGTTTCCCTAATGCTGACAAATGTGTTTCACATGTACACAGATGATTTTTACTTCAACCCAGAGGCCCAAATGGAGAAGTGTTTGGATAGTTTGTGGGTAGGAAGGTTGAAGGGGAGCTCTAGTCACATGACGGACCTGAGCAGCCCACAAAATGGCATGTGATCCAATCACGTGCTTGCTGTGTCCATTAAGTAAATCGAGTAACAATAAGGCCTTTAAATAGATAGATAGATTAGATAGATAGATAGATAGATAGATAGATAGATAGATAGATAGATAGATAGATAGATAGATAGATAGATAGATAGATAGATAGATAGATAGATAGATAGATAGATAGATCACCTCTCAGGATTTTTGATCTCCTCAGTGACAAAGTTGAGTGTGTCCCATCCAGAGTAGGAGAAGAGAGCAGAATATAACGCCAGTGCCACAGCACCTGGATCCTGAGATGAACCTGTGAACAACCCTTCAAAATTCTGTGTGTAACCTAGACCACAAACACACATAAACAAGCATAATCAGATTATATGATATATACAGATATAAGTTAAAAACAGGTGTAAAACAGTCTCCAGAATAGCTTTACCCTGGAATATCTTGACTAGTCCAGTGATGATGACAGCGATGAGGGCGATGACCTTCGCGTAGGTGAAAAAGTCCTGAACGCGTGTTCCATACTTTACATAGGCACAGTTCACAAAGGTCAGCAAGCCTAAGGACAAACACAGGTGAAGAACAAACACTTTATTAATATTTTGTGACTTGCATATCTAGGGTGGATATCTATTCGGCTTCAAAAAGACAGCCCGGCCAAAAATGTCTTCATTTATCTACCTCATGTCATTCCAATGAATTTATGTGACCCTGGACCACAAAACCAGTTATTAGGGTAATTTTTGTTAAAATGGAGATTCATACATCATCTGAAAGCTGAATAAACAAGCTTTCCATTGATGTATGGTATGTTGAAAAACTGGAATCTGAGGGTGCAAAAAAATCTAAATATTGAGAAAATTGTCTTTAAAGTTGTCTAAATGAAGTTCTTCGCAATGCACATTACTAATTAAAAAATTTGTTTTTATATATTTACAGTATGAAATTTACAAACTATCTTCATGCTTAATATCCTAATGATTTTTGGTATAAAAGAAAAATCGATCATTTTGACCCATACAATTGCTACAAATATACCCGTTCTACTTAAAGGTTGTATCAGCGATTTCTAGCCTAAAACATAAAGTGTCAATTTCAGCTGACCTTTCTTCACGATCCGCTCGCTGCCTGCCCCATAAATTGTCTGTGAAAAAACCGCGTCTCTCTGGTCAGCCTAGGGTCCAAGATATGCCAAAAAAACAATCGGCACTACCAACCTTTCCACAGATAAACAAACAGTGTTCCAACCAATCAGCGTCAGGGGTTTGGTGTTTTGGACTTTCGCTCCGCCTCCCTCACATCCCTGCACCAGTAGGAAAGTCCACAACACCAAACCCCTGACGCTGATTGGTTGGAACACTGTTTGTTTATCTGTGGAATAGTTGATAGCGCCGATTGTTTTTTTGGCATATCTCGGACCCTAGGCTGACCAGAGAGATGCGGTTTTTTCACAGACAATTTATGGGGCAGGCAGCGAGCGGATCGTGAAGAAAGGTCAGCTGAAATTGACACTTTATGTTTTAGGCTAGAAATCGCTGATGCAACCTTTAAGACTGGTTTTGTGCTCCAGGGTCACATATTTTGAAGAATTACCAGTTTTGATTCCGATTGACTTCCATGGAATTCATTGCCAACCAAAATGGTTTAGTTACCAACATTCTTTAAAATATTATCTTCTGTGTTCCACAGACGACAGCAAGTCATACCGGTTTGAAATGGTGAGTAAATTATAACAGAATGTTAATTTTTGGGTGGGCTATCTCTTTAAGGATCCACATGGGTGTTCTTGCGAGTCTAGTCACAACATCACAGCAATACCATGAAATGCATACGGTCTTCCCCTGTTTTCCAAGAGGATCAATGATCTTCAGGGGTCAGTTTGTTCTGACCCTGGAATGTCTTGATTTGTGTGAGAGGTTTGGACAAAGGGAGTGTGTGTGTGATCATGTGTGTGTCTTTTGTAAGGTAGTCTTCCTGGCTTGAGGAAGCAGAGCTGCTGACTCTAGCACTCCTGCTGGTTGTTTTGCAAGGAACGAAATAGCTTAGGGCAGCACTAAAGTTTGCGTGTGCGAGCAGGGCATTTTTTTTGTCGTACACAAAATCCAGCTGTAAGCACCTGTGCTTTGATACTGCATTCCAGGAAGGTGCATTCAAACAGTTTGGAACAAATATGTATTGCTTTGTATTGCAAACATTAATATTTGTATTTGTGCATTCGTACAGGAAAATAAAAAAATCTGTGGAAAGTGAACTGAAATTGAGAATCAGAGTGGGCAGTTTGCATTTAGTAGCCTTGACACCAAATGAGGAAGTTACCATGTGTCACATGACTTACTAACTCTTACAAGATACAGTCACTGTCTGACCCATTACCAGTTGGAAAACACCACATTTCTAAAAAAAAAAAGTTTACTAGTCTTGCTCTGACTTCATCTTATCTGTTATGGCTGCTATCAATGTTGCCTCAAGTTCATAAACTGCTCGCACACCCGTTTCTAATCTAGAGTCTCTCTGCTTAAGGAGGGCAGATAGTACACAGCCAGATATGGGTCTCATTCCTGTATGCTTATGTCATCTTTTAAAATGATAAAAATGCTATTGTAAAATTAACATCATTGACTTTCACTATATTAACAATATCTACGACATGAGTAAGTGATTATGTGTTTTTGTGGAATATGAATATATGTTATAATGTGATGTTATTTTGTTTCGGATAGGCTTGATGATTAAATGTAAATATTAATGCTTAAAGGGACCATTAACCCCAAATGAACATTCTTTTATCATTTACTCACTCTCATATCATTACAAATTCAAACCTGTTTGGATCTTCTTTGGAAGATAAAATATTTTTTTTTTCCAATAGGCATCAATGGTTACAAGAACTGTTTAACTACCAACACTTTTAAAAGTATCATCTTTTGTGTTCCACAGAATAAAGTAAGTCATACAGATTTGGAATGACATGCCTGGTACATGACAGAATTTTTCTTTGAAATAGGACAAGTACAAATAATATTAACATTGTGAATATTAATGTCCCTTAAGTAAGGAATAATTGAAAAATACCTTTACACCTCTGGTGTGCATTATTTTCTAAGAATTCAACGGACTGAAGCCAATTATTCTTCTTATACTACAGATACCACACCTCAAGTCATCAATCAGATGATATATTTCAAGCCGTTTGTCTGGGTTTTGTCCTGAAAAGGCTATTGTGAGTAGGATTTTTAAGCAGCTCATCCAACGCCTTCGTTGCTAATTCCAAAACGTCACTTTAGAGCTAGTCTCAAGTCTCAAGTCTTATTTATTTATATAGCCCTTTCTACTAAAATGTAGACCAAAGGACTGTACATCTAAAAAAAGAAACACAAGCCACATACCATACAATGATAGAATCAAGAATTAAAAGCCACAGAGTACAGATACGTTTTCACGTGAATTTTAAAAACATCAACTAATGGTGCAAGTCTAATATCAGGGGGAAGCGCATTCCACAGTCTAGGGCCAATGACAGAAAAAGCTCTATCCCCTTTTGTTTTTAGACGAGTTCTTGGAACAAAGAGCAGTAAACAATTAGATGACCTTTGTGATCTACCAGAGTTCATAAGCACCAAGTCCGTGATATATCCCGGGGCCATATCATGAACAGCTTTATAAACAAACAACAACACATTATACTGAATTCGATATCTCACAGGAAGCCAGTGGAGCCGTTCCAAAACAGGTGTAATATGCTCCCTTTTCGTAGTACCAGTAAGGAGCCTTGCAGCAGCATTTTGAACCAGCTGCAGTTTTGAGATTAGAGATTGACTTATTCCTACATAAAGCGCATTGCAGCAATCCAAGCGTGAAGAAATTAATGCATGAATCACTATTTCTAGATCAGGAACAGACAAAAAGGATTTCTTTTCGCGATAGTCATTAGTGACGATGCTTGAGCCATTGATAGCAGACTAATGCAGTTAATAACAAAGTTTAGACAGACGGAAAGAGAGAGAGATTAAGCTTGTGAATTACCTCTCAAAAGTGATCAGCAGCGTCTCTACTAACAGTGAAACTTTTAAGTTCATTTTCTTCAAGACCATGCCGTTGTTACCTCGGCTTGTGAGAAATGTCATGTAGTTTTTGAGTTGTTAATCATCAGAGCAGCGTTAACAACATTAGCGCGTATGCTAACATGTGTGCACGCGTCTGTGAGGGAGAGAGAGTGGGAAAAACAGAGTATGTGCTTTCCGTACATAATAAAACGTCATTTTGTGGCAAAAACATGGAAATAATCTGTCGTTTTTATCCTAGTGTTTACTGCATAGCAGCCGATCCCACCTACCCAATGCAAAGCTTCTTCAGCCTGCTGCCATCAGGGAGGAGACTGCGGAGTCTCCAGGCCAGGACCAGCAGACTGAAGGACAGCTTCACCCATCAGGCTGTCAGGTAGCTCAACTCTCTCCCGGCTCTGCCCCCACTCCCCTCTTCTGCCCCACAACTTTCTGAACTCTAACACACACACACACACACACACACACACACACACACACACACACACTGACCTGCACCAGTCACTTTGTGCAGCATTGGTCTGCCAACTACCTCACACTATTCATAGACAGTAACAAGACTGCTCTGACACTTTTACACTTTACAAGCTCTGTTGCACTACATTGTTTACATTGTTTACGTGGTTTGCACTCTCTACCATGTGCCCTTACTTGTATATTGTGTTTTTAATTTTATATATTATGTTTATTTGTATTTATTCATATTTTTTTAAATTCTACCTTTGTATTTAATGTTACTGTTTGTATTTAATGTTACTTGTATGCACCATGGGTCTGAGAGTAACGCAATTTCAATTCTCTGTATGTCCTGTACATGTGGCAGAATTGACAATAAAGTTGACTTTGACTTTGACTGTATTTATTTGTTTGGCCAGTATCATTGTGGGTTTTGTTTTGTAGGCTGTAAGGCCCTTTGAAAAAAGTGAATCCAAGTGATATAGACATGTAATGTGGTCAAGAGCTGGCTGGAACTATGATCACTGTACGTTTTCCTGAAAATAACAAGCAGTCCTCACTGCAGAGCTAATGCACATCACAGAACGTTCGTCAGCGGTCAGCCAATCAGATTTAAGCATTCAATGGGCCCGTAGTACAAAACAAAGATAATCAGAAGAAAGTATACATTGTATTTGTGAGAAAAGACAGAGATAGAAAGTGTATCTTTAGCATGAGACTGCTATCGTTATCAATCTGGATGTGCTTTTGGCTCCATTCCATACTGAGCTATCATTAGCTATTAGTCATAAAGGCAAGACTGTTAATCGGAAGGACTTTAGCTTCTAGTTCTTGGTATTGCTTCTTATCTTTCAATGAAGTGTGCATGTGTGTGTTGCAATCAGATTCACATAATGTAGATTTGTGGATATAATATGTTTACACATTTTATGGAAGCCAAACATTTTTTTTCTTTTTGTCACAAAAGGTTATTTCTTAGACACAAAATATCTTTATCTATATCTGAGTTTCTCAAATATTGCAATTTTAATGTCTCTTTTGTGACACACCTATTTCAGGTCATGGAGTTGCTATTAATTAGCTGATGACCTAATGAGCTGATGTGAACCCTGAATGCAAGACCAGGGTTGAGAACCACTGATCCAGATTATGCTGTGTGTGTGAAAAAAATCTTAGATTTCAAAATTCTGGAGCATTTCAAGAACTGCCAGTTCAACTATTATTTCTGTCTCAGTTTGCACTTTTTGTGGTGTCGTGCATGTCTGTGCTGAGCGAGACGAATCACGTGAATGTAACCCTCAACATCAGCAGCACTCATCTGACGCATTCTCTTCTCCTTCCCTTTTCCACTCAACATCAAATACTGACAGGCTTTCGCTATTTCTCATAACGTCATCATTTCTTTTTTCCTCCCCTTACCAAAAAGTACTGTTATGGTACCACAGATTTATCTTACTTTGTTTGTGAGTGTCTTTTGAACTCCGTATATTTCTCATGATGTTTTATACCATTTCATGCACTCTTGCTGTCTGTGGTAAATGTAGCTCTGTGTTTGTGCAGTGTTAAACTGCTACCTGCTACCCACTTCCTGCTGCCATTTTTTCACTCTTCGCTCACTTTCAAAGTGCTACCAACTTCACTAACATTCAGTGAATTGAAAAGCAACTAAACTTAGGATTCAAGAGCTAATTAAACCCCAAAATTTTAATTCTGTCATCATTTACACATCCTCATGTCATTTGAAACACTTTCTTCTTCTTCTGGCCACTTTTTGACAAAAAAGACAAACTGTCAAGCTCCAAACTGGGATAAAAGCACCGGAAGAATATCAAAAACACAGTCCACTTGATGAAAATATTTCAGGAACGGACTGAAATATAAGCCATTGCACAGTGGCAAAGCACATTGACATTCAAAGGTTTGGGGTCAGTGAGGTTTTTGAAATGTTTTAAGTCATTTAAGGCCACATTAAAGGGGCTATATGCAACTTTCTGAAATTTAAACTGGCACCTGTGGCCAAAAAACGGAACTGCTCTTTCTTTCTGCTCGCTCTTGCAGTGCACGCTCCGCTGCTAAGAAGTCAACATTATGTTTACAGAGGTAAGAACAGTCAAGTACATATATTGTAGGCTAATTGCGGACTAGCGTGAGATCTTTGCGGCAAGAGCGATCTGAAACGTTTAACATGAACGCGCTTGACGTCACATCCGCAGACAGCGCACGAAAAATCTGACCCGACAGAAAATAGGAAAAATAGGATACAGGCTTATAGGTGCACCCACTGTGAGCTGACAAGGTGTCAGTATGCTCATCAGGAGATGTTTGAGTCATAAATGGTCAAATAAAAAGGCTATTGTTACGTTTATTTTGGGGAAAAAGTTACATATAGCCCCTTTAAGAAAAAATACAGTAAAAACTGTAATATTGTGAAATATTATAGCAATTTAATATAACTGTTTTTGTTATTATGTATCCTGTGTAATCCTGTGATGGCAAAGCTGAAATTGGATATTTAATGATCAGCATCATTACTCCAGTTTTCAGTGTCACAAAATTCTTTAGAAATCATTCTAATATGCTAATATTTGGTGCTCAAGAAACTTTCCATTTACTATCAATGTTAAAAACAGTTGTGCTGCATAATATTTTAGTGGAAACCATGACACATTTTAAAAGATTCTTTTATAACAAGAAAATTCAAAAGAACAGCATTTATGATAAATTTAATGTGTCCCTCTTTCAACATTTTTTTTACTGACCCCAAACTCTTGAACACTAGTGTATAGTGTTAAAAATGTCTCATGTGTTCCACAGAAGCAAAAAATAAATAAATGAATTTAAAATAAATAAATCATAGGGTCTTGAAATGGTAGGTAAATGATTATGGGTGAACTATTCATTTTAACCCTCATTGCTCAAATGTTGTTCTTGAAGACTCGAAGACTTGAAGGTCATTGCACACTGAGTCCAAAAATTTTGTATGCTTTTTTTTTTTTGTATTCGTCATCCTTTCCTATCAAAATGCTTGCTAAGGATGCAAAAACACAGAAAATTTAACCTGATCGGAGGCAGTTAACAAATCGGAGAGAGTTTGTAAACGTGATTGACACAAAATGAGGTCGCATTTATTTTTTAACGTGCAAAAATTTCGGACGAGAATTTTGGACTTAGTGCACAAAGACCTTTAAGGTATACAAACCTTTTGAACAGTACAATTTTTAATGTTTGTGAAGAAGTATTTTCTTCGATTTGAGAATATTTTAAAATGTGAACTATTCCTGTGATTTCAAAAGCAAAATTTTTAGCATTACTCCAGTCACATGATCCTTCAGAAATCATTGTAATTTTTTGCTGTTTAAACAACTAGAATTTTTTCAGGTTTCTTTGATGAATAGAAAGTTCAGAAGAAAAGCATTTATTTGTATCTTTTGTAACATTATAAATTTCTTTATCATCACTGTCAGGAAAAACAATCAATTTAAAGCATCCTTACTAAATAAAAGTATTAATTTCTATAATTTCATCCACCCTGCCCACCAAAAAATGATACTGACTCCAAGCTTTTGAATAGTATAGTGTTTAATGTTAATTAAATAATGTTAAATAATGTCAATGTTAGTTCTTTATTTCAAATAAATGCTGATCTTTGGATCTTTCTATCTTAAAGATTCCTAAAAAAGTACTCAACTGTTTTAAATATTGATAATAATAATAATAATAATAAATGTTTCTTGAACAGCAAATCAGCATATTGGAATGATTTCTGAAGGATCTTGTGACACTGAAGACTGTAGTAATGATGCTGAAAATTTAGCCTTAAAGGGACAGTTCACCCAAAAATTAAGCTTACCCCCAGGGCATCCAAGATGTAGGTGACTTTGTTTCCTCAGCAGAACACAAACCAAGATTTTTAACGAAAACCGGTGCAGTCTGCCAGCCAAATAATATGAGTGGATACATTAATGTCCTAAGACGCAAAACGATCGATTTTTGTGAGAAACTGAACAGTTTTTATATCATTTTTTACCTTTGATACACAGCCACGTCCATCTGTCCTGAGCACGAGTTTAGCATCCGGCTCGTGACATGTGAACGCGCTCTGACGTAGTATACGCAAACGCCGGAAGCGATCTGTCGCATATATACAACACTCATTGTTTACACAGAGCACAGAGATTGTGGGTATAGCGGCTATTCAAAATGGTAATTACTTGCGCTTATCCTGTTTGTTCAAACCGATTTAAAGCTAAAAGATTACATTTGCTTGCGCAAACTCATCCGGGACTTTTCACCGATTTCCCCTTACGGCGTTTGCGTATACTACGCCAGAGCGCATACATGTGTAACGATCCGGATGATAAGCTCGTGCTCAGAACAGATGGACTTGCTGTGTTTCAAAGGTAAAAAATGATATAAATGGGTCAATGACGTGGCATGTCAATTCTGGTGTCCAAAGCATATTCATAAAATTAAAAATGTATACATTTTTAAATGCATTTCATTAAATGACTCAACTTTCCCCTCTTTAATTACTCTTGTGAGAATTCATTATAAATAATTAATCTTTAAGGAACTATTGAGCTCAAAAGTCCCAAAACGTCATTCCGGGTAACTGTCCCGGCTTAAAATCTGAGTACAAAAATACAATAAAAATGTAAATAATAAAAATAAAATATTTAAAATCTACTTGGGCATAATTGTATTGATGTTTTAAACGATACCTGCAAATATGGTTATAATACTGAGCTTAATTACATTTTAATGACAGAAAGACTTTTGTCCCCAAATTGTGATTTCTGTAATGTCATTCCTGGATAACAGACACCAATGACCATTTTAGACCATAATGCATTGTGGTATGTCATGTGACATAATATTGTATCAAAAAGAAGACCCTGAAGGAGCACCAGAACAAGTGCAAAGGTGAGTAAGCGTCTCTTAAAATGTTGATATTTTGACCTTTTCGGTCACTGATGCACTTTGTAGCAATATCATGTGTCCTTTTGGATAACACTGACAAACTATTTATAATGTTTTTATATGAAAAAACTATCTATTTGATCTAAAAGATTACCTTAAAGCGATGATGGCTAAGTTGTAGTTTTCCATAGGTGGTTAAATTAGTGCCTGATTATAAAGAAAAATATTTGTTTTGTCATTCCTGGATAACAACATGTCATTCTTGGATAACAAAAAAACTCTGTTAGCCAGGACATGTCATCCGTTATCCAGAATGACATAGGCATAACAATCTAGTTTTTAATTAACATTTGTAAACTTTTAGGTATAGTTATTAAAGTTATATTATTAACATTAACATTATTTACATAATTGTATGTTTTTTGCCGTATTTTTGCTGTCATTCATCTTGATTTCATATGATTCACATTTAATTATCATTGAATTGAACTTTTGTAATGTTAATGGTCAAATCATGAATAATGTAATCATTATTATTAATATATCCACATTTGGTAATACTTTATAATAACTACACGTTATTAATCATTATTTAAGCATCATTAAACAGTTAATTCATTAATAAATTTACGATTTAAAATGCAGCTATAAATTCTTAAAGGGATAGTTCACCCACAAATGAAAATTTGATGTTTATCTGCTTACCCCCAATGCATCCAAGATGTAGGTTACTTTGTTTCCTCAGAAAAACACAAACGAAGATTTTTAATGAAATCCGGTGCAGTCTGCCAGCCTTATCATGGATGTGGATGGGCACCAAACCTTTAAAAGTAAACAAAAACATGCACAGACAAATCCAAATTACACCCTGCGGCTCGTGATGACGCATTGATGTCTTAAGACACGAAACGATCGTTTTTTGCGAGAAACTGAACAGTATTTATATCATTTTTTACCTTTGATACACAGCCAGGTCCATTTGTCATGAGCACGAGTTTGGCATCAGTCACGTCACATGTGCACGCACTTCTGGTGTAGAATACGCAAACGCCGTAAGAGGAAATCAGTGAAAAGTCCCGGATGAGTTTGCGCAAGCAAACGTAATCTTTTAGCTTTAAATCAGTTTGAACAATCGGGATAAGCGCAATAATTACCATTTTGAATAACCGCTATACCCACAGTCTGTGTGCACTGTGTAAAAAATGAGTGTCGTGTACATGCGAAAGATCACTTCCGGCGTTTGCGTATTCTACAAAGAGCGCGTGCACATGTGACGTGACTGATGCCAAACTCGTGCACAGGACAGATGGATGTTGCTGTGTATCAAAGGTAAAAAATGATATAAATACTGTTCAGTTTCTCACAAAAAACGATAATTTCGTGTCTTAGGACATCAATGTATCGTCATGAGCCGCAGGGTGTAATTTGGATCTGTCTGTGCATGTTTTTTGTTTACTTTTAAAGGTCTGGTGCCCATCCACGTCTATGATAAGGCTGGCAGACTGCACCGGTTTTCGTTAAAAATCTTCGTTTGTGTTTTTCTGAGGAAACAAAGTCACCTATATCTTGGATGACCTGGGGGTAAGCAGATAAACATCAAATTTTCCTTTTTAGGTGAACTATCCCTTTAATGCTTGATTTATAAGCCTACCTACAAGTATGAAATTAAAGTATGGAAATACAATTATTAAACACATTATAGATATGCTTTTAAATCAAGAATAAAGCATTTATAGCTGTATTTATAAACTGCTTATTAATGTCTTTTAATGCTTTATAAATGATGAATTAACTGTTTACTAATGTTTAACTAATGATTAATAGCGTGCCGTTATTATAAAGTGTTACCCATTTTAAAACTTTTGTATAGCTTCTGGTGTTTTAAGGTCAATTCTGTTCTTCCAGATGCCTCTGTCTAATAAAGAGAGGCAGAGACGGTTCAGAGCCAGAATAAACACAGATGCAGAAGCTAGGGCTGAGTATCTTGGAAAAAAGAGAGCAAGGTATTAGGGTGATGATTCAGTGGAACAATAATGTGTCAGTAACAAGCAAACTTGAAATATTAATCAAAATAGGTTCACACTCATTTGTAATAAGCCTAAATGTTTTAGCGGTGTAATGTGTTATTACACATCATACACTATGCCATTGTTTATGAAGCATTATAATTTTACAGATTTACTGTAATATTTAGAAAATACGATTGTAATGAAATTGGTGTGATTACAACCTGCATCTAATACTCATTATTATTATTATTATTATTATTATTATTATTATTGTGTGTAGCTACTACAAATCAAGACCAGTTCCCAAAAAGCCTGTTGTACTTTTTTTAAATCATTAAAAACTGTGAGTTTTGCAACTGTCAAGTGTATCTTACTTAGTTTCAAATTTGAGTGTTGGAAAGAAAAATTATACTGATGATGGTTCTTATGGTAATCCTGAAAAATATTGCAGAATGTCATTCCGTCTAACAGTATGTCATTCTGGCTAACAATGACACGGGCAATTCATTTAACCCATATTTCTGTGTTAGATAACACAATTCAGCTTTTTGTTGAGTTAATGATAAAACAAGTCTTATTTACTTTATTGGAAAACATTTTTAAACATTTTCCAGTTTTTTTCTTTATTTGGTTCTGAATTTTGAATTAGCAGCAGCCCAAAATGAGCCTGTGCCTATATGAAATCCCAAATTGATTATATTAATTGTGATTAAAATGTAGTTTTCTGAGCACTAATTGTTTGTTGAGCTCCAAATATGGAGATAAGTACATTTGTATATGCCAACAATGATAGAAATGTAATTAATTTTAAAATTTATTACGTTACCCAGGAATGACATTTTCATGAGGAAAAAGATCTGATTCATCAAAAAAAATGGTTAATTACATTCTTGAAATGTGTAAATATCATTGCATTACATACACAACACTGTAATAAGTATAGAAAGTACTAACATTTAAATTTTTTGCCTGTTTTATTTTTTTCCACATTTTAAATCCTTATCCGTCATTCACCCAAATACTGTTCAGTTTCTTGCAAAAACCGATCGTTTCGCGTCTTAGGACATCAATGTATCGTCACGAGCCGCAGGGTGTAATTTGGATTTGTCTGTGCATGTTTTTGTTTACTTTTAAAGGTTTGGTGCCCATCCACGTCCATTATTTGACTGGCAGACTGCACCGGTTTTCGTTAAAAATCTTCGTTTGTGTTTTTCTGAGGAAACAAAGTCACCTACATCTTGGATGCCCTGGGGGTAAGCAGATTAACATCAAATTTTCATTTTTGGGTGAACTATCCCTTTAATCACAGGAACAAATTACATTTTAAAATATATTCAAATACAGAACAGTTCTTTTAAATAGTAAAAAAAAATATTTCAGAATTTTACTGTTTTTGCTGTACTTTGGATCAGAAAAAGACTTCTTTAAAAACACATTAAAAACTGGTAGTGTACACACACATCCACATGAATCAACTCACATATGCAGGCCGCTGCAAGCAGACGATTGGCCACGTAGGGCGCTATACACGAAGGGAAGATGGGCTGCACCATGTAGTTGGAGAAGGTGATGGCTATCACAGCCTGACTGGTGGGCTCGATGATTAGAAGAGAAGTCCACAGACGGATGAAAGCCAAAAAGCCTCCAAAGGCCTCCAGGATGTAAGCATAACTGGCACCCGACTTGGTGATGGTGGTCCCGAGCTCGGCATAGCATAGCGCCCCGAACACTGAGAAGATCCCACCAACTGTCCAAACTACCAAAGACAACCCGTAGGAGCCACTGTACATCAGTACACCTTTGGGTGAAACGAAGATGCCAGAACCAATCATGTTTCCCACGATGAGGCACACGCCATTGAGCAAAGATATTTCTTTTTTCAGTTTCATGGACTCCTGCGAGCCACTTGCCTTCAGGTTTCCATTCAACACCTCTGAGGAACTGTCCTCCGTGGGTTGGGGGCTGTAGGATGCCATTGTTTTGAAGGGCCAAAGAGTTGGAAGATATGAAAAAGACTGTTTAAATCAGTTCTACAGTCAGGAACAAAAGTCTTAAGAAGGTCTGAAAAATTCCCAGCTAGTTCTTGAGATCTTCAGGTGACATCTGGGAAAACAGAAGAAGAGTGTTCGGTATTTATACACACACATGCACACACATATAATAATCTCCAAAGAAACAGGGCAATCATAAAGAGCTTTCACTCTTGCGTTTCAAAAGTACATATGGCTATTACGGATCCATTAGACGTCATGGCAAATGGCTTTTTAAAGGTGTGTAAACAAAGCCGCACAGAGAAAAAGGTCTACATGTAAGAAAAACATCCAGCTTGCTCATATTCCTTATGGTGTGAGGCTAGATTGTGTGTCTTAGTCGACGGCTTAATCAATCACCATCCCTGACGTGGACATTGATCCACCTGATCTCTAGTCAACCAAGACCAAGTGGAGGGATTTTTAAAACGTCAAGTCCAATTCAAGTCTCTGGCATTTTATCTCTCACTCTCTCTCTCTCTCTCTCACTTTTAGTATGGAGACTTCTTAAGGCGTCAGCATGGTGATCTGTCACATGCGCCTCAAGGTTCAATGGACTCAGAAGAGCTACGCTCAAGAGCACAGGCTGTGAAACGTCTTCACATGACGATATGGAAAATATGCACATACAGGGACATGGCTAGTTAATTGACAGCTTGTATAATTAAGCTCAAAGTTGAAAGCCATTGATGCTGACTGTGGCAAACTATACACTGACAATGCATAATTTTGGCATAGGTTAACTAATAAGTCTTGCATGGCATTTTGAAATCTGGAGAGTTAATGGGAATTTTGCACTTGATGGAGCTACAGTTTCAGAATCTGCCAAATGTTAATTATTTAAGCAAAATAAGAGGGATCATGCAAAATGCATGTTATTGTTTATTTAGTATTGACCTGAATAAGATATTTCACATTAAAGATGTTTACATATTTGGGGGCAGCCGTGGCCTAATGGTTAGAGAGTCGGACTTGTAACCCAAAGGTTGCAGGTTTGAGTCTCAGGTCCGGCAGCGATTGTAGGTGGGGGGAGTGATTGTACAGCACTCTCTCCACCCTAAATACCACAACTGAGGTGAGTACAAGGCACTAGGTACAAGGGCGCTGCAGCAATGGCTACCCACTGCTCCGTGTGTGTTTTTACTACTGTGTGTGTGCACTTGGATGGGTTAAATGCAGAGCACAAATTCCTAGTATGGGTCACCATACTTGGCCTCACTTCACCTCCTTTCCTTTTCCTTTCCATATACTTCACAAGCGAAAATAATAGTTGAATTTATAAAAATGACCCTGTTCAAAAGTTTACACCCCCTTGATTCTTAATACTGTTACTGTTACCTGAATGATCCACAGCTGTTACCTGAATGATCCCCCCCCCCCCCCGACTCTTAATGCATGTTTTTTCCTTCTGAAGCATCAGTGAGCCTTTGAACCTTCTGTAATAGTTGCATATGAGTCCTTCAGTTGTCCTCAGTGTGAAAAGATGGATCTCAAAATCATACAGTCATCGTTGAAAAGGGTTCAAACACAAAAATGCTGGAAACCCAAAGAATTTGTGGGACCTGGAGGATTTTTCTGAAGAACAGTGGTCAGTTTAACTGCTCAGGACAAACAAGGGACTAATGAACAACTATCACTAAATAAAAAAGCACAGCTGTGGATCATTCAGGTAACAACACAGTACTAAGAATTAACATTGTGCAGATTCTAAAAGGGGGGTGTAAACATTTGACCTCAATTGTAGAATTCCGAGTCACCTGCTTGTTTAAATTCTAAATTTTAAAACATAGTTTAGAATTCAAACTTGTTGCAAGCCATTTTAGACCTTTAGAATCATTCCCACCTTTCACACAATAACTCCAGCAGTCGTATAGCTTTGAAGTGCTGTGTAATGGTTGGGAAGGTCTTATCACAAAAGACGAAAGTTGCATTAAGAAAAAACAAAAAGAGATAGAGATGATGATTAAAGAACTGAGCTGAGTGGGTGGACAGTGGGCAATTACTGCACATGATAATTAAACAGCCACACAAATGCAAGATCTTTAGGGACCGGAGAGCAAGGTTCAGGACATGCTGATAAGCGCTTTGAAAAAACAACTATAAAACAAAATCAGTTAAGTTTACAGCCTAAGCCACTATAGCCTTGCTGTGAAGCAGAATAATAAGTGAAATTTATTTTTGTAACTGTAAACTACTTGCAAAGTCTATGAAAAGAAACATGTAAGAGTACAGTAAGCTTTAATCTTGTATATATAAAACCTCTAAGTATACAATATGCATTTTACAATGATGTCTATGTAATTTAAAGCTTTGTAAAAGAATAATTCTGGCTTTAAATGACGGCAGCATAAGAGCTAAGCGGAATGGTTTTGTATTACCTTTTCCTCCAGGTGCTGAAGTGGCATCAGGATGCAGCTTGTACTGATGCTTTATCTGCCGTTCATTTTCGTAGACACGATCGAAGACACGGTGTAGTTCATGTTATTTCGCCGTGTGAGATCTCAGTCATATGGTCTGTCACGGCTAGCGCTCGAGTTCCCTTCCTTTCAGGTCGTGAGCACGAGACGTCTGAAGGAGATTGATGAACTTCTGCTCTCAGTCAAATACAGATTGCAAACACACACAGCGAGTAAGGGGAGGAGAAAACAGACAGAGCGCAGCTCTCTAAACTATTGAACCATTATAATACGCGTCTGGGTGAACTTTTAAAACATATGATCGGAACAAAACATGTTTTAGTCGAGACAGGCTGTCTGAATATAAAGCAGTGCTATCGTTCACTAAAATCGCTTTTGGTAAATAGCTAAATTAAAATATGCGATAAAAAAAAACAACTTAAAAAACGTAAATGAAAATTAAAAATGTTGCCTTGGCAACTAACTGAAATCAATTTTAAATTGAAGTATTAAAATACGCAAGCACTGAATGAAATTAGTTTAAATTATATTTTTTTTAAATAGCGTAATTATAATATAAAAAGACAAATACATGAAAAAAAATACTAAAACTTCAAAAGTAGATTCAAAATTCAAAATGAATCCACCTTTTTCTTCACGTAAAAATGGGCGCGGCCATTTCTAAATGGGACTGATTTCCATCTGCGCCCAGCTAGTTTTAGCTGTACAAAACAGCTAGGTTTGCTGGTTAATATTGCAAATTGGTGTGTCTTACCATATTATTTTAATGCATTTTTTTTTATTAATGAGCACACTTGTTTGTAGCGCAAACAGTTTTACCATTTACTGCGTTGGTTATTCGCGTTTTTTACTATGAACCGGAAATCTCACCCATTTAGCATTGAAGAAAAAGGTGCATACTTTAAATATATATCTACTTAACTTTTTAACGTGGAGGAAGTAAGCCGTTTTCTGTGAATGTGCGAGACTTCCGGTTCAGTAGAGAAATAGCAAGATAAATAACAGTGGTAAAATGATAAAACAGTTGATAGTTAAGATAATTACATTAAAATAATAAGACAAGGCACACCAGTTTGTGGTATCAAGCAGAAAAACAAGCTGTTTTGTACAGCTAAAAATAGCTGGATGCTGATGACACCAGAACCCTCGCCCATAATATTTACAAATGGTGGCACCCACACTTATGGGAAAAAAATAAGGTGGATAGGCTACTATATTCACATTAGATATGTGACCCTGGACCACAAAAACAGTCTTTTTTTAATTTTATTTTTTATTGAGAATAAATAAGCTTTCCACTGATGTATGGTTTGTTAGCATAGGACAATATTTGGTCGAGATACAACTATTTGAAAATCTGGAATCTAAGGGTGGGAAAAAATCTAAATATTGAGAAAATTGCCTTTAAAGTTGTCCAAATGAAGTCCTTAGGAATGCATATTACTAATCAAAAATTAAGTTTTGATATATTTACAGTAGGATATTTAAAAAATATCTTCATGATCTTAATATCCTAATGATTTTTGGCATAAAAGAAAAATCAATAATTTTGAGCCATACAATGTGTTGTTGGTTATTACTACAAATATACCTGGGCTACTTACGCCGGTTTTGTGGTCCAGGGTCACATATAGAGGAATTGCACTGGCGTAAAATCTAGAGTAGACATCTAGAGTCATCTACATGTGTAGAGACATCTACATGAATGGAAATAAATAAATAAAAGAAAAAAAATGTAGGATTGAGTTGCATTTTAGGCATTCTGAATGATGTTTTTTTTTCCCACATACTATATACCATACTCAAAATGATTGCTTGCACCTTTGGATTATTTACAGTACACACCTGTGTATGTGTCGACATCGTGTGGTCAAAATAGGATGTTACACCACATCTGTTTATCCTGACATGCAAAGGAAACACTTTCCCATTGTTGCTGTTTTTACTACTACTTTAATACTTTACATGTTATCTATGTTTTCTAGTATTTTTAAAACTTGTTTTCGGCAAGATTTTTACTTAACTCCTGTAAATCAAATAAATACACTGTGGGGTTGGTGGTTTATGAACCACCTGGAGTGCTGAGAGTGTAAATGAAGAGAAGCTTAACTTTATATCCATTGATTTCATAAATTCTATATAAAAAAAAAAAAATCTTCGACATCTCATTGTAGAACCATTCATCACTTCTTGCTGCTTTCTTGCCTCTTATGATGCTACATTTTGGCATAGCCTCTAGAAGATTTCCTTATTTTTGATTGAGACATGTCTTTATCCCTTCCTGAATGTGTGTGGACAAACTTCTACCACATGCCTTGTTTCTGGCTCATTGTTCGTCTCCCTCTCAACCTCAAAATTTCTCTCCTTGGTTACAGGTTGTCATGGTTTCGAGGGCCTGGCAGAGGCAGGATTAGGAGCCATTTTAGGGACAGCTGGCCGGGTCGGTCTCCACCTCCCCTTCATCCCGCGCAGAGACGCTCAGGGGGGATGAGGGGGGACATTGTGCAAGGATTAGAGCTTCCTGTGTGTCAGCCGCATTACACAGGGAGAGGGGGGGTGGGATGGAAAGAGAGTGAAAGAGGCAAAGAATGAAAGAGAAAATGAAAGAGCAAGCATATGAAAGAGAGCATGACACAGAAAGCGAGAGGGTGTTCGAGGGGAGGGAGTGAAGTCTGTACAGCTGCACACTCAATCACATTACACAAGTGTATGTGTGTGTGAACAAACACACACACGCACACAACATACACACATACGGCCATCAACATGCACACCACCAATCTGGGAAACTAAAACATTAAAGGAAGCAGACTTTTTAAAAAGAAGGGGGTGAATGAAGACAATTGCTGAAGAACAAAGTGCCTTATGGAACAACAATAACAAAAAAGCTTCATCGGATGCTGGAAATAGCTTAACAGGTGGCGGTTTTGTGTTCAACGCAATTAAAATAACGCACAAAAAAGTAAAAAAGTCTTGAGACATTCATTCTGACTTTATTTCTCTTTTTGACAAGTTAGGATCATATTACATCCATGAAAATTACAATACAAACAGGGCCAACAAAGTTGTGTCAAAGGTTCAAAACTTAAATCTACAGCAATTTTGAGCTGCTTTTGCTCATCTGCAGCATTGTGAAAACTGATTTGCTATTTTGATAATCAAATAGAAAACCCTAAATACTTATAAATCAATAGGGGCTTTTAACCCAAGAAGGTTGAACCTCATAAACCTCCCTTGTCAATAAGAGTTTCAGCAGTCACAGATATAGTGCAGCTATTTAGAGAAACACCTACAAAGTACAGCAGCATGAAAGAAGATAAAAACAGGGTACGTAAAACAAAATTGATATTTACATTCAGCTGCACATCAGTTGATCAGTTTTGGTATGATCTCTATAAACCCATCTCACACATCAGGTCATTCCCTTTTTTCCTAGAGTTTGCTTGAAAGTATATATTTTTAATGTAATTTTCATGTATATCCTGGAGTTCCAAATTGATTTCTGAAATTGCACTTAGACACATAATTAATGTGCTCGTCATTTGTTATACACAAATACTAGTTTCAAGATCCAATTTCTGTGCATCCTGATATTTGAAGTCGAAAGACTTACTAAGTCTTTATCAATATGATTTAATTGTCTTCATGGAAAGGCACTACTATTACATTTTATGATTTACTAATATTCTACAATATCAAACAATTAAAAACTACTCCTAAACACAAAGTTGAAAAAAGTCGTCATAGAAATCAGTAAACAAGAATAGTGCTAAAACCTAACTAATCACATTCTTTTAAGCAGTGTCTTCAGGCCTGTCGTCTTTGTCAGTAGTAGACGCAGGATGCTCAGTCAAGGACAATTTGTTTGTACTTTCCTCTGACATATTTTTAGCATCCTCTCCTCTCAGTTTTCGATGGGTTGACTCCTCCACAACTTTTCCCTCAGATGACTGTGAGGATGCAGTGCTGGCCAACTGATTCATACTTCCGCTGTGGACTTTCATATGCCCCTGTTGAAACACAAAAATTAGAAGTCTTGTTTCTAACGTAGACACATGTAGTTTAAAGAATATTTAATAGATAAAAATGTCATCTAACATTCAATCTACGTACCTTCAATCCACTGCGGCTAGCATACTCTTTTCCACACTCTGAGCAGCTGTAAGGTTTCTCTGAGCGCTGTGGTTGTGGAGGGGCTACGGGAGTCTCTGACGATGTCACCTCTGTCTTTTCTTTATCTTTCCTTTTCTCCTCTTCTGCAGGCTCTTGTGCATCCTCAGCTTTCGCCTTCTGCTCTGCGACTCTGTCTGGAATGTGCAAAGAAGCATTCTCTGTAGGTCGGTGAGAATCACCTTCATGGACTATTCCGTTTACATGATATGTTGTCTGCTCGCTGCTTTGGTCTGATTTTGACTCAGTGGACAACCCTGGGCTGGAGGGTGGAGTGAGGGCAGGTGACAGATCGAGAGCCTCAGAGGTTAAACTAGGTTTGGGGCCGCTAATCACCGATTTATGTGAAGCACCATTGTGCCATTTTTTATCAAATAAGATGTCCTGGGAGTTGGTCCGAGTACAGAGAGATAAGGGCGTGTCTTCGTCATCTTCTGCAGAGCCGTTGACTTGAGATTTGCTGTGATGGACTGCGCCATAATGGTTCTCATCTGATGGAACTGAATTGTCAGGTTGGCTGTTTTCTCTTGAGGCGTCCTCCTTCTCCAGGGTGACCGTTGGACTTGACTCAGGTGAGTTCTCATAGGGATCTGGATCTGACTCCATTAATTGATCTGCAACACCTGATGTTGCATCTCTTAGGCTAGCGCCAGATTCCAGTAAGCTGGCAGAGGAAGACATGCTCATATTTAGAGGAAGAGACTGAAGGTTTTTGGGTAAAGAAACCCCATCCATTTGACCAGGGTCTTCCACTGACTGAAGGTCCCCATTACCTTCTGGAGGCAATTGGCCTCCCAGATGCATTCGAATGTGATGCTGCAGTACCACAGCATTGGTAAACTTGCGCTGACAGAGTGGGCATGAATTCTGGCCACGTGCATTGGCTGGACGTGCCCTGTGTGTGGCTAGATGAGCCCTTAGACTTCCTTTTGTGGAGAAGGAGCGGCCACAGAGTTTGCAGGGGAATGGACGTTCACCCAAGTGAGTGGCCTGGTGGAGACGTAATGCCCTTGGGCAGCTAAGGACACGGAGGCAAACCCCACACTGATTAGGGAGCAAAGAGGAGCCAGTTGACCCTTGGAGCTCTTGGCTAGCCGGCTCACTGCTGGTATTCGGGTTCAGCCCTAAGGCAGCCATCATCTCCCTCCTGTAAGCTGAGATAGCATTAGCACTGGAGGTTGTGGATATGTCATTTGCCTGAGCCTGGCCTTCACTGATGCTTTTCGGGAGGGGCTGCTTCTCTAACTTCTGTGCCAGTCTTTGCAGCTTTGATGTGTCAGAGGTGGCAGAGGATGAGGATGGAGAGGAGGACGGAGGGGAGGAGTTTTGAGGTTTGGGGTATGAGGAGAAAGGGAAGGAAAGTGGGAGGTGAGGGGATGTGAGGTGAGGAGGGCGAAGAAGGGCAAGGCTAGGATGGTGTGCAGAGGGACCAGATGGGAAGAGAATCTTCGGAAGATGTGCCAGCTGGGAATATGGAGAACCAGGATGTAAGGTAGAGTGTGGTGGTGTATTCTCATCAAACCTCTGTTGCTTTGCACCTTTGAATTGACCAGCCATGGCAGAGGAGGTGATGGATGAAGACGACTGCACACTAGTGGAAACAGAGGCTGCGGCTGCAGCTGAGGCACGGTTAAGCTGTAGCAAAGAGTGGGCGGTGGAAAGCAGGGCCAGATCAACACTGGGTGGCAATGGAAGGGAGGAGGGAGATGGATGAGATGACCCGGACAGGAAACCAAGAGCTAAACTATCTGGCACACCTACGCTACCTTTAACCCCAAAAGGCTCCTCCTCCTCTGCTCGACGTTTCCTGCGCCTCTGTGATGGCCCTGAGCCAGATCCTGACTGGCTCTGCTCAGACAGAGCGGGTGGCAAGAGTGAGAGCGACAGCTCAGGATTTTGCTCACGGTGACGGAGGAAGTGAGCTTTGAGGTTGCCGCGGGTAGTGAAACGACTGAGGCAGACCGGACACTGGTATGGGCGCTCACCGGTGTGGGATCTCAGATGGATCTGTAGTGAGGAGTCACTGCTCAGAACTTTCCCACAGAACCGGCAGATGTGCTGCTGGCGGCCTGAAGAGGAGTTTGAAGATCCGTTTGACGTACTAACAGTGGAACTGAGAGATAACTGGTCCTGGGAGAGGCTGACCGTGGGCAAGGGAGGAGTTGGGAAATTCACACCGTTGCCATGATTGACAGAGGTGTTGGGAGACTTTTCATTGAGGTAACGAGGTGGAAGTCCTAGCGTTAGAGACAGAGGGTGCACAGAGGCTGAAGAGGTGACTAAGGATGAGGAAGATGTTGAAGATGAACTTGTGGAATAAAGAGCTCTGGTTCCATTTGTGTGAGATTGGTTGGGCTTGGATGTAGGAGCTTGGGGAATCAAAGAGGCACCGGAGACAGTAGTAGGTGGGGAGCTAGAGCCTGCATCACTTTGTTGACCCTCCACAGATCCCTGAGGTGCATCTTGGGCACTGACCATACCACCTAGGCGCAACACCTGTCTGCATATCTCCTCTGTAATCTGCATTTGGTGAATCTGTCTTTGCTGCAGGACCCTAAGCTCCTCTAACAGTACAGCGAGAGTTGGAGGCACCTGGAGTTGCTCTGAAGGTGATGAAGGAGTTTGGTGGATGGGACTAGGACTTCCTTGATGTGGTGGGGCACCCAGCGATGATGAAGAGGATAAAGAGGAGGAGGAGGAGGTAGTGGTGGTTGCAGAAATACCCATTGGTGGGGACGTCACAGTGGAGTGGGGCTGATGAGATAGAATATGAGTGGACTTCTGCTGGCTAGGTGGAGGAGAGTGGGTTTGGGAGGACAGGGAAGGGTGTGGGAAGTCCGGAGAGAGAGATGAGTGTGCGTTAGGCAGAGATGTAGAATATGAGGCAATGTGATTTGGCCAGTGGGGAGGCGATGAGCTCTCATTGGGGAGCGAGGGAGCATGAAGGCCGCCAGGAGATGGTCTTGGGGCCAAAGGAGGCTGACAGTCCTGAAGGGATGTAGGAGAGGATGAGGACGATGACGAGGTAGCTTCAGAGGCAAGAGAGGTGGATGGAGATTTCACTGGAAACTGGTCATCTGGAGAAAAATAAAAAGGAAAACAGTTTTTAAGTATATAGCATTGATTGATCAGGCAAGGGCAGTTATTTAAAAAACATTTCAATATTACTGCATTGTTTCATTATTGTATAATTCAATGTATATATTCATTGTTCTAATTGAGTTCTATAAGAACAAGTTCTGAGAAAGCCTATTTAAGCCAACCCCTTTGTCAACAGTTTTCTTTCACCAAAATGCTGAATGCCACTTGTCATTCCGCATTCTTAATGATCTTTCACCCTTAAATCACAACCTTCATATACCACACTCACATCTTCCATCCTCACTCTTGCCACAACTCACTAACCACCTTGCAGCTATTGCAATGCTTTTTAGAAGACAATAGATATCACCACAACAACCCATAACCCCTCTTAACCCAACCCTCTGTCCATCAACTACATCTTTCATCTCTCTATTCACCCTTCCCCCCTGACCCCACACAGGGTCAGAGGTCAGCGCATAGAAAGGGTTTTGGGCACTGTCCATGCGCTCTGATTGGCTAGATGACCTAACCTCATGAGCTCTAAGGTCAAATTCTTTTCGAATCTTGAGCGCAGAAAAAGAACCAGAAGAAGGGGGTTGGGAAAACAGTGGGTTGACTGACAGACAAACTATTTCCATTCTGTGGGATACTGATACACAAAATGACTGTACACTGACAAATCTGCTGAAGTACACCAGAAACGCTCAACCCCAACTCGAAAAAAAGACCCTCAGAACTTACTACCTGTCCTTGCCAATAGCTATAGAAATTGAATCACAAAGGTGCTGCATCTTTAAGATTCCTCAGTTAACTTTTTCTTCCATGCATACACGCAACAGTGCATTCTTTCTCCTCTCTGTATTCTAACAGTGGAACCCCCAACTGAGCAGAGGTATAAAGTGAATAGAGGCAAGGGAGTGGGTAGGGGGGAACACGGTGGGAGCAGAAAAGAGGAGCACATGGAAACATGAGAGAGAGAATAAGGGAGAAGAGGAGAGAATAGAGTGAGAAGAGATTAATCTTTACCCAAACACCCCCTTCGTCCCCTCCCCCTTTCCTGCACCTTATTCACACTGAATAGGAGACTTCTCTAAATGCATAAAAGACCCCCAGCAATCAAACTGACTATGCTGCAAGTCTCTTGGAGGATTGACATTAGTGAAAAGCTAACGCAGTTATGGCCCCTGAGTGATTCATGTCAACATAATGACCGGCCATACGGCCAAACACCTTTAGACCAACCCTCCGGCCATGTCTTCAAGAGCCTTCTTTCAATATAACACACTTAACAGACATTTTGAGCGGGAAATGTCAGCAAACTACTTATTTTTGAAAAGTCAGGTCATGACAGAAATGTGAGCTGTGTGCTGGAGATTTTAAACAATGGCTTACTGAGTAGAGGGCCAAACGCACTAGTGCATTTCAACCTGTATCATAACTCTTAAGGTAATAAAACTTTCTCAATACTTGGGTAACAGGTGCTCTTGGTAAATTGTAACTAGTTACACAAAACTTTTTAATTAACCAGTCGTTTTTTAATAATAAAACATCACTATCAATTAGTCCAGGGTTACAAATAATTAACAAAGGAATGATTTCCTCACCTTGCGGCATCAAGCGGGTGCCCCCGGGGTCTGCGTTAACGAGCTGCTGGGGCCGTTTCTGTTTCCGGCGTGACATGATTCACGAGCAGACGGTGAGAGTTACGGGCATCAACCAACTTTGCAAAGCAAATTATAAAACCGGTATTTGAAAAAATAAATACCGAACTCCCGTGTTCACAAATAATCCACCTTGTAGGACGCGTTAAGACAACATCAGTTAGTTAAAAAAAAATAATGATGATAAAAAAACTTGCTGAAGCAGACCATGACGTCGTCCGCTGTTGCTGTGTGAACTGGCGAGTGCGTGTGTGGCTGTTTTTCCTCAACAAGTCCCCTCTTTCTCAAACTTGTCCACTCTGCGGACCCCCCTCCCCTCCTCTCCAAAGACACACACACACACTCACACAAAAATACAATCTCTCCTTGTTCTGACATTTGCATTTCAATGGCGCGGAACACCGTCTCTTTTTCTTTCTTTCCCCCTCTTTTACGTTTCTCTTAATGCTAATAGCAGCTCTCTAGTAATTTAGACAACTGAGTTATATATCAATACGAGTCAATACGAAATTTCCTACCTTTTATGATTAAAAATACGCTTGTAATGTATGCAAATCCTACTCAAGATTATGACATCTGTCTGTTTTAAACAGCTTAATGACTACAGTTCATTTGGTGCGCCATTGAGAGTTTTTGAGAACGACACACCTTTTGTGTGGGCAGGTCTACTAAGATTTATGTGAAATCTAAATGGGCGACATTGCAAATCATCTGACTCACAGGAAGGTAAAACAAAATAGACTGTAAGTGTTATCAGGTTACCTAGTAAGAAAATAATAGCTTAAGTAGCCTATTGAAAGGAATAGTGGAAGATTATGTATGTAGAAATACACCAGATGTTAAAGTTATGTTAAAAAATATATATAAAAAATAGCTTAAGGCAGATGATGAGGAAGGTGATGGGATAAGATAAAACGTCAAGCAGCTTATAGACTATAACTGCACGGGCTACTGGAGTAAAGACCCCCTGCGGCTCGCTCACTTTGTCGGTGCGTCCGAATATTCGGAGCTCTATTTAAAATGCATTGAATAGGAAGGGAATTTCCAACAATGGCGACCTGGACACAGTTGAGTGGGCATCTCTTTCTCTCTCCTCACCCCCAGGATCCATTGCCGCTCCACACAATGCCCCCCTTTCACCCCCGCCTCTGTTCCCATACACCACGTGGAGGAGGGATGAAGTGAAAAGCCATTTTTAATTAGATGTATCAAAAACAAGCAGCCGACCTGCACCGTATCTCACATAAGGCCAAGCGGTCTGCTAATCATAAAGTGTTTTTTTTTATCTTATACATTAGTGTGTTTGTTCATGTACAGGCTTGTTTACAATAACAAAGTATAAATTAAGATAAAATGATTAAATATCACAATAATATTGTACTGTAGATTTAACACAAACCATTCATTCAAAAAAGAGAGACACATTGAGTGATATCATGGCTCGTTTTACTACTTGTTGTTAATTTGTTATACAGTACTCATCAGTGTTGCCAGATTGTAATGCTTTACTCTACATTTGTCTGGTTTTGATTAAATTGTTAAAATGAACTTGGTTGGGCAAAATTTAGGCTGATTTGCATTGATTTGGCATTTTTCTAAACATTTTTTAATGCTGTTCAGAGGAGGCACCATTTTCCAAATATATGTGTTTGCTCATAGTTCTACCTATGTAAATCTAAACAATGGCCAAATGGGGATATATATAGGAAAAACAGAGAAGAGAAGAAAAGAAAAGCGGAAAAATGTCAAGACCTTTACCTTTATCATGCCCCTTTGATGCACTTGACACTATGGAGGGAGAAATGCTGCATCTGTTTCTCTTCTGAGAAGGCCATTGATGTATTTTGGCTGGAGGAGACCAGTGTTTCCAGGAAACACTTAAAGGGATAGTTCACCCAAAAATCAAAAATGAAAAGTCATTAATTACTCACTCACATGTCGTTCCAAACCTGTAAAACGTCTTTGGAACACAAATTAAGATTTTTTTTTTTTTTGATGAGCTTTCTGACCCATAGACAGCAAAAGTCCTACCACGTTTAAGGTCCAGTAAGGTACCAAAAGCATTGACAGAATAGTCCATGTGACAGTAGTGGTTGAACTGTAATTTTATGAAGCTACGAGAATACTTTTTGTGTGCAAAATAACTAAAATAACATTTTATAAATGTGGCACTCTTCAAAATGGCACTTGGAGGAGAAGAATTGTTGAATAATGTTGTTATTTTAGTTTTTTGCACAGCAAAAAGTATTCTCGTAGCTTCATAAAATTATGGTTGAAACACTGATGTCATATGGAGTATGATGTTCTTGGTAACTTTCTGGACCTTGAAGTTGGTGGGACCCTTGCTGTATGGAAGGTCAGAGAGCTCTCAAATTTAATAAAAAAATATCTTAATTTGTGTTCCGAAGATGAACAAAGGGGTTTGGAACGACATGAGGGCAAGTAATTAATGACAGAATTTTCATTTTTTGGTCTCTTTGATTGATTTGATTGATCTTTGATTTGAAAATTCAGCTTTGCCATCACATGAATAAACTAAATTACATCATAAATTGTAATAATATTTCACAGTATTACTGTTCTTACAGCACTTTGCAAATAAATGCAATCTTAATAAGATCCACAAGAGACTTATTTTAAAAACATTATTTTTAATAGTGCATAACATATATGGGACATTCAGCAGAATTTTTTCAAAGTCAGAGTTGAAAATGTCTTGAAAAAAATTAGCGTTTTTACACAAATTTTGTAAATTGTATGATATCCGAGGCACACTTTTCTAATTGTGCAGTTAATTCTCATAATTGTATATTCAAAATATTTTGGCATATTTGTCTTCTCCCCAAATTTATCACTACTGAAACACAATAATATATAATTTAATAAGAAAGGGTTATATTGACCTATTAAGATTTTGCTTACATCTTCTTGTGAATATATATATATATATTTCATTAAAAAGTTTTTCAGAGGTAAATCAATAACAATTACAATTTTAACAATATTTTAAGTGCGATTTATACAATTTTTTGTATTTTGAATTCAAATCCAAGGTAAAAAGTTGTTAATACTGATTTCAAACTTAAGGATTCATTAGTTTGAATATACATTGAACCAAACACTATCATAACATCTTAGTTAATAATTCAGTATACTTTATTTTTGACAAAACATCCCATGTTTCAGTCGTGACTGCACATTTTCGGTAGTGACAATGCTTTGGTAGTGACCACATCGCATTACAGAATTTAACTTGCATACTAAAACACTACTAAAATACTAAAAATCTGCATTACTGAAATTGTGTTTATTTTCCTTAAATAAACAATTATGTGTTCCATTTTGTCACTACTGAAACAATGATGACATGTTTCAGTCGTGAATGTTACAGTAGTGACAATTTTATCGAATAACACCCCCCAAAAAACAAAACAAAGATGTCACTACTAACTTCACCAAATATTTCAGTCGTGACTGTTTCAGTAGT
Source organism: Garra rufa (assembly GCF_049309525.1). Lineage (NCBI taxonomy): Eukaryota > Metazoa > Chordata > Actinopteri > Cypriniformes > Cyprinidae > Garra > Garra rufa. The sequence continues at coordinate 51,866,260 of NC_133363.1, forward strand.
AACATTTTTAGATACTTTTGAAGTATCAGCACATGGTTACTGAACAGCTGTACACATATAAAAACTAAATGTTATGGAATAGCTCCCCAAAAAAGTGTTCAATTATAGAAAAATGGTGTTTGGCAGTGACATTATTTAAAGTTACACACAGATTTTTCAGACTTTTGAACACATTTACCTCAAAATGATAGGGCCTATCTACTCACCATGTAGCTGAGAGAGAGTGACACAAATATTTCCTGATCATAAATGTAGGGGTGCAGTTAAATCAGTCTCAGCCAGTGGACTAAAACATTTACTGTTTCAGTAGTGACGTGAAAATGCAAGACACAAGATTTTACACAAGATTTCATAATTTACAAAGAAAATATAAAATAAATATTTTTTGAACTTTTTTAGAAAAACAAAAAGATATTTTTAAAAACAACAATGAAATGATTAATAATTTGAAATTTAGTACCCACTAAATGATGATTTTATATGTATTAAGCTTACTTATATTTTGAATATTATTGTGGGTTTCAATAGATAACTTAGTAAACATCTAAGATTTTAATACTTAAATGCTTTTTGAATGTGTTTTTTTTTTTTTTTGGTTGTGGGACAGCAGTTTGGACCAATTCTGTAGAATGGCCCAATGGATTCCTTAGACCGAACCACCACATATTTAGGTAAATGAACGTCAAATTTTTCTGATTCTTCTTCCTATGAATACATAAACATTATTTAAAACGGTCTGTTAAAAGTTTTATCATCGTTCAGTCAGCAGCCAATCAGATGAGGGCAGTGAAACCCGCGCAGCCTTCTACTTGTACCTGACTGTAAATAATGGACAACACACATGCAAATTCTCGGTAAACTATCATGAGTTTATAAAGCTATATATTTGTGAAGAGCTATATATATATATATATTATAACCGCATTGGTTTGATTAAGTTTTTGAACAGCTCTATGAAAGCTTGGTAATTTTTTTCCCGCGCTTTGCTAGCTTACACGTAACCTTTCATCATCTTTCGTCAGCGTAACCACTGAAACAACATATAATAATATAATGTTTTACATTTCTGTTTCCTTCCACAAGAACCGCCATGTCTGCATCTAAATTCACCTTGCTGTGTAATTCGCATAAATGCCGGGCAAAGCTGAGTGGGTTCGCGTGGGTCACGTCCTGCTCTCATGTATTCTGTGATCAACACGGCTCGGAAGAGTTCAGCCGCACACCTGCCATCTGCCCCGCTTGCTCCTCCATGCTTCCTGGGAAACTGGACGTGATTAGAACCGAGATGGCACCGTCAGAGCAATACAAGGCTATGGTTTTGATCGGACTACCGCCCGAAACGGTTTTGGAAATCAGTCATAAAGCGCTAGACTTTTGGACATACCAGGTTTGTTGTCTGCAGTGTTGAAATTCAGTATAGAGAAACTAAGAAAGGTTGGGATTAATGCACCTTTCTTCACCTTCCTCTTTTGAATTTTGTTTGTGGTTATTATCAGGTCAACCAGGAGAGGTTGCTGATGGAGTACAATCTGTCCAGATCTGGAGGACAAGTGCTCCAGATGGAGAAGTTTATGATCCAGCAGAACCAGAGCAAAGAGCATGAGTTAAATGCATTGAGAGGAGAGATTGCATCACTGAAAAAGGTCTCAAATATGATCATGCCATCAAACCAATGCCCACTCGAACTGCTTTTCAAAAAAAATTGAATATAAATGCAATCAAAACCAAAAAATGTTCACCATAAAACATATTTTTTTGGTCCTTAAAAAATGACAGCAGGAACCTTTATACTGTTATAAAAACGTATTTAAAATAAATTCAAATCTTTTAAACTTTCTGTTAATTAAGAAAGTATTATGGTTTGCACAAAAAATGTGACCCTGGACCACAAAACCAGTCATAAGGGTCCATTTTTGAAATTGAGATTTATACAATGCAATACAAGATTTATACAAAATGTAGACAAATAAGCTTTCCATTGATGTATAATTTTAATAAGATTTGAAAATATTTGGCTCAGATACAATTATTTAAAATATGAGGGTGCAAAAAAATTAAATATTGAGAAAAATCACCTTTAAAGTTGTCCAAATGAAGTTCTTAGCAATGCATATTACTAATCAAAAATTAAGTTTTGATACCTTTATGGTAGGAAATTTACATAATATCTCCATTGAACATGATCTTTACTTAGTATCCTAATGATTTTTGGCATATAAGAATAATAACAAAAAATTTTAACCACACAATTTATTTTTGGCTATTGCTACAAATACACCTGTGCTACTTAAGACTGGTTTTGGGGTCCAGGGTCACAAATATTAAGCAGCACTTAAAAAAACAACAGTTTTTTAAACAATGACAAAATGTAATGACAAACTATGCCATCACAGGAATAAACAATTAAAAATATCTTTAAAAAGAAAAGAAAAAAGTGAATATATATAATAGTGTTTAAATAGTGCTTCACAATTTTATTGTAGCAATATTAAAATATGTTTTGAGGTTACACATGTTGATGTGCCTTTAGCACACAATGTAAAAGTTAAGATCACAAGAAACATTTAATCACGTGTGTCCATGTATTTTATATATAGTATTTCTTTAACAGCCATCAATGTTCAAAGCCATCTAATTTTCAACTTTTACATTCTCCAGGTGCTGGAAGAATATAAACGGAAGTACAATGAGGTTTTGGAGCGTCTGAATGAACGAAATAGGCAATATCAGAAGCTGCAGGGACTTCTAGACTCACTACGGAGGCACACGCTGGGAACAGGAGAGAAGGATCACATTTCCCACTCTTTCACTTCAGGTCAGGGGGGGGAAAAGCAATGGGTAGAAACAAGTATAATGGTTCCTTATTTAAACTTATTGTTATTATTATAATCATATAGTTGTCTACTTTTACCCTGCATCAGTAAATCAGGTCAAGAGTTCTTTGAGACTTTGCAATTTGCAATTATTGTCATCAGGTTTGGTCAAACAGCGCTCTCCCCATAGCAGTCCTACATTCCTGGGACCAGACAGTGACAGGTTCTTCTCACTTGGACCAGAAAATGCTAAAACGTTCTTCCAGTTCAGCACACCCATCCGAGAGAGAACCCAATCTTTTATCAAAAAAAACTAAGTTTGACTCGAGCTTCACTATGATGCTTTTTTCTTTCATTTATATATTCTGACTTCAGTTCTGACTACCAAATATGGTTGTTTCTGTTTAGTTCCTTGTTCTTTCAAACTGGATATTTATTGATAAAGCGGTTACACAGAGTTTAAAGGAGGAGTTATGATGTGAATATATTTCCACTAATGTAAATTACCTCATTGTGGAAAATAACTCATAATTAAACAATTTTGGAAAAACCCTACGTAATCATGTTTATTATGTGTAGGAACTGGCAGATTGATCAGAGCAAGACTGGGATTTCTTTTTTTTTTATTTTCACAACCCAAATATGAAACAGACTGCAGCACAATCTTAACAATGATGCCCATCAACAAACAAGAGGAAAATTAAAAAAGGGAAATGACTTGGAAAAACATATGTACAAAGACTTTTGTTCTCACAAACCAGAACAGAACAAAATATATACAAAATGGAAAAACACTACCCTCTCAAAGTTCTCACTTGTAGTCCTCTCTCTGGGTTTTCATTCACTTTGTGGTTTGTAAGTAACAAAGGCAGCGCTTTGGCTTTTCATCACCTGTCTTTTCCCATTGACTATAAGGAGCAAGGGGGAGTCCACACGTATACTCCTGAAGTCATATGACTATAGAGAGAAGCAAAGAAGAAACCGGTTATAAAAACATCATTACAAATATTACATCTTTTGCTGTAGTGTGTTAGTAGGAAATATCACTTAATATTTCCAAACATTCATTTTGCCATTAATTGTAATAATCCAGTGAGATTTTTGTTTGCACAACAGCCAGTGCTCCATACAAAGATCTGATCTCATTATCATCCAGTCTGTCTGGAATGACCTGAAGAAACAGAACAAACTGAGACAGACTAAACCCTGAAGAACTGTGGCAACGTCTCCAAGATGCTTTAAGAAACCTACCTGGAAAGCTTCAGTACTGTTAAAAGTTTAAGGCACTTGGGTAAAAAAGCTGTAAAATGAGAATGCTGTCAAAAGTTTTCAGAATTAGATTTTCTTTATCAATTAACTTCTATTAACTGAATTAAATCAACATTTGGTGTGACCATCCTTTGTTTTTTTACAGCAGCTTTTTCCCTAGGAGCACTTGTGCATAGTTTTTCAGGTAGCTTTGCGAGTAGATTTTGTGAAGCATTTTGGAGACATTGCCACAATTCTTCAGGGTTTAGTCTGTCTCAGTTTGTCCTGGTTCTTCATGTCATTCCAGACAGACTGGGTGATGATGAGATCAGATCTCTGTGTGGAGCACTGGCTGTTGACAGACTCCTTGTGCAAACAAATCTCACTGGATTATAGGGCTGGGCGATTAATCGAAAAGTAATTGAAATCGACATTCAGAACCTATAATCGATCAAATTTTTCCAGGTCAATTATTTCAATTACTTTCCCTTTAAAAACGCTACTGCGTGTGGAGTCACGTGACCCCGCTCCGTTACGTTGCGTTATTCCGCCGACATGTCGATGGAGAGCTTAAACAGTATTTATACAGTAAAAAGTATTTACAGGATATACAAGAGTAATTTTATTTAGAAGAGATACTGCTTATTTTCTACTTTTAGTATTTATTATTATTTTATAAATAATTTATTTTGTTTCCAAAAGTGCAAGTTATTTATTTTCACTAATTTAAGAAAAATGTGACTTTTCATTTTAAGCAATGTGTGCTTTAATTTCAGTTGTTCAACACTGATGTTCAATAAATAATCATAGATAGTAGATAGTGTGTGCACCCTTCATTCAAAAATCTCTCACTTGTAATATGTGAGCATATTTACTGTACAAAACTTGTCAGTGAACTATGAGGGCAAAAAAATAAATATTATTTAAATATAATTAAATATAATTTTATTAATGAATAAAATAATCGTTCATTAATCATAATCGGGTTAAAATGTTCAATTAATCGAGATTTTGATTTTAGGCCAAATCGCCCAGCCCAACTGGATTATTACAATTAATGGCAAAATGAATGTTTGAAAATGTAAACTGATATTTTCCACTGACACACTACAGCAAAATATAAAAATAACTGACTTAAAACAATTTTTTGTTGGTGAAAGTACTAGTGGCCTAAAACGTTTGCACAGTACGGTATTCAAAAGTTTGGGGTCAGTAGGTAAATATATTTTTATAGAACTGAATACTTTTATTCAGCAAGGATGCATTAAATTGATTAAGCAGCACAACGGTTTTTAACATTGATAATAATATGAAATATTTCTGTGACACTGAAGACTGGAATAATGATGCTGAAAATCAGCCTTGCTGTCACAGAAATCAATTACATCAGAAAAGTAAAAAAGTAACTTTAAATTGTAATAATATTTCAGAATATTGTTCTTACTGTATTTGTCAAATTAACACAGCCTTAGTGAGCACATGTGACTTCTTTGGAAAACATTTTCAAAATCTGAACGACCACAAAATTTGTTATTGTAGTGCAAGTGGAAGTATAAAACTTTAAAAAGTATAATGAAAAGTTATTCACGAACCTTATCTTTATGTGTTACGCTGTGCCGTTTGACCTGTGGTTCAGGAATGACTACAGTATCCCCTATTAAAACACCCCAGCTGTCTGCTGTATTATACACCATGACTACACAACAGGTCTCATCACTGTCCACCATGCCAAATGTACTGCAAGACAAAAACAAGAAAACCATTTTAAAAATAAAACAATACCAACAGTAAACATTCAACTATTTCTAGTAACCATTCTGGTTTTGTTATTAAATGTTTAGTAATTTTAGGCATTTAAACTCACAAGGCCATACGGCCCTCTGAGGCCAAACTGAAGACCACTTTTCCTAGTGCTGCCACCCCACCGTTTTGGCCGTGAGTGAGAGCGGATAAGCTACGGGGTTCAAGGCTCCCCACACGGCCTGATGGAGACCGGAACTGAGGGGAGGAGCATGGGCCCAAAGCGGAGGTACTGAGTGAGGAAAGCATGTTACGAAGACGCCGTGCTTTTACTTTTCCCTGAAACACAAAGAGAGCGGGGTTATTTGTGGTTTCTTACAGACCTCCAAATTACTGTTTTGACTGTACTCCACTGCCATCTCCTGGAAACAACCCAAATAGCAACCAAAGATGCAGACAGATGCAAGCTGTGTTTCCAAATGCCCCAAAATCAAGATTTGGTGTTTATTTAACACCCTTTTGTAAAACCAGACAGTCAGTTCACAGTGAAAGAATGCAAATATGTACATTTCCCCACTAAACTCAACAGAAACTTTAGTACAATATGCAGATATCGATCATTATTATCTGCACCCTGACAGCGATTGGCTGCCACCTTCCATTTTCACCCAATGTTTGGAAAAAGTTAAGCATGTCTGAACTTTTTAACATTCTCAGACACCCTCAACAGATGCTGTCAACAGCTCAGCTCCCATAAAAATGAACTGAAAATGCCTGTTTTGCGCCAGTGTAAACCATAAAAGGTCGCTGTTGATTTCTCTCACCTTATTCTCTAATAACACTGTAACCTGGTCTAGGTAATTCAGCAGCTGTTTTTCTCTCTCCCGAGCATCTTCCCAGCCAGGATCCAGAGCTGCAGCACGGCTGTATCCATCCAGAGCTGAACTGTACATCTCCTCATACTGGAACAACTAGTGACAAAAAGGAGTTTCTTAGGCCTGCTATACATAGCGGAAGTGCAACAGCACATTGTTTATCAGTTTATATATGTAACAAGATGGATAAGATGCTGGTTTTACTGTGACGCATTTGCTGTTTTGAGGAAACAAGTGAAAAAGCAACTGTGTGAATTGTTACCGTAGCTCTGTTGAAATGGAGGTCAGGATTCATTGAGGATGTCTTGTCGATTTTCTCCTGTAAATATGCACAGATAAAATTATAATGTAAATTGATGACAACTAGCTTTGGCTTATTAAACAATATTAAACAAATTAATGTTTGGATGATACCTTAGACCAGGGGTTCTCAACTCTGGCCCGTGAGATCCATTTTCCTGCAAAGTTTAGCTCTAATCTTGATCAAACTCACCTGTCTGTAACTTTCTAGTGATCCTAAACAGAGATTGTCTTACTATAGGGAGATGAGAGGGTCTGTATTACTTATTACTGGAGTAAGCGTAACGGCTAACTTGGATCACGTGTCCCTTAATAACCAATCACATTACAGCCTTGACATCATTGAATTCTAGTCAGAGTTGTGTGACACTCTATCACTGTTTACGGATACCATAGGAATGAATGAGCAGTGCCATAAGCTGAATTCCACCTGTCGCAAAAAGTCAGTGACTTCTCTTATAAAACAGCATTTTTTTTTTCATAGTAAACTCTAAAAACAGTTCAATACAAAAGTATTGTTTAGTGTAAAACATGTTGAAAACTAGCAGATAGGCTGTTGATTCATTAAATAATAATCTGTTTCCTCCAAAAAGCTGGTTATATTCAACATAGTGAAGCCTCTCCACCATTGACATTCATAAAAAAAAAAAAAAAACAGCCTCTAATCTCCTTTCCCACATATCGCCAGACCGGAATCGTTAGCATTTGCCGTTATGCTTTTTCGGCTAATGGTTGCAGACTTGCCTTATTGATTAGCTTGTTCAGGTGTATTTGATTAGGGTCGAAGCTGAACTCTGCAGGAAAACGGATCTTGGGGGCCAGAGTTGAAAGCCCCTGCATTAGAGAGAGGAAAAGGAAATACTCACAGCCTGTGCATAGGCACTGAGGGCCTGTTGAGAGAGCTGTGGGTTTTGTCCACTGGTGAAAAACATGGAGATATATGCGTTCCCTAAAATATCTGTTGGGTCAAAATAAACCGGATAAAATAATTTATTACTTATTTTTCTGTATACCAACATTACATTCTGTCTCTATTCAGATATGTCGTTAGGAAACAATAGCTGCGTTCTTAGAGCATGGATATATTTTTTGAAGTTCACTTCACAAAATGTTAATTTGGATTGAATTTTCACTTAAAAGGATAGTTTACCTGAAAAAGGAAAATTCTGTTATTATTTACACACCCTTATGTTGCTTCAAACCCTTATGACTTTAAGTTTTACTCACCCCTTTATGTCTTCCATGATGTTCATATCTTTCTTTCTTCAAGGAAAAACAAAAAAAAAGGGTTTTGAGAAAAACATTCCAGGATTTTTCTCCATATAGTGGACTTCAATGGTGGTCACTAAGTTAAAAGTCCAAATTGCAGTTTCAATGCAGCTTCAAAGGGCTATACACAATCCCAGCCAAAGAATAAGGGTCTTCTGTTGCAAAAGATTTTCAGGCATTTGACTTTCTTTGCACATTTACTTTGTAAACACTGAGTCGTTACTTCCACCTATGATTACGTAATGCGTGAAAGTCGAGCTAGTGCAAGACAAGCATTTGTTGTTAAAAAGTATATACATTTACTGTTTTTTTTTTTTGTTTTGTTTTTTTTTAATTGACCGATCATTTCACTTGATGAGACCCTTATTCCTCGGCTGGGATCATGTAGAACCCTTTGAAACTGCAATCCTTCAACCCTTTGGCTCCCATTGAAGTCCACTATATGGAGAAAAGTCCTGGAATGTTTTCCAGGGACTTTTAGTTCTTTTTGGCTAAAGAACGAAATACATGAACATCTTGAATGACATAGGGTTAAATAAATTATCAGGATTTTTTTTTTTTAATTCTGGAAGTGAACTAATTCTTTGAATAAGATATTTTAAAGAACGTTTATGAACAGTTTCAGTTCCCATTGCCTTACACTGTATGGACAAATAATACAATGGAAGTCAATGGGAACATAAACTATTTGGTTACCAACATCCTTCAAAATAACTTTTTCACAGAACAAAGAGTCACATAGGTTTGGAAAGACACGAGGGCAATTATTTATCATTAACTATCTGTTAAGATGGTGAAATACCCTATGAAGTCCAAACTTAATTTTACAGGTTACCCCATCTATAGTAAAAGGAATGCATCTAATGTAACATTTGTTTTGCAATAACAGTGTAATACACTCACACCACGAAGTCCCATCAGTGACGTCAAGTTGCACAGCCTGCCTGGCCAACTCCACACTCTCCAAAATGCGTTTGCTCTGCTCCTGAGTGTCTTCTTCTGGTGGCAGCTGTCGCAGGACCATAGACAGGCTTCTCAGAGACACTTTATTCTTACTCTGAATGAAGACAAGACACAACAGGGTTCATCTGTGAGCTTTTTAGGGAGTACCATATCAAATATCCTTACTACGTTTCTGTACCTTGACCATGGTAGGACACTTGCTATCTATGGAAAAATATCCTAATTTGTGCTCCGAGGACAAACTAAGCTCTTACAGGTTTGGATCGACATGAGGTTGAGTAAATGATGACAGAACTTTCATTTTTGGGTGAACTAATCCTGTGCTCTCTAAACACCTTTTGTACAGACCTCTCATGACAGCTGTACATGTTCTCTGTTATACAGAGAAACCTAACTCAGCTTTCACTGTATATGATGAGTAATGAGAGGTTGAGACAGGGGACGGGATTGGGAAAATCCGCAAGCCGGGACTCGAACTCGGGATGACTAAACCACAACGGCACCGACACAATTTTATTTTAACATAATTACAAGTGGTTATAATTAGGGATGCACCGATCCGTATTGGCCGATCACTTGCGCGTTTTGTCAGTAAAGCCGGTTCTGTAATCAGCGGTAAATGCCATCAGGTGCGTGATTTCACGTTGAGCCGTATGGCATTTACGTTGAACCTGATGGCATTTACCGCTGATTACAGAACCGGCTTTACTGACAAAACGCGCAAGCATTATCGGCCGATTCGTATCGGTGCATCCCTAGTTATAATACTGATTAAACTGTGAGTATGCACACTTAATGAATGAGACCAATTGTTCTTGGCTACAGTAAGACTCACCTGCTGTTGTGCACCTGTGAAGCAGGTCTTGGCCGCGGTCAGGTCTCCTTTTTTCCAGTACTGCTCTCCCAGCGTGTTCCAGCCCTCAACCAAACCTGGTTCCAGTTTAACAGCCCGGGACAGACACTCCTCTGCAGTCTGACTGAACCCTGGAGCGACGTTCAGACACCGACCCCGTAGCAGCAGGAACTGGGCACTATTTTTGTACAAATCTGTTGAAAAACAGTATAATATTAGTAAACACATAATAAGAAAATTATTTTTTTTTCTAATCCATGATTTAAGGTTTTAGCAACATATATTTCAAATTAATTGTCAGAATATATTTTATTAAACATGAAGGTCCTTTAAAATGGAGTTTGTAGAAAATTACCTACACCCACCTTCTTTTTCCTCCAGCCTCTGAAGGGTCTTTGCCATCTCTTGAGCAACATCATTCTGTTTCCTACCAGCATCTTCAACACTGTGCGTCTCAAAGTAACAGTCCCTAAAGGAGTAAAGATCATCTACCAGCTCCTGTGAGAGAAACATGCTATTATTAAAAAACTGCACATTTGATGTTCCTCAAAAACTCAAGAGATTTTATACATTGAAGGAATAGTTCAGCCAAAAATAAATTGTGTCACCTTGTGAAACCGCAAAAGTGATCTTAGACAGAATAACAGCCCCAGTCAGCACTCACTTGCATTGTATCATGAAAGCAAAAATATGAAAGCAAATAGTGCTCCTTTTGCATTTGTAAAAAAAAGAAAGAACATTAAAGAGATTCTACTTTACTGCTGTGTTTGCTTAGAAAAGTTGCGATTGTACTTACACTACCAGTCAAAAGCTTTTGAACAGTAAGATTTGTAATGTTTTTTAAAGAATTCTCTTCTGCTCACCAAGGCTGCATTTATTTTATCCAAAATACAGCAAAACCAGTAATATTGTGAAATGTAAAATAACTGCTTTCTATTTAATATATTTTAAAATGTAATTTATTTCAGCATCATTTCTCCACTCTTTAGTAAAACACAAGCCTTTCAGAAATCATTCTAATATGCTGATTGCTGTTCAAGAAACATTTTTATTGTTATTATCAATATTTAAAACAAACATTTTTTTTAGGATTTTATGAATATAAAGATCAGCATTTATCTGAAATAAAAAGCTTTTGCAACATTACACACTATAACATTCGAAAGATTGGAGTTTTTTTGTTAAATGTTAAAATGATTAAAACGATTTCTATTTCAGATAAATGCTGTTCTTTTGTACTTTCTACTTTTCAAAAAAAATGAAAAAAAAAATCTACTCAACTGTTTTCAACAAAACGTTTTTTTTTAGCAGCAGAATATTAGAATGATCTCTGAAGGATCATTCAGCTTTAAAAATCACAGGAATAAATTACATTTTAAAACATTCAAATAGAAAACAGTTATTTTATTTAGTAATTTGGATCAAATATATGAAGCCTTGGTGAACAGAAGAGACGTATTATGGGAATACAGCTGTGGCATAACAGCATTTATCATCAAAAACAAAATAAAAATGTATGATTCTGAAAGCTTTTTATACTGTTTAAAGAAGAACCCAATTTATTATTGTTTTACAGTACTACAATACGTATCTCTTGCAGAAAGAGGTGAATGATGGGTAAAACAACAATAACACGACATGATGGAAAGCACGTTAGGATAACACGATCAAGCTACATTACACAGAGGTAAATCAAAAAGATTCAGATGCTCCTTTACTTAAAAACAAGCTTGTTCTCCGATGTTACAATGCATTGTATCAGTTGTTATAGTGACAGGCGGTACCACAGCCATGTCTAACTTACATTATATATAATCGACACCATCATCTGAATGAAGCGATGTCTATTTATTTGTCACCTCACTAAAAGACAGAGGAAAATTAAAGAGTCAACTCAAACCTTTAACACTTGCAAGTCATCTTTGTCTGTTGCTTTCTGCTCCCCATCATTATCAACCTCGGCCATTTTTAACATGTAAAGAAAGACCCGAGCAAGCGTGATAAACACAGAAGAGTGTGTTTGCCACCTACTGGTCAGGAGACGAACAGTTTATATTTACTTCGACCAAAAAACTTAATAAAAAACAAAAATAACTATTTTGTTCCTTTTGTAGTATTATTTGAACACACAAATATTTTAAAACTTACTTGAGGAAATCGCAGCAAAGTAGCTGTTTGGAAAACATCGGTAAGAAAGTAATTTTTAACTTTTGAGATTTATTTTTCAATTTTGTGTGCAAGAATCTTAAACCAACAAATAAATAAACACATAAACGAGTAAAAAATATGAAAATATTTGCTTAAATAAAAAAAAATAAACAAAGCGAATGAAATGGGAAGTAAAAGCGCGCATGCGCAAATGGTCACACGCAGTCATGAGACTCTAGCAAACACCGGTTACGATGTTTTGATGATATTGTAGTGGCAATGATGTTTTTATCTTTCTTTCTCGTTTTGTTGCTCATGACAGTCTCTGAAAACGATGCAGCTGAGCCGATTCAAGCTTTTGTCATTCCTCACAGTCATATGGATGTCGGCTGGGTGTACACCGTCCAGGTAAAACGCAGATATTTGGTGACTTGTATGTTTTCGTAAGTGGAGCTATCATCAACAGTGTTGTCAAACTTCTCTGTTGTAGGAGAGCATGCATGCATACGGCAGCAATGTGTACAGCAGTGTAGTTGAAGAGCTGTCTCGAGTCAAAAGCCGCAAATTCATCGCAGTTGAGCAGGAGTTTTTTCGTCTCTGGTGGGTTAATGTGGCAACAGATTGGCACAAGAAAGAGGTAAGCACTGAGAAATGTATTTTTAGGTGGTTTTATATAATGAAGGTAAATTAGTTAAAGAAGTTCACTTTCAGAATAAAAATTTACAGATAATGTACTCACCCCCTTGTCATCCAATATGTTCATGTCTTTCTTTCTTCAGTCGTAAAGAAATGGTGTTTTTTGAGGAAAACATTTTAGGATTTCTCTCCATATAATGGACTTCTATGGTGCCCCCAAGTTTAAACTTCGAAAATGCAGTTTAAATGCAGCTTCAAAAGGCTCTAAATGATCCCAGGCGAGGAATAAGGATCTTGCGAAATAATCGGTTATTTTCTAAAAACATTTACAACTTATATACTTTTTAATCTCAAACGCTTGTCTTGCCGAGCTAGACGAGATGAGCATTTGAGGTTAAAAAGTATATAAATTGTAATTATTTTTTTTTTTAGAAAATTACCCGTAGTTTTGCTAGATAAGACCCTTTCTTCTTTGGCTGTGATTGTTTAGAGCCCTTTGAAGCTGCATTTTAGAAGTTCAAACTCGGGGGCACCATAGAAGTCCATTATATGGAGAGAAAACCTGAAATGTTTTTCTCACAAAACATAATTTCCTTACGACTGAACAAAGAAAGACATGAGCATCTTGGATGACAAGGGGGTGAGTACATTATCTGTAAATTTTTGTTCTGAAAGTGAACTGCTCCTTTAAATTATTGTTTTTAAGGTAGGGATTTTTGAAACTGCAGTCCTGGGACCCCTAGGGGGCTGCAATGGAGTACTGGGGGTCCTTGAAAAGAAGGTGTAAAGAGAGAGATTGATTTAAAAAGAATTCAAATAAATTCTTTTGAAAACAGTACTCTAGTACTATGTATAAATTAGGTCTGTATAAATATATGAAATATAGCTGATTTTAAAATTTTAAGATCCCTTATGAGGATGATCATATTTGGGGTCCGTCAGAAAAGATTGAAAACCTCTGGTTTAAGCTGACTTGTTTTTGTATGTCAGGTGAGACAGCTGCTGGACGAGGGTCGTCTGGAGTTTATAATCGGGGGTCAGGTGATGCATGATGAAGCAGTGACTGATGTAGATGATGCCATTCTTCAGCTCACAGGTGCTTGAGCGTGAAACTCTTTACAAATACTTTAGTGCTGAATGATTACCATATTTGTGTGACATCTTATTTAATTATCACTATGGTGATATTGTTAAAAATGTTGCATGAACACTACCAGTCAAAAGTTTTTGAACAGTAAGAGTTTTAATGTTTTTAAAGAAATCTCTTCTGCTCACCAAGCCTGCATTTATTTGATCTGAAATATAGCAAAAACAGTAATATTGTGAAATATTTTTACTATTTTAAATAACTACTTTCTATTTAAATGCATTTTAAAATGTAATTTATTCCTGTGGTCAAAGGTAAATTTTCATCATTACTTCAGTGTTCAGTGTCACATGATCCTTCAGAAATTATTCTAATATGCTGATTTGCTGTTCAAGAAACGTTATTAATATTATTGTTATCAATATTTAAAACAGTTTAGTACATTACAGGATTCTTTGATGAGTAGATGGATCCAAAGATTAACATTTATCTAAAATAAAAAGCTTTTGTAACATTATACACTATACCATTCAAAAGCTTGGAGTCAATATAAAATTTAATGGTGTAGAGCAGGGGTCACCACACTCGGTCCTGGAGGGCCGGTATCCTACAGAGTAATCAAACACACCTGAACCAGCTAATCAAGGTCTTAATAGATATACTTAAAACCTCCAGGCAGGTGTGTTGAGGCAAGTTGGAGCTAAACTCTACGGGACACCGGCCCTCCAGGATCAAGTTTGGTGACCCCTGGTGTAGAGTGTATAAATGTAACAAAAGCTTTTTATTTCAGATAAATGCTTATCTTTGGATCTTTCTATTCATTTAAGAAACCTAAAAACCCAGCTGTTTTCAGCATAATAATAATAATAATAATAATGTTTTTTGAGCAGCAAATCAGAATATTAGAATGATTTCTGAAGGATCATGTGACTGCAGTAATGATGCTATAAATTCAGCTTTTAAAATCACAGGAATAAATTACATTTTAAAATATATTAAAATAGAAAATAATTATTTTAAATAGTAAGGATATTTTAAAATTGTACTGTTTTTGCTGTACTTGGGATCAAATAAATGCAGGCCTGGTGAGCAAAAGAGGCTTCTTTAAATAACATAAAAAAATCTTTTGACTGGTCGTGTAGGTAAAGATCTTCTTATCTCCATCTCTCATTCTCTTTCTCCATCTGGGTTGTAGAGGGTCACGGCTTCTTGTATGAGACCTTTGGCATTCGGCCACGTTTCGGATGGCATGTTGACCCGTTTGGTGCCTCAGCCACCACCCCCGTCCTCTTTGCCCTTGCGGGGTTTGACGCTCACCTCATCTCTCGCATTGACTATGACCTTAAAGATGACATGCAGAAAAACAAGGTTGCTCTTTTGCGTCATTGGTTTGTTGGAAAAAATGTATAATACAGCTGTGCATGTTCAGTTTTCAGAATAAATGCAGCTTACATTATAATAAATTGATACGTGTAATAATATTGTATCTGTATTTGTAGAAATTGCAGTTTGTGTGGAGAGGTTCATCATCCTTAAAAGAAAAACAAGAGATATTCACACACACAATGGACCAGTTCAGCTACTGCACACCATCATACATCCCCTTCTCTAACAGGTTAGGTGTTTGTAACACCTTATATTTTTGTTTAGCATGCAAATACATGTCTATTAATTTATACAGTGTTATTCAACATTTGAAGTCAGTAAGATTTTTATTTAAAAGAAATTCGGCTTCAAAGATGAAAAGTGGAATTTATTGTAACTTTTTTCCACAAAAATATTCAATGTTCTTAATCAGAATAGATGACTAATAGAATAATGACTAAATGTTTTTTAAATAATAAAATAGAAAACAGTTATTTAAAATTGTAATAATATATTGTAGTACTAGAGGTTTTTAACTGTAATTTTAATCCAATAAATGCAGGTTTGGTGAGCATGAGAGCATTCTTACCAATCTCAAACTTTTGTATGGTAGCGTATAAAAATGTAAACTGTTCTATGAAAAAAAAAAAAAGAATTTGAACACACAACATATTTGAGCATGCTGTTAATATATATTGTTATTGTGTCCAGGTCTGGGTTTTACTGGAATGGTGTTGCCCTGTTTCCGGACCCTCCTAAAGATGGCATATACCCCAACATGAGTCTGCCAGTGACCACAGAATCCGTGGAGCATTATGCACAGACCATGGTGGACAACATCAAACAGAGGGCCCAGTGGTTCAGAACCAGTCATGTTCTCTGGCCTTGGGTCAGTTCAGCTCTATCATACCACAGACTAACACATACCATATTTCTTTTACATATTCACTTACTCATATTACAAGGGTATATTGTATTTACAGGGCTGTGACAAGCAATTCTTCAATGCTTCAATGCAGTTTATGAACATGGATGTTTTAATGAACTACATCAACGCACACAGTGACAAGTATGGAGTTGCAGTTCAGTATGCCACACTAAAGGACTATTTTCAGACGGTGCACCAAACAAATTTGTCCTGGGATGTGAGAGGAAACCAAGACTTCCTTCCTTACTCAACAGGTTTATAATTTGAATGTTATAGATTTGTGAGAAACCCGTTTCATAGACCTTTTCCCAGGGTCATTATACTAAACAAACAAATAAAACTAGTAAAAGTGACAAAAACACACCAATTACTACATCTAGTAACTAAAACTACTCACACTGCTGTGTGAGTGTTTGTAATATAACAGCTAAGAGAGTGACAGGAAATTCTAACATTTTACATCCATTCACCACTATAGAAGTTTCTGCTTCCGAAAACCCTTGGCATTTGAAAAGGTTAACAAAACGGTCCTAAATTGTGTTTTATACTAATTTTCCAGAACCATTTCAGGCATGGACTGGGTTCTATGGTTCCAGAAATGTTCTGAAAGGAGTAGCGAGACGAGCGAGTTCCCTCCTGTATGCAGCAGAGTCTCTCTTCACTAGATACCGTGTCAGCTTTCCAGACGGACCAGTTCAGAAAGAATGGGCTCTAGACAAACTCAAGGCCCTGCGGTGGGCTGTCTCAGAGGTGCCTGGTTTTAAAACATGTATTCATGCCACAACAATTTCTTTTTGTGCAACTCTTGGCAGCATGCCATTTGCAATTTAATTTTATTTAGTTGCAAAATCATTAATGTCTGTCTGTTACTAAATTATTGTTCAGGCTTAATTCAAACATGATCCTGCTAAGACACTAATCATTTGTGCATGACTAGAAATTGACTGGTCATTATCTGGTTTGTTCCAGGTTCAGCATCATGATGGCATCACAGGGACTGAATCCCCCAAAGTGGCTGAAATGTACATGGAGCATCTCTTGCAAGGCATGATGGGCGCTGAGGAGCTCATGGCAGCGATATTCTTGCTTCCACAAACCCTTGAACTTTCCAATGACATCAGTCACCCACCTGAAACCAGACCCACCACAGTAAAGACTGGTACATTTCTTTATTTAGATTCTTTAAATCTTTCTTCTCAGCATATAGATCTATATTCTGTGATAAAATCTTATATTTTCCTGTTTGACCAGTGATATGTGAAATGCATTACTAAACATGATTAAAACATTCTTACTTACAAAAAAGATTATTGCTACTTTTTATCTCACAAGTCTGCGATTTTTTTAAGAATTGTGTGATACAAACTGGCAATTCCGACTTTTTTCTCAGATTTGCAAGATATAAACTCACAATTGCAAGTTATAGTCAGAATTGCATGATATAAACTTGCTATTGCAAGTTATAAAGTCAGACTTTTTTTCAGAGTATTACGAGATATAGACTCACAATTCTGACTTTTTTTCTCAGAAATACGTGATATAAACTCACGATTGCGAGAAATAAGTCAGAATTGCAAGATATAAAAACCTCACACTTCTGACTTTTTTCTAGCAAATGCAAGTTTGTATCTTACAGTTCATAATTTTTTCATGCAATTCTGACTTTTTTTCTCAGAATTGTGAGATATAAACTTGCAAATGTGAGTTATAAAGTCCAGTTTTGAGGGGGGGGGGAAAAGACTGATATGTTCTCAGAATTGTGAGTTGCATGTTATTAAGTCAGAATTGAGATATATTGGGATATATACTCATAATTCTGAGAAAAAATATCACAATTGCGAGATAACTCTATTCTGAGAAAAAAAGTTTATATCTCACAATTCTTCTTTTTTTTCACACAACTCTGATTTTTTTCTTCTAAGAATTGTGACTATAAACTCACAATTGAGAGAAAGACAGAATTGCAAGATAAAAATTTCAAAATTCAGACTTTTTTCTAGCAAATGCATGTTTGTATCTCGCAATTCTGACTTTTCTTTACCAATTGCGAGTTTATATCGGACAATTCTTAGTTTTCATGCAATTCTGGCTTTTGTTCTCAGAATTGTGAGATATAAACTTGCAGTTGTGAGTTATGAAGTCGAGTTTTGAGGGGGGAAAAAAGACTCATGTTCAAAATTGTGAGTTGCGTGTTATAAAGTCAGAATTGCAAGATATAAATTCACAATTCTGAGAAAAAAGTCAGAATTCCGAGTTTGTGAAAATCAGAATTGCAATTCGCAATTGCGAGAAAAACAGTCAGAATTGTGAGATAAAAAGTTGCAATTACCTTTCTTAATTTTTTATTCAGTGGTGAAAACAGGCTTCCATAAGTACTATATTACATTATTATACAACATTATTACTATACATTATTTAAAAAACAAATAAATTTAAATAATTGATTATAATTTTTATTAAATTAAAATATGTACCTTGATTAACAACACACAAGCGCACAGAAACATTCTGTTTATTGAAAGCACATGTTGCAGGTTTGCAGTTTTTGCAATTTTTGCCATCATTAGTAGTCATCAGTAGCAAAAATGTGAAGTATAGTTTGGTTGATCAAAGGCTGTATTGGCTAATAAATGTTTTGTTGTTGTTTCAGACTCTGAAAATGTTCTTGAACAGCATATCATCGTGTACAACCCACTTGCTTGGAACATTTCAACATATATTAATATTTCTGTTGCATATGCAATGGCAGTTGTGCTTGACGAGGAAGGAAAGGCAGTACCTGCTCAGGTAGCAAAACATATTTTTTTATTGTCATATTAATTCCGTTTATCCCATTTTTTGCTTCTATCATGAAATGTAGTCATATGTTGTTTCAACTAATAACAAACTCAATAATTAACTGCAGATCCAGCAATTGATGGAGTCTTCCACTGTCTACGATCTGTTCTTCATTGTTGAGCTGGGTGGACTGCAGTACAGAAAGTACATTGTGCAGTTCCCACAATCCCACAGTGACACTGGGTCTGCCTGTGGGGCGACTCATGTGGCAAGAGTAGTGAAATTTAAGAAGAAGAATGTGAGCCAGTGGAAGAGGACAGGTAGGAAGTTATTACCAGTGCTGAATGATTGCTACAAACTGATGTTTGACCAAGAGACAAACCTTCTGCACAGCATCACAGACAGGCAAGTTATCCTTTAATACGTTTCATAAATCAGATTGCCACAGTTAAGCTCACTAGAGCATTTAAATTGAATTTCTGACCTCGTCTATCCATTACAGGTCTGAAAAGATGAGAATTAGAGTACAGCAGGATTTCTGGGAGTATAAGGCTAATGGGGATGTCCACGCCGGGCCAATCTCAGACAACTATATCTTTACTGCCAACGGCTCAGCCATTCGTGCATACAAATCTGTGGCCATGGAGATTGTGCCGGGGAAGGTTGTCTCAGAAATACGTCAGTATTTCTACAGGTAAAAGAGAAAGTGTTTTTTAATGTCCTGAATTTAAAATGTTAGTCTGTATGACTGCATCTTAAAGGAGTAGTTCACTTTCAAAACAAAAATTTACAGTTAATGTACTCACCCCCTTGTCATCCAAGATGTTCATGTCTTTCTTTCTTCAGTCGTAAGGAAATTATGTTTTTTGAGTAAAACATTTCAGGATTTCTCTCCATATAATGGACTTCTATGGTGCCCCCGAGTTTGAACTTCCAAAATGCAGCTTCATAGGGCTCTAAACGATCCCAGCCGAGGAAAGAAGGATCTTATCTAGCAAACGATCAGTTATTTTCTAAAAAGAATTACAATTTATATACTTTTTAACCTCAAATGCTTGTCTTGTCTAGCTCTATGTGTACTCTGTGTAGAGATTAAAAAGTATATCAATCGTAAATGTTTTTAGAAAATAACCGATCGTTTTGCTAGATAAGACCCTTATTCCTCGGCTGGGATCATTTAGAGCACTTTGAAGCTGCATTTAAACTGCATTTTAGGAGTTCAAACTCGGGGGCACCATAGAAGTCCATTATATAGAGAGAAATCCTGAAATGTTTTCCTCAAAAAAACATCATTTCTTTACGACTGAAGAAGGAAAGACATGGACATCTCGGATAACAAGGGGGTGAGTACATTATCTGTAAATTTTTGTTCTGAAAGTGAACTACTCTGGCAGATAATTTTACAAATTTTAAGCAAACTGCACTTAATTTAGTTTTCCCCCCTGGAAAAAATACTAAATATCTTATGTCATTTTGCTTATCTAGTAAATGCATCTTAATTTAAAAATGTTTTTAGATATTTTGAGTAGAAACAGATAGTAACTAAGATAAGCCTTATTTGCAGCCCACTCATATTTTATCCAAAAACGTAAAAATCCAGAAGTTCTCAGGTCTAAAATTTGTTAAAATGTTCTCTCTGCAGAGAGGAAGAAGACAAGAACCACACTTACTCTGTGGTCACCAGAGTGCCGGTAGGGTTTGAAGGCCAGCTGGCGTGTTTCAGATTGGAGCAGAGCTATAAAGTGGGCCCTCTAGAGATGAACAGAGAGACCGTGTTCAGAACCCGCACAAGTCTGAAGAATAACAGAACACTGTTTACTGATAACAACGGCTATCAGATGATGAAAAGGACATATAAGACCTTTGTCAACAACACAGTCGCTCGTGTAAGGTTTCTTTACATCTAAAATTCATAAATCATACCAGTTTGTTGTATGTTAAGATATGTGCTTATTTTTAACATACGCCTGTTGTGTTTACATGCACAGAATTACTACCCAATGGTACGAGCGGCATACATAGAAGATGATTCCAGCAGAGTCGTGTTCCTCAGTGAAAGAGCTCATGGAGTGGCCAGTCTAAGTCAGGGCCAACTAGAAGTAAGTGTTCGCATTTAGCATTTGCATTCTCTGTTACCCAACTGAGTTTTATAAACCATTTGTAATCTGTGAATTGTGTGTGCATTAGGTGATGCTTCATAGGCGGCTTTGGAACAACCAGGAGTGGAATCTGGGTTATAACCTGACTCTTAATGACTCCTCTGTGGTGCGGCCAGTTCTTTGGATGATGATGGGCTCCCCTTCTGCCTTGTCATCTATGTACCAACAGGAGGCACTAGAGCTGCAGCACAGACCTGTGGTTATTCCCATTGACCAACCCCGTGAGTTTGCAGATACTGGCATTGCTAGACTGTTTTTTATTTAGTTCTCAGCTCCTCTTCATTAAAAATAACTAAAAGAGGTGAAGAATACCAAAATGTGAAGAAAGTAGGGCTGCTCTTGACTAAAACTTTTTCTGGTCGACCAGTAGTCATTCATTTTAAGCGATTAATCGACGAATTGCATGTTTATTAATAAATCATTTAAACTATAATAATTTGGCCTTTAATTGTCTACATAGCCTAATAAACGCTCAAGCGCATGCATAAAGCTTGCCACAGCACGCTGGCAGAAGAAATGGTTATGAATGTGTCAGAGAAAAACATTAAGGAGACTGCATTAACATTTCAATGATTTATTGATAAACTAGTGCTTTCTTTGTTTTCGGGTTAATGTACTCATCCCCTTGTCATCCAAGATGTTCTTGTCTTTCTTTCTTCAATTGTAAAGAAATAATGTTTTTTGAGGAAAACATTTCAGGATTTTTCTCCATATAGTGGACTTCTATGGTGCCCATGACTTCCAATGTACTTCCAAATTGCAGTTTAAATGTGCTTCAAATGATCCCAAATGCGGGGAAGAAGGGTCTTATCTAGCAAAATTATCGTTTTTTTTTTTTTTTAAATTACAATTGATATACTTTTTAACCTCAAACACTCCTCTTGTCTTGCTCTGCCTGAACTCTGTTTTTTTCCCCATTCAAGACAGTTAGGGTATGTCGAAAAACTCCCATCAAACTTTCTCCCTCAACTTTAAAAATCATTTCAAAATCTACATCGCTGCAGAAGTATCGACTCAGTGTTTGCAAAGTGAATCTGCAAAGAAAAATCGATTTAGGAAGATTTGAAGTTAAGGGAGAAAATGAGATGGGAGTTTTTCGACATACCCTGTCTTGAACCGGGAAAAAACTGAGTTCAGGAAGAGCAAGACAAGACCCATAGACTGTAAAAATATGGACATAGTGTCCATGATGTCACGCATAGTTTCTAAAGAGCATTTTTGAAGCTCATAGTGGGCGTCACTCCCGGATAATCGAATATGGGCAAAGAGGCGGGACGTGGGTGGAGCTGGTTGCTGAAACCACGCCCGCCTAGCGCAACAGTGGTTACAGCAGCAGCAATCCACCTGTCACTCAAGTGACCACGCCCTTAATTATGCAGAACTTTAAGGCTTAATATAACTTAAACGGATAAGTTATAAAAAAAATTAACCCCCCACTTTACAGTTGTCATGAAGGGCAAAATTAGCTATATAGACCAAAAACACTTTTTGTACCAGGTTGTAAACATTTTTTTCTGCTGTAAAGTTGAGCATTTTAACATGGGGAGTCTATATCTCTAGGGGCCAGTCGATGAACTGCAGTTTAAGTCACTTCCGTGTTGGTTTCAATAGAGAGAGCGGGAGGTTGCCGCTTGGTTAAAATGTATATAAATTGTAATAAAGTAAATAAATAACCGATCGTTTCGCTATATAAAACCCTTCTTCCTCGGCTGGGATCATTTACAGCTGCATTTGGTATCGTTTGAAGCCACATTTAAACTGCATTTTGTAAGTTCAAACTCGGGGCACCATAGAAGTCCACTATATGGAGAAAAATCATGAAATATTTTTCTCAAAAAAAAAACACAATTTCTTTACGACCGAAAGAGAAAGACATGAACATCTTGGATAACAAGGGGGTGAGTACATTATCTGTAAATTTTTGTTCTGGAACTGGACTTCTCCTTTTAGAGATGACTTTGGCACTTTTTTTTTGCGACTACAGACTAATCAAATTTTGGTCTACCAAGCCTATTGGGGGCAGACTTAGAAGATAGTGTGCTTTACTAAAGTGTACTGAACAACAATAACAAAATGTTTGTTTTCCATATCATATCTGTGTGTTTTGTACATTTTGGTAAGCAAGCAGAGACAAAGAAAAGTAAAACACATTCCCTTACACAGAAAAGCCATGGAACCAGAGAGAGAAATTTAGAGGGCCGTTTGTTCAGCCGGTTGCGCTGCCCCAGAACCTCCACATTCAGACCCTTAGCATCCCTGGCTGGAACTACAGTCCTGATCACACCCAGCACCTCCACAGTCTCAACTCAGGTAGGCAAGAATATACCATACACAATAAAACAGGAAAAAATATAATGTATAGTACGCTTAAAATGTATATATTACCTTCCAAGGTGGAGAGAGAAAGTCTGAGATAGACTTTGACCGTATTCTTTTGAGGATCACACACCTGTATGAAGAAGGAGAAGACCCAGTCCTATCACAGCCCACCACTATTAACCTGAAGGTACATTGAATCTGTTGTTTTTCTTGTTTTTTTTAAGCATTGCCATTTAACAGTAAATTCTTTAATTAATTAATTAATTAACAGGAAGTTATGAGGGGCATAGGGGAAGTAACCAAAGTTCAGGAGCGTTCCCTCACTGGAACATGGAATATATCAGACCTCCAGAGGTGGAGCTGGAAAACCGATGAAAGTGTTCGAAAAGAAGGTGAGATCTCAGTTATGATTGGAAACCACTATACTCAATCTGACAAGTAATTAAATCAGATTGAATAGATGTGATGAGAAATGTCAGACCCATTAACTGCTGGATTTTTTTCTCCTTTTACAGAGCGAACAGATTTTTTCAGCAGCACAACCCAGGACTTCAATGTTACCATTCATCCGAAGGAGATCAGAACCTTTTTCATTCACTTTAAATAGACCGATCTGCAGAATCTGATTTTTATCTTCTGTGAAGATTCTTTATTAAGATCATTTCTAAATTGTCGGTAATGATTTTAAGATTTGAATCATTAAACCTTTTTAAAATTTGCTTTATTTTTGCTTACGAAATTATTAAAGACTATTTGGCATCACACATTTTGTGAAGTGTTTTTATATATATATATATATATATATATATATATATATATATATATATATATATAATATTTTTTTTTTTTTTAATTATTTAGAAAGAACAAATCCATTCTCAACATCAGGTTAGTGGTTGAAGATGAACTTTATTAGTTGAAGTTACATTATTAGTATTGCTGTCGTGTGTTTGCCACAATAAATACACTGCCAGTCAAAAATGTTTTTTTAAAAATGTCTCTTCTGGTCACCAAGACTGAATTTATTTGATTCAAAGTACAGCAAAATATTGAAATATTATTACTATTTAAAATATGTGACCCTGGACCACAAAACCAGTCATAAGGTTAAATTTGACAAAACTGAGATTTATACATCATATGAAAGCTCAATAAATAAGCCTAATATATGTCCTAATATAGGACAATATTAGACTGAGATACATCTATTTGAAATCAGAAATCTGAGGATGCAAAAAAATCAAAAAGACTGAGAAAATCACCTTTAAAGTTGTACAAATTAGGTTCTTAACAATGCATATTACAAATCAAAAATTACATTTTGATATGTTTACAGTAGGGATTTTACAAAAAATCTTCATGGAACATGAACTTTACTTAATTTCTTAATGATTTTTGGCATAAAAGAAAAATCAAAAATTTTGACCCATACAATGTATTTTTGGCTATTGCTACAAATATACCCCAGCGACTTAAGACTGGTTTTGTGGTCCAGGGTCACAAATCTGTTTCTATTTGAATATATTTAAAATGTTATTTATTCCTGTGGTTTTTAAAGCTGAAT